>NW_028185450.1:1010345-1353601 GCF_003343005.1 Rhea americana
AACACTGATCTTATTGGTCATATTTTGTCCCCAAATGGAAACAAATTTTTTGGTAAAAGGATCTAGTGTCTTGAACCCAAATTCGTTTTAGGTATTTCCAAACTTCATTTTTTAATAAACTTCCAAATAGCCAACGTAACCCCCCTCCCCAAAACGATAACACACACACACACACCCTCTGACCTCTCTAAAACCCTCTTCCTACACCAAACAATATTCCTTCTCTCTGTTCCCCACAGAGCAAATTTATTTAATATATACAACATTAAACTGATGATTATGTGCTTTGCTAATTTAGGGACAGACTACTWAACACCTTGCAGAATTCACTCTTGCCTTACTTAAAGCTTGAAGGTCTAGTATTGTTGTCATCCTAACATATGTATAATAAAAAACAAAGGCTCTACACTTAAAAATATCCGGCCATATTCCTCTGAATTAATAGTTTGCCTAAAACTAAAGTTTGTTTATAAACCATTATCTCTTCTTTTAATACTGTACCTTTAGCCAATACAACAATCATTACATTTAATGAAAAAATACAGTTTCTGCACAYGCAGTAATTTCAATCCTTAGAAAAATACTTTGCCCCTCTGCCTTCCAAAAGGCACATATGCAGAAAACAATTTTGTCACAAATCTTGGGACATTTACCTTTCAGGATTTACCTGAAACATCACTCACCTCCAGAATCTTCCACACAGTAAGCATGCAAATAATCAAACAAAATGTTACACACTACATCTACCTGAATGATATTCAGAACCACCATCATTTTTCCTTTCCCATCATGTCCTAGGCTTCCAATTCACATCAACAAGAAAAAACTGAAAATACTTTTAAAGTTGACACCTCAGGTAATTTTTGAGAATTATTTACATTCCATTTAGAAATGCTCACAATAAATAATCTTCCATTTACTTCTAATTCTATTTGCTTAGCATTTTTGCACATTGACAAGGGTACTCCTAAACTACTTATGCCACACACAGAATGGTACTTTTCAGTTGCGTTTAGTTGATGAGGAAGTGAGTGAGGTAAAGAACAAAGAAATACTACATACATTATATCTATAGAGTAGGACCATAGAATAGGAATATTAGACAGAACAACATAGGAAAGAAATAAACCATGCGTAAGATGACTATGTTTAAAAATTATTGATATTATCCTCATCGTAAAAATAGTCTCCCAAATTAGTAAACATTCAAAATCCAAACATTTCAAAATATTATTTCTTCTAAGTATTGAAGCACATAAACCTGTAAAAAAAAATACATTGTCTAATTGCGCTACACTTTGCTGAGCTAAAATCTTAAAGTAAAATAATGAACACAGTATTCACCCTTATGCCCTTTACTCCAGAGTCTGTTCATAAAAATTCTGAATGCATGTCCATTAGCTAAATCTCCATGTCAAAAGATATACAACCTTTCCTCTTTGAGGACACAACAATGAATTCAGCTACCACTTTCATTGAATCAAACATAAAACAGTGGCTCATCAGTCCAATAGCAGACTAGCCCAAYAGTCAAGTACTTCAGCATTTCACTTTTTGAACTACATCAGTGAGATGGGCACAGAAATGTTCCCTTGATGACTAATAGTGTTGCTTTGGTAAAAGCCACAGCAGAAGTGGAATCAAATGTGCAATATATTGCAGAATTATAATGCAATGCTGCATTTTTGTTGGCATCACTTCTTCGGCTTGGGAGCACCGATGAATAAGTGATACTAGAAAAAGTGAAGTGTTGCTGTGATATATGGTGTCCATTTATATACTCTGCTTGTGTTCCAAAGGAAGTGGTAAAGAAGTCTCAAAGAGAAACAAATCTGAAATTAACTCCACCCAAAGCCTAAAAGCAATACAAATAGTTCYGTTGAAATAATGATTTAATTCTTCGAATTTGAGCAATGAAAAAGGAGTGGTAGGAAATGGAAAATTTGAGCCTAGCCAGTGGCTCACCATGGAGGTCACAAGGATGAATGCAGCCTGACGGTGTTGAGAGCTATTGAATGTTAACGCAAAACTAGTCCTCCAAGAACGTGTGGTATTCGCCCATCAACACAATTAACAGAAAACAGTTTTGAAATTCTCTATTTCTTTCTAAGCTACAAAAGTATAATTTACATTATTCTTTAATTCCCAGCTTTTTTTTTTTTTTTTTTTTTTTTTTTTTTAAAAAGCTCTTAATGAAAGCGCAGATTTCAGAAATATTGGAAAGCTGGTATAGCAACCCCACAACTTTTGAGATAAGCTGACTTTTTAAACAAGACCTCGATTTATTTTTCAGATGAACTGTCTTTCTGTCAGCAGGAGACTGCTGAATCCATGAAGGAATACCTTCACCACTCTAATACACTTTTCTATTAACATTCAGTGTATCACTGGTGGCCTTCTGAAATTTTCCATTCTTCTAAGAAGAGAAAAGTATACATATTTCATTGCTTTGAGACAATGGCAACTGGAAAAGAACAAGGGTCACAACACCTGGTAAAATCTGTTAGTCAGCAGATGCCAGGTGCACATCTTGGTGGTTAAAAAAAATGCATTTTACTGACTATTTTGATTAGAATCATACTAGCTAACAGTATTTCTGATACTAGTCCAAGAACTTCAAAATCAGATATTTGTTAGAAGTTAATATCTTATGTTATGCCTTGAATTCTCAAACACAGCCGCTCCCCCACAATGCCATATATCTCATTTGTGGCCAAGAACTATACCTGCTTCCGTACTTTTGAGTCTTTTTTCCTCATCTGGAGGTTTGGGTGGGGGCCACACAGATGGAATTCTCCTTGGAAAGCTTCCTTCAATGTAATCTGATGAATGTGTGGGTTGGCTAACTGCAGCCCAAGTATAAAGCTGGTCTTGCTGTGGTTGTTAAAAAAAAAAAAAAAAAAAAAAAGTTTAAGTTCATTGTGTAAGAAAGACAAGTCCAAAACATCAAAGCTTTTGCTTCCAACACAAATAGTTTGTTATCCACTCCTACATCAATGCAGACTTGTTTTTATGTTCTTCATCTCCTGACAAAGACTTAATACAACTCTATGTTAAAAGAAATTAATGTTGTGGTTTTAAAAGGATCTCTATTAACAAAAAAGAATCCTCTATTTATCTACAGCATCAGAAACAGCATAACAGCATTTTGAGATTTTAGAATACAGTTCAACAGTTTTTGTGCATATGAGAAATTCTTTTCCCCTTCTCTTTCCCTTAGAGAGAAAATAGATCTCTCCATTACAACAGAACCTCCTTAYGTAGAGCTAGTTTATAGGTTAGAGAAGGAAAAATATTTCAGCTCATTTTACACCAAATGTGCAAATAAGGAAGAGAAGTGTGAATATTCCCTAGATCACTTCCATATTAGCTGAACCCTGCTATTTATTCTTTACAACCCTTCCAATCTGGTTTTCTCATTTACATTTCTATATTCATAGAAAGGTTGCTAGAAAAGTGACTTTACTTTTAGAATTAAAAAAATAGTATTCTTAATCTCCTGGCCTCAGGTTAGAATATATCTTTATTACTTAATAGCTTTGAGACAATTCACTCATTAACAATAGGAGACATCCAGACCGTATGCTGAGTAGGGCAAACTTGTACTTATGCTTGAAAGCAAAAGAAAATTTATCTGACTGTAGTTCAATTTGCTATTATTGTGACTCCCAGCATTGACCAATATGCTCGTCTTGTGATGAAAACTTTATAATACTGTTCAACTCTCTAAAGATCAATGACCGCAAGAGTATAAGTGTTCCTGTAACTGATCTGGAAGTATGCAAAATTTTGTAATACAGAACAGGGGAAAAGAAAGAAAAGCCACAGGATCAAAACATAGTCATATCATTCAGCAGTATCTTCTTACAAAGATCACACTTAATACTCGTCGTCCCCATTATTGCCTAAGCTTTGAAAAAAGATACAGTCACTTGGTAATGGTAAGATATATTTGTTTTGCTGCACATTTCATTTTTAGATTAAAATRTTTACTTTTTTCCTTTTATCATAAACATGTTTTAAAGATGAATGTAGGGAAACTGACTCTCTTTTGGATAATTTCTATTCCATGTGAATGGCTTGTACTTGCCCGAAAGATACGAGTGATATGAGCTTGTTTTACTGAGAGGAGTGTACTTACAACAGGCAAAGGTTGGCTAAAAAGGTTTAGTTTATGGCAGGTGTCTCTAATAGCCAGAGGAAAGGAAGACGACTATTAAAATTTTTCAGCATGAAAAMCATGGCAAAAATCCATCTACATACATAGACCTTAGATAAATGTAAAAATAGATGGATAAAAAATAGTACTAAACCAAATCACTTTACCTAGCTCTGAATTCTTTGGTCTCTGAAAAGCCTACCTTTTTCCAATTTACTATGCTACTGCATTTGAACATCCAAACAAACATGGCTAGTGCAGTTCTTGTAGTAACTAATATTCCAGCTTTATCTGATTAAAACCAATTTCAGCTTTTTCACAGGGATGTGTATTTTTTGTGATTTTCCCTGTTTTTCCAGTCATAGAGGAGGGAGATAATCATACCCACATATACTGCGGTTAATAAAGAAAATAAAGTGCTGGATAATACTATTTAGCTCATTATTTATATTATCAAAACTTCAAAAACAAGAAAATAAGATGCAAAGTAGTCACTCAGAGAAAACCAAAGTATTGTTGCCCACTTCACTGCTCAGAGCTGCAGAATTTTAGTAATCCAGGGAACAACGGGAAAAACGACCCCCACGGAGGGTGAGTACAGCTGGTTTTCAGTGGGATTGCATGGAGGGTTATAAGGCCATAAAACAGAAGAAGATACGTTATAAGTGATATTAACGCAGAGTAAAGGAGGAAGACAAACAGTTGAAATATCACGTCTAGAAAAAGCTTAACTGTACCAGTCCTTAGACAATACAGTACAATCATTTAACAAGGAATTTTTGAAGTATGATTAGTCTACATGAATTTAGACATATTAACAAACCTCAGCATGTCTCAGAACTATGGTACAGACGGGATACATTATCAGGGTAATAAAACACAAAGTATCGCTGTACTTGCTGATAGAATTTAGAGCATATGAACTATGAACAGTTATAAACTAAGATATCACATCACTGACTTCCAACCCAGTTAGGAGATTTGTTTGAGTGTAAAAGATCATGTATTTTCTAAGTTTGTTTTGCTTTTTTGGAATTTTTTTCATTCACTACTCAACATAAGAGATGACAAAATAGACTTCTCAATGATAAATATAAACTTGCTAAGCTGCCTCAAAGGAATTTTAATTAAATCATACCAGTGTTAACAGTTGAAGTCTAATCAGTTGGATACTTCTGAACAGAAGTTCAAATATGAAAAACCATGACGAGAGAAAGGTAGTTTGACAGTCTGGGTTTTCTTGTGTTGATAGTCCATAAATGACACAAAAAATGGAAAAAAAAAAAACAACTCCATCTCCACCTCCATCTCATTCAAGAAGAGATGAATCAAATGAATGTCCTCCCAATCACTGAAGATGCTGTTAAAAAYTTAATCCCCTTGGCCTTTTGGCTTTATCTCCATGGTAGTTAATATATTAACCCGTCTTGCCTCTCCTTCTCCAAAGCTGATAATGCCACACATTTGCATGATTATCAGAACACTTCCAAGAAAGCGACATGCAGCCACTTCTGATGTTGAATTACTATTCTGCTAAAATAAAATCAATTAAATAATCCRAATAAATATGCTCATTTGCCTTTATCATTAATAAATTTACTACAAGCATTCATGAACCTATAGACTTCAATATTTAATCTGTTCTGTCCTTTAATCTGTTCATTTCAGAGGCAATCTTTACTAGATATTGTAAGTACAGCTATTTAATTCTCTTACCACGATCAATCTTTGAAAGTATCTGGAATTTCCATTTCATCTTGTTCAAACTCCAGTATTTAGAAGGGGAAAAAATAAAAAGATCACTCCTTTGAGGAGGAAAATAGTCACCACATGAATGATCCCCGTCTTCTTTTTTCAGACTCACTTCTATGCAGACAACAAAAGCTTAAGGCAGTCAGAGCCCAGCACACTACACGTAACATCAAGGAGAGTTCTTGTTTCCACACATCCTTACACAGCACTTTCTACTGCTTCTTAAAACTGCAGAGCACTCACACACGCCTGCAGGATCTGATGGTACCTAATCAATAGATATTTTACYGCTTATAGATGCTAGCGCTTAGAATAGAGCTACAGCAAGTCCAGTCTGTATTTTAACTCACTGTCTTCCCAGTCAGCTCTCACCAGACAGAAAGTGCAGCTTTCATGACAAACTTTTATTCTCAGGTACCACAATTTTACATTTCAGCTCCATAATATATTAAATATTAATTATGTTCCTTCACTGCCTGAGCTAAGGATACATTATCCTGCCCATCTTTGAAGATGGAGGTCAGAGCTGTGAGCTGTTCAAACCTTGAGCTTCTAATAAATGGCACACAGGAAGCGGCTGAGGAATCCAAAACCACAGCCCTGAGCTACACTTGCAGCAAATATCAGAAGGTGTGCTGGTGCACCTAGAGCTTTCAGAAAAGCAGCCACACATTTTTCACTTCAGACTATGCTTAATCCATTTTTATTCCATCTCAGCCAAGAACCGAATTAGAGTGATTAATATAACCCCTCTTGTAGCAATATAATGTGCAATCTTATACCCACGCTTTTTACAGCATATTCTGGAGATCTGCAGATAATGTCAATTTCTGTTCAATGCTACTTCAGTTTTTTCAACCTTTCATCTGCTTCCAGTTAAAAATACGAAACTAGCCCTTGTGAGAAACAGTTAAAAGATATAAAAGTGATCAATATGAAACAGCAATAAATGGATAGAAATCTGTCCAAACTGGTCACAAAAAGCTTAAATTAGCAATGAAAAAAAAAATCTGACCAGGGTATTTTGACAACTATCAAGAAAAAAAAGAAAACATTTTAAGTCCACATCACACATAGTGAAATGGGAAAGGTGGGAGAGGCAGTACAGAGGCATAGTGCTGTCGGAAGTACCCTGCTGTTTAGCTCAGCATCACATCAGATGGGGGAAGTGCATTAACAGTAACTTTAATCTTTCTCACACTATAGCGAATTGGTACTACCCTTTGTGAAGACTTCTGGGTTAAGCCATGGTACAATCAAGTCCTATCATTCAGGCCGTATCAGTTCAAATAAGCCCCAAAACTTGATCTATTTTTCAGTAGAACCTCAAGCATTCAAAGTTTTTCTGAAAAGGAAAGGTCAGAAATGGTTGGCATGTCTGCAGACAGATATAAACAGGCTGGGAGTTAACACAGCGTGGTAGTTACCAAAAGGTTTTTGATCATTAAATCAACTTGCATCAGGACAACCTTTCACTGGGAGGAGTTGGGGGGGTGGGGAGGGGAAAAGCATAACTGCGCTTAAGGTTGAACTGAATAAACTCAGAGTAATCATATTTCATGGAACTTGGGATAAGCAGGAGCTAGACTCCATGATTCAGATCATGTTTTCCAGGCCTGTATTTTTAAGTGCTTCTAAGAGCTTGTGCCACATTTGTACAAAACTGCTTGTAATTTAGACTTACTACCCTCTGTTTCATGTGAATGGAAGGAAAAAGTTTTCTATTCAGGAAGTTTAATCATTCTGATGTATTATGTGTACATCTGAAATGAAAGCAAGTCAACTGCATGTTCCTTAGGCATATAAATAGTTAACTGGACAAGTAAGGCTTAGTTCCAGAAATTAGAGCCACACTACCTCCGAATGCTCTTATCAGCAGGAGACTTCTTTATTTTAAGCAGCTTTTAAAATAAAGAAATCAATACTATCAAGAATGGGAAAAGCAGTTTACTTTTTAAGGACAGGTTCAGTAACAAAGCTCTGATCATTGGCAGAACCAGAGCAGTGATGGTTCTCAGCTTTGGCCAGACCAGTGAGTACAGATGTTTTACAAGGTTGAAAAGCAGCAAGCCAGTCATAATGCTGTAGTATATGGCTGATATGGCATTTTACCCTTGTGAACTAAATTTGGTGCATTCACTTACTTGTTTAATCTTTTTTTTTCCAGAAAACTGAGGTGCATGAACAAAACATTTAAAAACACTTTAATGCCAAAAATTCATGAAATAGGCCTTCTCCTTGATCACTCAGAAATCGCTCACTGCCTCCTCTACAAACGTGCGTTTGATCCCCACAAACCTTGCTGGAGTTTCAATACCAGGTCCTGGAGATAAAAGAGACCAACAGAGCCAACAGCCCAGTGCTTTGGGCCATCATGAGGAAAGAAAATCAGGAAACTAAATTACAGATTCCCACGTCTATTATCACTCAGTTCCACAGTTATTATCTTGCCCTTCCTGTCCCCCAATAACTTTTCAACTTTATATAGCAGAAGAGGTTGAGCTGCAGAGCTTACGACAAGCTTTCTTAGAAAAAGGAAACAGCTTAGTGGATAGCTTTCTAGTGCACAATGAAACAGAAGAACCTCAAGATCTAGATCCTGCCTTTTTAGACATCAGACTTGAACTTCCACTTGGAAGGCCACAGCCTAAGGGCACTAGGTTATCAACCATTATTTAGACCAAGTGACAACCAACAGTGACTCATTCACACTCTCTCCAAAAATTCTAAACGGATGCAAGACACTTGCCCATCATTTTCACCTACACTGACACAGTTCTGCCACAAGTTTTGGTCTTGACAAATCTGAATTTTCCAAAAGGAAGTAGTTTCATCACAAAATTCTTATCTCTGTTCCATCTGAAAAGGCGATTATTACTGCAAAACTTCGCTCTTGAAATCACAGAGAGATACGTCATGTGCACAAATTCAGCCAGCTGTCACTGTATTCTCAATCCCAAGCTAGAAAAAAAATACATTGTGTTATCTCTGTCATTCCTAAGCAAGTAAACTAATGAATAGAGAACCATAAAATAAAATGATCGCTTGAGGTGACAGTGACCATCACCATCATCCTACACACAATTATTTGGAAAATTTTCAACAGGTGGTGTAAACTTAAGATTCAGCACATGCCTCTTGAAGCAGTCCTTCAGAATAACAAGCAGGTAAGCAATGTTTTCTGCTAAAATAAGCAAGACCAAAAAGCCTAATATCCTACATGTAAAGTATGTTCTTTGCAAGTGGATATGCTAGCATCACACCTCCTCCACAAAGTTACTGCATTAAAAGTGGAAAGGAAAAGGAAAAAGAAAAAAAAAAAGAATGCTAGAAGGCTGCAAGGTCACAGGTTACAACAATAAAATAAATATGCAATTATAATTTGAAAAGAAGCTGGGAAGTAGCATAATAGAACACTTCAGCTGGTGATCATCCAACGGTTTCCATTTTACCACTCTTAAGAACATTCAGAGTTGCTTGCCACGAACGACAGTGTTAGTGATTGGGCAACGGAAAAAGAAGAGGAGAGATGAGGGCTTTAATTTAGCCAAACTCAACTGCCATGGTAACTACACGACAAACAAAAATTAAGGCAGCAGAGTTAACAAACCATTTTCTGTGTTCTGCTTAACAACTTCCACTTGTTTACTTTGAATGCCTTATTCACTAGTGACCCCCAAAGTACTGCCACATCAAATGCCGTAAGATGGGACWACATAAAATCTTATACATTTTATTCCTTAGGATTGCATGTATGTGTGAAGAAATGCTGCACTGTTGCCAGTGTTGTGATGCAGTTTGTTTGAAGGAAAAGCTCTCCTAACTGAAGTTAATTCCTGGGACAGTTGCTCCTTGAAACTGTCACTAGTTCAGAGAGTTTTGGTTCTTGGATTCCTGCGAGGAGGGTGTCTGCAATCTGTTCAACTATCAATTTTCAGCCGGCTATAAACAGTGCAAATAGAAGAAGTTACGATTAAGAGAAGACTCAATGTCACTACCTCTTCCTCCAGCTGACCTGTGAAGTCCCAACATCTGCTGCTACTCAGCAGAAAGCAAGCAGTATCTTTACTTCCTTACAAAGCATCTGTGTCACCACAGGTGGCAAGGAGATGATAGGAAAGTAGTCATTTCTATAGTATTTCCCATTTATGCTGTCTGGCGCTCTGCTTCCTTGAGAAAGCATTATTTCAGAAGCAGATGACAACCTTGTCAGGGATCATAACAATAAATCACAGCAGATGCAGTCCCTAAACTGTCAAATATGCCTATGTATAAACCATATTATAACATAAAGACAGACATCCTCCATAAGATGCCTCTTTATCTCTTTCATTATAGAATATGCTAAAATCATTTATATCATGAACACATTTATGCATTTCATTTATCTGACCATTTCCACATGACTAACAGTTTTACTCAACACACTAACAGCATACAGCAGAAGCACCAAAAAGGATGTGATTATCCAATCAAAATGACACCAAAAATAAACAAAGACCACAACTTAGTGCGTAAAGACAGAAATGCATTGAAATGACATTTCAGATGCATATGGAAGATCATATTGCTGGTTTGTATCACATGACAAAAGTAGTTGTGGGGTCATTTAGCAGCTAGTGTGCAACAGAGATGAAGTTTCCAAAACAAGGGGTACATTGGATTGCTTGTTTTCTGGATACAACAGTATGCTCAATTTTCTTCTCGAGAGTCTGTACAAAGAGTAAAAAAACCTCTATCAGAAAATTATTCTAGTCATTCATTGAGAATTCAAGTGTTTTAAAACTAATGTTCAGGAACAAATCACAAAACTACTTGGAAAGCATGTCAGAAAAAAAGCAAAAATCCACCATAGAGGGAAAAAAAATTGCCCAAAGACTGCACAATGTGAACTGGAGAATCAGGAATAGGAAGTCATAATCAGAGACTAGAAATTTGCAACTTGCAGTAATTGCAACTGCTAGATAAAACACAGACAAATGCCAAGTCACTGTTTCTTAATACCTAACTAAATAACTTAATAGCTAACTAAAGTTGCCTTGCATTGATAGCAAAATGTCAGCTTCTTTTACTGGTGCCTAAACAGTTTCAGTTCTAACCTAGACATATGTATTTTATATATGTAACTGATGGCTCTCCAAAGACTGCTGTTTTCTAGCTCCTGTGACACACGGCTAACAGAGGAGCTAAACAGAAGACGAGATCTTTACTTGTTGGAAGTTACGATCCTCCTAATAGGTGCTTGTAAAACTTAATGTTTGTGGCATACATTCTTGCCAAAGATGAACTGTTCGGCCAGCTTGACTTTGTGTTGATTTTACTCTAATAGGATAATACAATGAGGTAATGTGCTAAAAAGCTTAGGACTACAACTGCGCTATAGTAATAAGATTATTCAGTAACATACCACAGCCCCTAAGGATGGATAGATAAGTTTCTAAAAAGTGTTTATTTCTTACATACCCTTCAGCCAGAGGATATTTCATTTGTGTTTAATGGGGGGAGGCAGAGGCGCACACTAAAGCATGAAATGTCTGGGGAGGAAGGAGAGATTTTTTGATGTTACTGAGAAAAAAAAAAGACAAAGATTTTGATACACAGTGGTAAGAGAGAATTAGAGGTGACCACTGAGCATGAGTAGTATGGATTACATCTGAGAATGTAATCAGATGTGTGACTGCTAACGTTTCAAGACAGCAGAAAGAGTTCAGCATTAGCCATACTAAATTAAATTCACTGGAGGGCATCCAGAAAAGGAGATCAGAGTGAGAGAATATGACTTTTAAATAATCTGTTTATATTCATCTCGAGCCATGAGAAATAGATCATAGACTGAACAAATCTTACTGAATTATTTTTATAAACTGTAACCTAACATCTTTTTAAAAAAACTGCATCTGTGGGACCACACTTAAACAAAAGGGGAAAATGGATCAGATTCAAAAGAATAAAATAATAATGGAAACCTTCAGAAATACATGGGATCAGTCACAAAAGAAAAGGAGGGGTCCAAGGAAGGATTTCAGAGGAAAAAAAGTTGGCAATCCTGCAAAAAAAACACGCTGAAGGAGTGACCTAAGAGGCTTGATAAGAACCAGACTAAGACAGAATCAAAACAGCCAAAAGAGTAACGTTAAGGAACAAGTGATCACCAGAGTTAGAAGTAGCAAGGACAATGAGATGGGAGACAAACCTGTCTCCGAGCAGGGCAGGGTTACTGGAGCTCTGTCGACAGCAGTTTCAACTGAGTGAAAAGGACACCAGCCAAACTGGAGGAGATCCAGGATGGAGCTGGAGGCAGTAGCTGCTAAGCGGCACATCTGAGGAACTCAAGAGATGAACGAAGAATATAGGACTGGCTGTGCTCCCAGTTAGGGAGCACATGTTAAGGGCAAAGATGATAGGTCTCCTAATTCTAAATGGGTGAAATTTTAAATATTGCTTAATACTAGTTTAATTCCTCTATCTTTGAAATCAATGGAAATATAATTAGATCAACCTTAAAATCTTATATTGAGCTAAATAAAAAAGGAAAAAAAAACTAAATAAGCAAACCACAAAGTACAGATATGGAGTGAGATGCAAGAGGGTACACAGGAGTCACAGACTGTACATGTCTTGTTGTTAAGTAAACAGCGTTATATTTTTTTCATACTAACTATTGTTTCATTTTCTTACATAACTGTCTGCATCTGTTTTTGTAAGATATTTTGTTTACTGACTTTATGAAGCAAAATCATCCAGGAACAGCCCAATTTTGAAGAAGTTCTCAGCTATAAGAGTTTATATTGCAGGTTCTATACATTGTCACCTTCATAAGGCTTGAGCAATAAACAGGTAGGTTTTCCTGTCACCAGGATAGAAGCATAAACATTTGCAAACTCAATAGCAGCAGCTCTCACCTTTGTACCATCTGATACAGACATGCAGGTGTTGAAATCCTGCTGTTCAAGGACGTGGACTCATGCTCCTTTGAAGCAGACTGTACTACTTGCTGCACTCGAGCCTTTATGCCTTTTCTGACATTATTGTTTTAAAGAAGAATGATCTATTTAGGGGTCTTGTAGAGGGGGAAAAAAAAAAGACGAGATTTTGTGGCTTTCTGGTATCCCAGTTCTAACTAAGATCATTGGTAAGAGCACAGTAACTGTCAACTTTGAAACAATGTCCACATAGCTCTAGGCTAGAACATTGTTCCTTTTCAGGCAGTCCATCTTGCTGCATATGTTCAATGAAAGATACCTAGAATAATTCTCTTACTCAGAGAAGCATGGTACACCAATAAACAACAACAACAACAACAAAAAAACCTCTGACTCTTTCCAAGCTTTTAATTTGGTAAATTCTATTTATATAAAAAAAAAATTCCTCACCTAACTTTGTATTCAAAATTAATGAGGAAAAAGATTAACTGAATATACAGTAAAACCAGGATTTCAGAAGAGTGTCACCAAGTCATATTAAGCAAACCTAAAAATAATAAAAATATCTTTTTAGTAACCTTATCAAGATACTTTCAGATGAAGTGTGATTTTAAGTTCCCTGAATAACATCAGCTTTATGTAGTTGCACCCCTTTTTCAATTCACTTCAAAAGTTAGCTTGAAGATGCCTTAAATAGTGCTTAAAAAAAAAAAAGATAAAGACTGAATGTTGTTAGAGAGACCATGGAATAAGCCAGGTTTCAGGTTTACCAGTTGTGCAGTTGTGTTAAGAAAAGATTTAAAAAATTAAAAGGACTCAATAACTCTCAAAAGCTATATCAATTATTTATTAAGTAGTCCTAACCAAACCACATCACTCTGTGCTTCAGCTTTTTCATGTGTAGAATGGAGAAAACCTTAACTGTACCAGGAAAGTATTAAGAAGATTAGTTAATGTGTATATTTTGAAATTTAGCGAAGAGAAAAACACTGGTGATCTTCAGTCACATAAATAAGTACAAAAAAAGTGTTAAAGAAAAAATTTTGATGGCAAGGATCAAGACAAAAAATAGTCCAATGTCAAACTTCAATGATAACACAGTACCATATGATAGAATCACATCCTAACATTGAATTCATCATCCAAGGGGAAGGAAGAGTATGTGAGGCCATGTCTATATCACAGTCTCTTCAAGTTTTATAATTGCATGTAAATGCCACTAATAACAGCACTCTAGCCAGCCACCCCAAAGGCATAGGTAAGACTCTAGTTAGAATGCCAGCAATCGACTTGCACTGGCCCTTGCGCTATTTCATGTCAGATGGCAGGCTCTCAGACGGAGCAGGGGGAAATGGAGCATAGATACCCTGTTTGGCTTCTGTAGTTTCATGACATCCAGTATCCTGCCATTTTCGTAATTTATATTTTTATCGAACCAGCTGTTGGACTGAAATGCTGGTAGTCCTGTGTAGCACTTGCATTCAAAGAAAAAAGCTTAAGAAAAACTTCAGATACAGAACAACAGTAGAGCAGACTAAGATATGAATTAAAATGTTAAGAAATAAAGTTATGGGAGAACCTTTTAAAACTTAAGCTTAACTTAATATTAAAGCATTCATACCTGAACTCAGAAAATACATTTAGCCACACTTTTAAGGGTAATTTTAATCAAAAAGAAATAACAGAACTCTCTCAGGACTGACTTAGGAATCATGATCCCTTGATAATTCATGTCCCTCAGGATAGAAGAGACACAAGTTTTTTTTTTTTTTTTTTTTTTTTTTTTTTTTTTTTTTTTTTTTTTTTNTTTTTTTTTTTAAGTACTTACGTCAAATGTGGGTGTGCTTTGTTGGGCACTCTGATTACATGGTTCTCTGAAGCAATCGGTGAATGGAAGTAAAAGACCCATTGCAATAATACGAGAACAAAGTTTTTCTGCTTCTTCTTGTGGTGCATTCTCCTGCTGCCTGAACAGCTTTTCCAGCAGAGTTCGCCCTGCCAAGGTGATAATACAGACCAATAAGAATCTGCTTATTAAGGCATTGCAACAGGTATTTAAAAAATTTCGAGAAGTATTTTGTGTAAAATAAACAAATGTTTCCAAAATTCTTGAGAATAACATCCAATAATAAATCTTTTATATAAAAGTTCTTCCATTTTATCATTGGAACTGATTTACAGCATTACTAATTAGGACATTCAAAAAAAAAATATTGAGTTGGCTGCACTGTGGAGTCAAGGGAAAAAAATAAAAATAAGAGATGCTATTGCAGCCTCAATTTTCTATTTGTGTTATACAATTGTCCTGATGGGAAAACTGAGATATTACCAAGAAATGAAGCAACTTTTTCCAAGGGTGTCACACACAGTCATAGAACTCTCCCAACTCCTGGAATGAGTCTTTGTTTTTTGAATCACAAAATGATCGTAGTTTTTAAGAAATTGTGCTCCAGTTCTGTGGAGAAACTCTCAATAAACTAATAATAACCACCCCCCCCCCAGCTACTCTGCTTAAGATGATATTTAATACCACTCCAGAGCAGCAGTCTAAAACGCAGTGCTGTAAGTATCAGGACAGAATTCACGGAAAACTTTTGTAGAAATAGGTTGCTTTTCCAACTCTATTACCAGGCCAGCTTTCATGAGCCCAATGTTTTGTTATCTTACCACAGCATGAAAGGCAGGCATGTCTTATACAGTAAATTGCAGAAGAAAACACTAGAGGTCTGAAAGAACTTTGTGCTGTGTGAAGTTAGCCAGAAAGAGACTTTAAAAAAATTGATTAGTTATATACTCAGGCTGCACTAAAATCTACACTGTAAGAATATTAAATTGCTTGATTAAGCTCTAAAATGTAAAAAGATGCCAAAGTTGGGATTTACAAGGAATAAAGAGATGAAATAGACCTACTGGAAGAGAAAAGGCAGAGTGAGTACTCAAGTTAATTGCATGTTTTAGTATGAACTAACTGTGAATACAATTTGTACCTAAATCAGTTTGTTTTTTCCACTAACTACAAGCCAAAGGTATTTTCCAGAAAAAATGTACTACATTAAAAGGAAGCATTTCAGTATCAGTTAAAGCAATAACAAAATACTGATTTTTACATTCACATGCAAGCTGTATAAAGCATTTTTTTTTTACATGCTGGTCTTTTTCAGATTGTAAAATTTCACAGCCCTTTTTAATGCACAAAATGTTATTTTTTTAAACATCTGGATCTAATTTTGATAAGATATTGTAAGTATTGTTTTGCCCAAAGTTTCCATATTATTTTAACTTCTTATGCCAATGCTACCTAAAATAAATTTTAAAAAGCAATAAAATGTATAGAAGTTATTTCTAAGGTTCTCTCTCCACATCTAAAGATTTGATAATTCTGAATTATTAGTCAGAGTTTCCTAACTTTTCATAAGAATCGACAAAATATATTCCAGAAAATCTGCTTGCAAGACACAMATTTTGTCAAGTGCTGATCAATTTGCCGATTTGTTTGCCTCTGTTCCTGAGTTTCACAACCCATAAAATGAAGATAATATTATTGCTTTTTACTTATCTGAATATGCAGTTCATTTGTTAATAATCTTCAAATTTATTAACCGATTGTAGTGGGGGACTCTTAGTGTGTGATATGCACTGYGATTTTACCAACACTTCACACAGCTGCAGCAATACCCAGCAATCTCCTACTCAAAGGCAGGCAACAGTACAAAAACGTAAGAGTGAAGCAGAAATAGGGAGCTACCTGTCAATAAACACTGTGATTTGTTTTAGTAATTTTTCTTCAGTGCTGTAGCTGCTAATGCTAGTTATGCTGTAAAATAAATGTGAACAGCATTTATCTTCTGTATGCTTAGATGTAGGTAAAAAGGGGGTAAACTGCATTTGAAAACTAGCCAGTATCACTCCTTGCAACAAATAACTTCTCCTAGCTATAAATACTGGGGTTTATCCATATAAGGAAGTGTCAGGAAAAAAAAAAAAAAAAAAAAAAAAAAAAAAAAAAAACCCACAAGACTGGCATCACACTGCCACCAGCACACCAAAAGCTAGCATTTCTGCTAGCGTTGTGCTTTGCTCAGTGAAGTCATATTATCATAGTATCATCTTATATCACTGAGTAAAGACGGAAAACATGGAAAAATCATCTAGTTAAATGACTAGAAGTGAAGAAGATAATAGGAAAGTCAAGGAATCAAGGCTTTACGTTCACCTACACTAACTATTCTTGTATTTTTTCGTTTACATTAACCATAGAAGAGAGGAAAAAAAAAAAGCCCTCTGCACAAAAAAAAAATAGTAGAATGTAAGAACATTATACATTTCTTCATGCTGTGTTAAATATTCAATTGTTGTCCACTACTTTTGAAACATCTAGGAAAAAAAAAATCTTTAAAATAATCTGGTCACTTCTAACTTAAGGAGTCTTCTCCCTGTACATCCAAAAGTGGAAAAAGTCTCCTGACCACTGCTTTAAACTGATGAAAACAAATAGCATTTGCAAATTACAAGAAAGTGAATAAGTGCTTGTTTTTTAATCTGTCCATTCATTCTCTATAACAGCACCTTTTAACAGTCTTAAGATCAAATACTGTATTGTTTGTTCAAAATCTTAGTTGCCATTTACTCAGTTTAATTCATATAGTAATTATTAACTATTATTGCCTGTTAAATTCATTCAAGCATATTTTAGCATACAGGCAATATGAGATAAGTATATGCTTAAAAATAGTATCATTAGTGAATCTGATTTTTTTATTGTATTTTTGCACTGTTTATGCCATCCATCTGTACTGAAGTGTTCTTGAGTGTATTATCAGTCCTTGAATAAACTGGGGAATAATAATTAACTTCTTATGATTAACTTTTAAGAAGTTAATACTTCTTAATCTAAAAGAATCAACAATTTAATGTCATCACTGCAGCTAACTTCAGTACTATTAATCTTATCTTTGCATCAAATATAGATTGACTCAAGAAAATAATTAATATCATCAATACAAAGGTAATAATGTGTGGATAAAGCTGTTCTCTAATGCTGAGTATGTTCCTTACAATGGCTATGGACATCTGAAGACAAAAACTGAAATTTGAGTTTAAGAAATATTTCGTCAGTTTTGTTAACACATTTTACCAAACACAAGCTGAAACTGGTTTAATCCTCAATACCTACAGAACTGACTTCCTAATGAACAGCTGTGACAAGTCTATATATCAATAATAAACAGACTGTATGTTCAAAGGCACTTTCTGAACAATATATTTAAAATGCGATGTTACACTACTCAAGTTTTTTATCTAACCAACTAGGGCTTATTATCAAATTGAATGAGCATCACAAGTGTCAAGAAAAAAAAAATCAAAACAAAAACTAGCCAAAGTTATAAAAAGACAATATAATTTTTCGGGGGAGGGAGGGGGTAAGGTGGGAAAGTGAAGTGATCCTATAAAAACAAACAGCTTCAGTACTTCAGAACGTTACTAATTTTCTTTGAAACAACATTATGGGATGCTGCAGGGCCTAACGGATGAAGTTGCTGTAGCACAATGGGACTAGATAGGAGGAAACTATTTTATATGGAAGAATGGCATTCAAAAGCTGCTGCTTACCGGTAAGTAGTTCCTCCCTTGTTAAGGGCAAGTACTATTTCTCCTTCACTTTCAGGTAAAAGCCAAAGTCATCACCACAACAGAAGCACCCCAGCTCCCTGATGAAGTACCTCATACTACGCTGGCATCTCATCCTATCTGCTCCCACAGTTAAGTCACCAGGAAGGCATGCGAGATGTTTGCGATGTGGAAGAATCAATCACATTTATTACTTTTAATTCAGGGCTAGATGAAGGATATATTTTTGATCAGATATACCAAATACCTTTTTAATACTGGACTCTGCTGGTATTTAACCCACTTCTGATTTGAACTAAAAGTAGATTCCCTGATGAAGTACCTCATACTACGCTGGCATCTCATCTTATCTGCTCCCATAGTGGTCTGAGGATCTTGCCAAGACCCTTCAGCAAATAAGAATAATATAGTCTGTTAAGTTACTTTTTAGTACCTTTGAGAAGACTTGTTAAAATCCAGCAAGAGACAAAAAGACTCTATATATTTTGCTTACAGAGGATTACACAATTATTAGCTAAAAAAAGAATAAAAGAGTGAAACTAATTTTGGAAGCATCAGGTACTCTGGTCTTCTGTGGGCAACTTACTTTTGCTGTCACTGCTAAAAATTTGTTTCCAAATTCTACCTGCTCTCTCCCTCCATGTCCTTCTGCTTCTTCCTCTCATTCCCACTAGGATGAAGTACTACTATCTCATGAGCTCCTTGTGATTACATTAGAGGCTTTTGTCCTGTCGCTATTACCAAGACTTAAGTAACACTATTGATCAAAACCACCTCCAGCTACAAGTTTACATGCAAGTCTTTCATGGGAGATTGAAAATTCATAAGTCCCAGTACAGTTTCTATTCATACTGCCTCATTATTAGAGAAATGTGAGCACACATGCTGTTCTAGTAGGATCGTTGTCAACATTCGATCTTCTGCAACTAGATTATTCAGATACAGTATGGAGGTGAAAGAAAAGCTTGCTTCTACAGAAGTCATTCTACAAACATTATTTCATAAAATAATGAAATATTATAAACAATGTATTATAGGACATAATAGTCATATACTGTCAATATTTTATGAAATATAGTAATTTCATATAATAATCTCACACAACACTGGCCTGAAACAACCACAGATTCTTCCTTGCTACAGAGAGGTGTCTGTGTATGCATTATGCTTCTACGCGTATGGCAGCAACCTCTAGACTTTGTCCATCACTTCTAATGATTTGAACCACCTTGTTTGTCATGACTTTGACTATAGGCATCCTCTCCCATAAAACTGTCTCATTTTCGAAGGAAAAGCATTTCATCTTTCTATTGCTACTGCTTCATAGTCCAGAGCAACATTTTTCTCCTCAAACATCTGCATTCTTCTGAGTCAGATTTGCCTCATACTTAATTGCATATAGAATTAGATGTTGAAAACATGTTTAGTGTTATCCACAGAGAAACGTAGGCAAATTCTGAGTCAGTGAGTTCCCATTMTAGCTTTTTTCCTGTCCAGTCTGTTTAGCAAATCCCAAGCTTTCAAAGAGCAATAGGGTGAGTAACAAACTCCTAAAAACTAGCAATACCATAAACACGCTATTTTGGACTTCGGAATTACTTATTAATGGAGAGGGATAAATGGAAAAGAGAAAGAGGAGAAATAAACACACTAGTCACAAATGTACAGAAAAAACAAACAAACCCCCAAAACGCATGCACCTTCAAACTACAATTACAACATAGTTTGCAATAATATTTATCTAACGGGTGTGTTGTTACAAACTCATGTTTATTTTTAAAAATGTGCCTCCTATCCACCTTAAATTGCATTTGGAAAAGATAGAGCTCAGCTGTCAGTGAGCACAAGTTGAGAGTTATGATTAAAATGATTAATATTCCAAAAGCTACCACTCTGGGCTTGTCCCCTGTGAATCTTTTTTCAAATGTCCAAACACACCACATTTCCACTGTTGATAGAGCAGCTGCATCAGCATGTCTTAACTTATGCAGACAGGAGATAGACTTTTCCTTTTAATTTTTCCCAATGCACAGAGAGAACTACTTTGCAACACAAATCCTGAAAGCCCAGTCATAATTCAGAATCTCATCAAGGATTAATGATGACTCATGTAGTGCTTACATGTTTAAAAAATGAAATCGGTTTGTCTCCTGCCCCTCACACACTTCAGTGGGCTCAGAGATGCTCACACAGCAAAGTTATTTCATAGGCTTTAAAGTCAGCAGTAGCTTTGCTTGATCTTTGGGGCTTAGGATGGGGAAAAAAGGAAAAGGAAGGAGAAAGGGACAAAATGTATTTTCTTTCAGAATATGTTTTACACTTCTATACTGCACTTCTATGTTCTGTCTTGGAGAATATAGAAGACAATTATAGCCATCTTATGTTTTTTTCCACTCGCACAAAAAAAAGAATCCAAGTACGAGCGTAGATGAAAAAAGAAAAAAAATATAGAAAAAGTTGATTTTTACCATGTTCAAGAGTTATGAAATACTGTTAGACATTTGCTGCCTCATATCTCTATATTCTCTCATTATCAAATTCATCATTCATTCAATCATCACATTTTTTCTGTCCCCCATGTAAACTAACATCCAGGTCATAAGTTAGGCCTAAATCATCTGGCAAGTCACCAAACCGTGCAGCATCAAATGTTTCCCAGCATGCAGGAAGAGGACAAACATGTCTGGCAGACAAAAGCGCTGCAAAGACTTCCATACACACTTACTTGTATGGGAGCTATTAACTCTGTTTCAAATACATTTCTATTGATTCAAAATTTAAAATTGGAAAATAAGTAATACAAACCACACCATATTACTTTAGTTATCTGAGATTTCTTTACAGTACTACTGAATACTATTTCTTAAGTACTTTGCAGTGCAAGTTCTCCTCATCTGTTTTCCACCAAACCTCACAGAAAAAGTCAGCGGAGTCATTTCCTAGAGGGAAACAAACAAACAAACCAACCACCTACACACTTTATTTTCATGTTTCTAAATTTCTGCTGTTGAATGTATGTTCCCAGTTCTCAAATATACAAGACACTGAGTGACTAATGTTTCACATACGCAATTAACTTTTCAAGGATTGAGTGTTATATTACTTTAGTATTTTAATTTCATTTCCTAATCTTTTCAAACTTCAAATAGTTTTCAGCTAGCCTGTACCAGTCAGCCTAAACATAATATAAAACTTGTTACTGCTGAGAAAGGACAGGTTTTCAAAAGCATACGTGGAAACAAGGGAATTAAATAGAACTGGAAACTTAAGGAAATTTGCCATCTCGCCATTTCTTCTCTTCAAATAAGAAGCTGCCTAAGGCCTGCACAAATACACATAGTGTATCCATTTGCATTTAAAAATACAGCAAATTAATTTAGTCTCTTGCTTTCCTGAAACCGGACCTGAAAGATTACGCCCAATATTTCAGGATTAAAGAACTCATTTATCGTACTTTTTCATTGCAGAGTTCCTAATCCTCTGCTGATTTAGATTAGGATATTGTTCCAAATCTCTCATGATTCAAGTTAAAAAAAAAAAGGGGGGGGGGGGAGGTGGGATTGAATTTTCATTGACAGATACTTTCCTAAAACTGTGTGGCAGTTTTCATACAGTCTGGTTACATAAAGCGTGGAAAACCCCACCAAGCAACATGTCTACACATGGTTATATAACAAATGGAAACATCTAAAAATCCTCACACTATGATAAATATAAAGTACTTCATAAATCCAATTTTTAGACAACTTAAGCCTTAAAAMTGACAAAACTTGTCAAGGTCTAGGGTTATAGCATCTATCCTTATAATTCTGTTATAAAAATGTTTTCTTTGTTTTTATTACCAGGACAGTAGCTAATACATGCATTAAGCATCCATACGCATACACGTTTCTAAAGGGCAAAACAACCAGAGGGAATATATTGATTTATACTTTCTTTTGTGTTATACTATTTAAAATATTACAGTAAAGCTAAGGTTGCGTAGCAGTGCCTGAGAAGACTCAAATAGTCTTTTCTCCTCTTGATAGCTTTCCTCCAGACTTCCTTCTGTTGGCATGGATGGTACGAACCAAACCCACAAAATATCTTTATTTCAGGAACTAAGAGCAGAAAGTTTGTCTAAGCAAGAGAATTAGGAAAAGAAATACATCTATATTATCTGCCTCTCATGGCTTTCTGTACCTGTCTACACAGAGTTCAATGCAATTTTAAGGTCAGAAATACATATTTATTAAATCCCACTGAAGAATATATAGATTGATGGACTAATTACATTCATAGATACTCATAAAATAATTAGACTAAAACTACCAATTACTAATTTCACTTCTCTCACTTCTGTATCTAACTCTTTAGAAAGAAAAAAAAAAAAAAAAAAAAAAAAAAAAACCCTGTGCAAAAATATCAACTCCTTTGTGTGCTCGTTACAACCTTCACTCCAACACAGTGGTGTTAAAAATTATTAGTAAGAATTCTACGCAATTTGCATAATAAGCCACCCCCAACACACACAAAGATATGGCATAGCAATTCAAGCAAGTAGAATTGTTCTTTACTTTAGCCCTAAAAATATCACTATTCATTTCAACAGATTGCAAACTGTGCAAAAGGGCTTGAGTAAGCACATCATGTGTCCTTCTCTGGAGATCAAGGCCCGCCTGAATGCAACCCTGTCTAACATGCTCTAGGTGACCCTGCTGAGCGGGGAGGTTGGACTAGATGATCTCCAGAGGTCCCTTCCAACCTTACTGATTCCATGATTGCCAGTACAGCTTGCTTAACTAGAACAAGTAGCATTTAGTCCATTATGCAGTTACAGTAAGAGAAACACGCAATAGTTACCAAAGAGACACCTGAAATATCCCCAAAAGAGGCAGGGCACACAAGTGTGTGCTCCTTTGGAAGCAAGGGTAGAAGCTGCAGCTGCTACACTGGCAGCCTGTGGGGCAAGTCGCCAGAAGGGCTCTTACACCGCAGGAGGCAGCAGAAGAAGCACCTTGGACAAACCTCCACACCTATGATGGAAAAGGTCAAGGTCTGGCAGCATTTGAAAACAGGACACCGGAAAAAGAAATGAAAAAGATGACAAGGAAAGACCACTGATTCAATCAAATAAAAAGCCACCCCAGATAGGCTGTCACAAGTTAACAGAGGTTTCAAGAAATATCTCCATTCATCCACATCCTGTGAGGGACAGAACTAAGCGTGCGTATTTTAAAACTGCTTGCTCCACTTGTGCTGGCTATGAGACACAGCAACAACATCAAGTTCGGCATCTCATCAAATGAGATACTAGAAGATGACTTAACCATGTGCTAGGCTTGCACAAATCATGCTGGAAAAAGGTGAAATACTATTAAATGAAAAATTAGTTAATGCAGACCTTAGTCCTGCCTAACTTGAGCACTGAACTGCTTGAGTTTTTGCCTTCATGGTGGCTGAAATATATTTGTATATGCTTCCACCTTAAATTTTCCAATATGTGATGTACATATAACAGTGTAAAGACAAAGTATTAATCCATGGTTTAGTCCTTACTTTCCACTGTAGATTTATAAATATCTTTCATAATCTGAAGTTTTTATGTGCCAAATAATTCTCAAACTATGATGCAACTGTAGATAGCACAAAGTATTTTTTAAAAAATATAAGCAAGGCATTTATTCCACAACATTATATTTGATGGCTCCATTGGACCTTGATTCTCYTCAGATTTTAATGCAACATTATTGAAGATTACAGAAGTCTACTACTAAAGCTTTTCTAATTTTAAAGCAAGTTATGACAGAGTAGAATCTATATGAGTCTATCAAATCTTTTATGCACCATATGCATCTCTGGCAACTTTCAGATCATGTTTTCCAGGAGCTTAGACTCCTCTCAGCAAGTATTTAATTCTATCTTTTTCTCTCCTTTTAGTTTCTGTGGTGATTTGTGATGTGAAGGTGTTATTCTTGTGCCAGGTACTCACAGCCTGCCAGCAAGACACAATTCCTTCTGTAAAGTAAGAAATTCCTCTGATGCCTTTTTAGGCAGCCATTGCTAATGCCTTCTTTTATCAGCCCATACTGATACACACTGTTCTTTACAACCCAGTTTTGTAGAACTTCTTTATTCCAAATTGTTCCATATTTCATCCGACATGCTCCCTACATTAGAAAAAAACCTGTGTTTTTGCACAGGCAGCCACAGGTCACAAGATATAAGTGAACCTGTTTTGCCTTTTTTCATTCTAGCAAAACTCTGAAGTGGGACATAAATAATGTATTTCTTAAAACTTGCTCTTCACTTAACATCCTAGTCTGCTTCAGCTTTCTTCCTTTCACAGCACCCATTCACCTGAAGATCTGATCATCTCCTTCAACTACAATAACTGCTGACTTTGTTATGTTCTTTACCATAATGTACAAAAGTTCTTTTCCCTTATATCCATAAACAAAACCTGATACAATGAAGAAGGGGAAAAGCAGAAGATGAGAACAACATTCCATCAAAAAGAAAAATATATACCTGCATTGCTATGAAACAGTATGCAAATATTTTTTCTCTTTAAGTATGTTCAAAGCTTCCTTCTTGAGTATATTTTAAGTTTATACATGCAAACGTTATTTATTTGGAAGTTTAGTTAACTTCTCTAACACATTAGACAAAAATATTCTGTGAGACAAAAATATGCTCTACTTCAGTATCTTGACTCCAGTCAGCACAATCTTAAACACAGGCAATAAGCTTTCCAAGGGACAGCAATGGATTTTTACCCTCTGTGTACTGATCTTCAAACACAGTGTTGCTAATAGAACCAACTGCATTCTTTTAAGTTCAAAAATGTTATTTTCATTGAAGTTTTGAGCACTCTCTCTGTATTGCTGCATTTAAGATGCCCTTTACTAACATAGCAAGTTTTCATTCCCAACTGCTTACACATATGGCTTAGCCATTGGTCTCAACAAATTAGGGAGAGCGCCAAAATATCTTTTTAATTACTCTGAGCCACAGCAACAACTCAAGCTTAATTACACCAGATCAACAGCAAGTTTCTTACTAGTGACAATCAGTTTGTAACTAAAAGCAGGAGAATAAGTTTCCAGGGCCCTAAGGCCAGAATGACATTTCCTGCACTAAATCTGTCTTTTCTGCAGTAAAGATGCAGCTCTGAGTTACAGGCTAATTTGGGCCCTTGCCCAAAGACAAGATACTGCTGATCATCAGTACAGAGCTGAATCTCCCACTGAATTCTCCAATAAGTGGGAGACAAGAGCTGCAGCCTCATACAGAGACAAGTACTGAGACTTGACCCCAGCAAGACAGAAGCACTCCTTGCCAGTGGGCAAGGACAGGTACCTGTCTCCTGCTGTGCTGTGAGCCCAGTCTGTACTGGGAATTGCTAGCAGGGACAGCACTAGTCTGGGGTCTCATACAAAGAGACAGAGAGAGGCCTTGGAGTCTGAAACCTACTTCTGCATTTCGCAAGTTAAGGAAGTTTAGTATTATTACTATTTATTATTAATAATACTAATAAAAAGCAATCCTAAACAAAACCAAAGCTGTAATACTCTGAAAATGCATTTATCAGTATTAATCTATAAGGAGAGAAAGGTAGGCTGCATTTATAGTCATGTCGTATAAGTCTTCATGTTGGGGCAGAGGGAGGGTGTTGTTATCCTAATCAACTGCTTTTCATACAGGTTAACATCCTGTATTTCATTTTCTAGCTCTTGTGAGTTTGTTGTAGGGTGTCCTCTCCACTATGCTGCAGCCATCATAAAACCTTACCAGGGTGCTTTAGAGAGGTTTTTTCTTCTCCCACTTCCAGCCAATAATGGAGGGGAGAAAGAACAATGACAATGATCATTTCAGAACTGCTTTGGTCTACGGTACTCTCAACTTCGGGGCTTGCTGGAATATCTGGAGAAATACCAAGAAATACAAAACCCCGTTATTTCTTATTTTAGACTGATTTTCCTATTTTCAAATCAGCTCAAATTACATGTCACAGAAGTTGAAAAAATGCCTCTGGGGCGGGAGGGAATATTATGTTGCATCTCTAATATAAACAGTGGTGTTCACAAGACTGTTAGTATGTGGAATTTAAGTGGTCTTTCAGCTATCTTCTTACCATTGGCTGGTAAGTATTTGCATTAAGAATTATGCCATTTGAYTCTGAACAAGAAGAGTTAATGCTTTGCTTTTTATGAAAGTACACCGTAAAAGATAATATTTGTGTGGTTATATTCTTCTAGAATTTATCTGACTAAAAGACTTAAATACATGCCTTCCTTACTGTAACTAGAGCTTCATGTTCTTACGTTGATGTAATTAAATATTTCTCTCAACCATTTCTCAGCAGACTGTACTGTCTTGCCTCTTTGCATGACAAAATAGTACTCGGATATACCCTCTATGATGAAGGCTTTTTTTTTTTTTTTTTTTNAATGAAAACCACTTTTTCCTCACGCGACTGTTAGCAGATGTTAACATATCTAATTATAGTGTTACTGCAGCACTGATTTCTTTTGCATAGTGATTTTTTCCCTTAACAGTTCAATGAAGAGAAGATATGCCAGTTATTTTTTCTCTGCACACTACCATTATGTATCTTCAGGGGACAAGTTAACAGAGATCTAAGCTAGATCACAAATATACTCTAGAATCAAAGCTGTTCCCTGTAATTAGTTCCACAATAACATTATCTATGCTTCCGCCTGATTCAAATTCACACCAGATTCAGAGCTTTGGCACCTCTGATAAACGTTGTACAAGTCCCAAGACTGAACAATCCATATCTTTACTGACAAAGAAGAACACTCCAGTGACGCGTCTGTCTGGTGACCAGGCATTCCTGCCACTATTCCACTGTGTAGAGTAAAACACCAAAATCATTAATTCTCAGGCATTTCTTGTGCTCTGTACACATATATTTAAATTGTTTTATTTACATTAGGATTTATTACTACATGCTGGATGGGGTGCGCATACTCCCACAACCACTGCTTATTGGTGCAAAAATTGCTAGCTGACTGAATGGTTCTATGGGCTTTATATCCATGAATAAAATAAGTCATGTTCTGTATTTACTTGAGAATAATGCAAAGTTTTGCATCAGAAAAATATAATCCCACTGCCTATTCATGGTCAGAGAGTCTAGCTATCCCCTTCGGATGGCTCAGAATGTGGAGGAAGCTTATTCTGGATAGCAGCAATATGGAAATAAAATGAGCAACGGTCACTTTGTACTCAATGTACCACAGCCCATTTCATTTTCCATAACTTCCTCTGTATGAATTGCAAGGCAAGAATGCAGGATAGAGGAAGTAASTCACCATCAGTTACTTTTTTCTAGAGTGACACAGATCCTGAACCTACATTGCTGCCTTTTCTAAAACACTTAATAAAATTCAAATGGTCTTGTATTATATTGCATGTAGAGGCAGGAATGCAGTGATGCAGAGTGTTAAGTTCTTGCATCCTTCTATCATGTTTCTGACAGCTTTCACTGCTTCAATCCTGCGCCCCTTTGTATTAGCTCACCTCATCCCCAAAAAGTTGTATGCATAAAGGTTAGTTTCTAGAAACTGCTGAATTCCACCTAATCACAAGAGAACAATGCTCTTTAGATGTACTTCAAAATAATCAAAGCTACAGACACGGAAACACCTACACTTACATATATTATCACAACCACTCCTTATGTAAACTCAAATTTTGGTAAGGGTGGTTTATTGGGGATACACTTTGCCATATTCTGAGCTTGGTTAAACTAGAAAACACAAACAAAATACCATTGCCAATTAGTAGTTCTGGGCTTTCTAATCACTGTGATTCAGATTAGAATTTGATCCTTCAGCCTAAAATATTCCCATGCTTTTCAATGTCATGTTTATTTTTCAATAGACACCACACTATAGAGAAAACAGTAAAGCTTATTCAGRRAATARGCYTATTYYCTGAAAAAGAAGCCCAGGCATATGGGGGAAGGATTGAAACAAAAACTATTAAACAGTTTATAAATACTTTAAATACTAAAGCACAATCAGATCCAATAAATACATTCAAATTTAAATTTCATATAGCTAGTCACACTGGAATAATCAGTTGCTATCTTAAAAATGCTATAATTGAAGAACACTATCTCCTTTAGTGACTAGTTCTAGCCAGATCCCACATGCCACATCTCAAACAGATTGAAACACTGCCTGGACCTCCAGCTATAAAAATTTCCCTTTCCTTTCCCTCTTTTCACCCCCCAAAAGATTAGCAGGCAGCCAGAAACAAAACACATTTTTAGCTCAGATGCGAGTTGGGCTGCGAGACCGGCCTCCAAGCGGCGGTGGTGCTTGGGGAGAAGTGGCCTGCGAGAGGCAGTCACAGAGCCCCATGACCAAGGCCTGCTACTTCCAATGAAGCTCTAGATAAAGATCAAAGTATTAATCGTAACAACACTGAGGCAGTTCTGCATTCCAGGGACACGACTTGTGTGGTTCCCATTCCCGTATTGCACACGAAATCCAAATGAAAGAGAAATTGCAGATGTGTCTAAAAACAACGACTATATTTCTCAGAAGCAAACTGTGACCCTATTTTTTCCAGTTCYCACATACTTTATACTGAGACCTTTCAATGAGGCTGCAGGCAAAGTACTGGAGTTGCACGTGGGTGTCACTGTCATTAGTTACACTGTAAAAGTGAAATAAAGTGCCCTTTGTAAGCAGCAGGCCTGCAGCCCACAGAAATCAGGAAGAGGCCCTGAGGGCACACGCACGGGGTTGATTTTAGGTTTTGTTTTATGGTAGCTTGGATTTTTTTTTTTTTGATGTTGATTGCTTGTTTGTTTCCTGTTTTAAGCTAGAACATGACAAAAATAAGTCTCTCAAATTTAAAGATAACTGATCTGTTTGATGGCAAACACATAGCCAACAGAGCTTAGAATGGGCAGGGGTTTGTTTTGATTGTGTTTAATTACAATATGGGATCTGGAGTAACCTGCATTTTCAGCATATATAACAGAAACCCTCACTAACTCCATTGCTATCACCATGCTATCACCATGACTCAAATTAATGCTAAGCTAAAGTCCTATTTATTAACTAAATCTACTAGCTCTTCTATATCAGTTATGTTAATATTTGGGAACATCAATTCCATTTTTCCAAGATACCCTCTGAGTAAAAGTCATTCATCGACACAGACTGCAGAGAAAGAGCCAGCCCTCTCCATTCAGGTTCAGCCTGGGCCTCCTGGGACCAAGCATAAAAGCCCTGGCCCTACTCTGCATCAGGTTGAAATCTAGAACGTGTAATTACCACCACTGCAATTTCAAACACAGCTGTCCTCATCATAAAAGAAATGGATCTGCTGTCTTAATTACAAAATGCCCATAAAATCGTCCGCACTGCATCCTTAGCCAATGCATCAAGTTCTAAACACCATACRTTGCTTGTTTCTCATATAAATCAAAATACAAATATGCAAAACGGCAAAGTTGGAAGAGCCTTCTTGGCAGGCTGATTTTTTTTTCTCCTCCAAGATCATTTTTAAATGATCATCTGATAAATATTTAAAAATATGTATTTCTTCAATCACTTCTATCAAAATTTATGGGAAAAATATACAAACAATGTAATTCCAGCTATTGGTTACCCTCTACATTTTACATTAAAACAGCCTTAGAGTACATAYAGATCACTGTGAAAACCAAATGGCACACAGCCAAACTACAGCATAGAGCAAAAGTAGGCCAGTCATTTGCTTAGAACCTGCTGTCATCAAAATCAATGACTAAAGTGTTGTGGAATATTTTACTTCATTATAGTTAGAAATGCAGAATAACACTGCAGTCACTGCACAGCAAGATGGGATTTAATGCTCCAGGCAAAAAGCTATTAAAAAAAAAAAGATAGAAATGAGCCACTATAAATAACATGCTTTTTAAAACATTGATAATAATCCCCAAACTGATGCATGTACCGCATGGTTAAAATACAAAGTTTTTCAGTAACAATAGTTAAATTCCAAGGAAATTATTTCTGTAATTGTTGCTATGTGGACTGGTTTAAACAGGCCTTCCTGCTAGTGATGCAGTGAGAGTTTGTAAGGATACTAATGTTGATTTTATTTCCCTTTTCCATTTATACTAGTTATTTATGCATTCTTAATAATTTTCAGCTTATAACTACATTTTTAAAAAGCAGAAGAAAGATCAAAAAGAGAAAATGATAAAGCATTATGTCATTTCAGGCTATTCTGCATAAACTGAAAGGTATARTTGTCCTCTGCCTGTAAAGACAGCTGGCATATCCATGCAAATGAGGGTCACAGGAACTTTCATAAGAGACAGAACTACTGTTGCTTTGGGCACTGATCGCTTCACAGTGACAGCCTTAATTGTGGGTGGGAAAACATGATAAAACAAGTAGGTATTTAAAATTAAAAACTCATGGGGAAAGGTGAAGAAGACTGCTCCTGTCAAATTAGACTTCAAGAAGTAACTTCAAGTTCTTCAAGTCTGCCCCATAAAATTTATTTTCAGACAGAAAATATAGAAATCTAAAAGATATATAGAAAATAAAGCCTAATTACTGACAATGCATTACATTTTATTATTTCACTTTGTTTTTAAGATGATGTCAAGCATCCACAGCAAAAGGTTATGTATTATATATTACAATTTTGAAAGTAGTGATCACCACAAATTGTAAAATTTGGAAATAGGAATGTTTGGAATTGTATCTAAGATAATAGGTGGAAGGGATTTAAAATACAAGAAAAAGATTCTGCTCACTTCAGAGGGGGCTGGCCAAAACTATATTTAAGCTAAAACCTGAACTCTAACTCTAAAGATTGTATTAGCCTTGAACAAAAAATCCCCAATCACAAGAATGAAAGCAGTCTTGTAATTTTAATTCAATAAAAAATTGATACATTTCAAACTCCTAGGGTTTGCTGCTGTACAAAAACCCCACTATTTAACTATTTTTAATAGTTCATTCATCAATCATATTGTGATTATAAGCAGAATGTGCAAAGAAAAAGCAACTATGAATGCAAATAGTTACATTATATAATTTTTAAATCTACAATATAGAACAAAGTGGTCATTTTATGAAAAACAGTTGCTAGTGGCTCAACTCTTTTCTTTCATATAATTTTTAAATCATGTTATTGTTCCCTGCATAAATCATACTATTTTATTTTTATGAAAGCACACACAAAAAAAATCCCACTGCATTTTTGCAAGGAGTACTGAAACATATGTTTCTGTACTCTCTTAGTTCTACAATTTAAATGAATAATTAATGGAATATGTTTAGGAGTTTTCTGTATGTACATACCTCCTAAAGTGACACAGGCCTTCTCGCTTTGTGCAAACTTCAGTGTGTTACAGAAACTCCAAGTAACGGGAAGAGAGAGAGGAAAAGAAAACCTAAAGTGCAATAAAGTATAACCTTCTAAGCTGCCTAACAGACAAGGTAAAAGACTCTTCTCCTCAATGTGCCTGCAATCAGTCAAAACTACCAAATTTTACTACATGCAGTTTCACCTCTCTTCTCCATTTTTTACTGCCTTTTGAAGCCCCCTTTTTCTCCTCCTTCCTTGTCCTTCTGAAGGGGAAAGAGGTTCTTTTCTGCAGTGTTGCCCATCTGAGCTTGCATGCCCGTTTCCTTTTTGTTCCAAGTGAATTGGGGCAAGTTCCTCATCATTGCCCCAGTCTACTGCCAGGTGCAGCTTTCAAATATTTACACTGCATCTGAGCAGTGCCCAGCACAAAAAACAAAACAGAACAAAAAAAAAATCAAACAGGATCACAGTTACTTCATCTCTGAAAGATCTATTTATGCAGAGAGCTAGCTTGCTTTCAGTGGAGAGGCTCTGAACATTTTTATCAAGAGTAATGTAAAGCATTCAGCCTTGTTCTACAAGATTTAGACAAAGGAAAAAAAAAGAAAAAAAGACAAACTTCAAAGAGGTATGCACTTTCTTTACTAGCACTGTTGCCAGGCTGACATGAAATACAGAGAGGTTATTCTCATTAAAAGTGAATGCATCTGTGAGATTAGGCCTCTGATTTTAAAACTGTTGACCTAAGTAAAGACATCAGAACATGCAACAGCAAAGGACTGAATTAAAGTATTTTAAACATATTTTCAAAAAGTCTCTAGGGGAAAAAAAATAATAATACATGTCACTCACCTGAAAAGACATTGGGAAATGTCTCTGTAGAAGCCTGCACCCCTGAGGACTTTCTTGAATGAGTCAAAGGCACTCTTTCCAACTGAAATTTCTCTCTGAACCCCTTGTGCTCCAAGTAGCCTGCAGAGCCCACCTTCTGTGTTATCTCACATTTGTGATCAGATATCTCATCAGTCCAGTCTGCTGAACGACTAAATAAACCAGCCAAACTAGCAGACCTCTGCTTCTTGATTGAGCCTTTTTCTTTTTTGTGGAAGGACTCCTGCCTCCTTGTAAAAAGTGGGCTCTGGGATGGGGAGGGAGAAGGTGAATGGTTGGGAGAACTCAGTTGCCTAGTTGTGGTTTTGATGTAACAAGGATTAATTAGATACGGCTTAAAGCATCGGGAACCAAGCACCGGACTGCCTGTTGTCCCCTCAGAGGACAAAATGCCATTTTTCATTTCAGTAGATAAACCATTAGGCAGGTCGTCTTGATTGGCTGATAGAGTGTGTTTATCTTCCTGAGTCTCAGCTGCATGATTGTGGCCTGCATCTGAAATACCATCCTCTGTTACTGAACCTTGAAAATCAGCAGCCTGCACATCACTAATTTTAGTCTCAGAATCTGTAACTGAGGTTGGAAAACGGAGTGCGGAGCTGTCTATCTGAGACCCGTTTTCTACTGCAGTTCCATTTAAATCATCTTTTAGTTCAGTAGCTACAGCATCCACTCCGGCAGTAAGCTGTTCCTGTTCCTCGATCAATAGCTTACGTTCTTGCGTTTTAAATAAGCCGTTACCAGGAGAGCCCGTTCCATTTACCGCCTCTTTCAGTTCACTTTCATTTGCACAGGAGACTGGAATGTTTTCCGCAATTTCAGATAATGCTGGAAAAGCCTCCTCAGCGTCTGGGCTGCTCGCTTTGTCAGAGGGAGCTACTGAAAGAAACCGTTCAAAATCTAAGGGGGCTGCTTGAGAATTAGCCATGTGTCGGCCCATTGTTTTGGTGACAAGGTCCTCGCTTCCAATGCTAATTGCCCCCTGCTGCTGCTGCAGTCTAATAGCTTGCTGGATATCAGAAAGCAAATCCTCTTGTTCTGTGGCTGAATGGAAACTGTATATATCTGTATCAGAGCCAGAGCTGGTCCTTTGTCCATCCTGTGCCTCTGCTGCAACCAGTACAGTTTCATTTCTGATTTCAAAATGTTCAGCATCTGTGTCCGAGAGGCCGCCTTCATCTGCAGAGATGCTTATATCTGGAGTTTTGGTAACAATTGAGTGAGTACTGTCCAGCTCCCCCGTCGGCAAGGCCTGGCTTTCCAAAACATCCTCCCTCGAACTACTATTCCCATCTTTAGCCTTGGACAGATTTTTTCTGATTCTTAAATTTGAAAACACTGAGGCCCTTGAGTCAGACTTACCCTTCTTTTTGCCAGATTCGCTTCCTTTTGAATGCTTCCCCAGTCCCCTTCTGCTTCCCGCTACCTTCTTTGTGCCATCTGTATCCTTGGGCCCAGAGACATCCTCTCCTCCTTCATGCACATCACCTGTATTTTTCTTTAGCTTCCCATCTTGATTCCCCATGATTTTCTGCAGTGCAAAACCTTCGGAAATCAAGCCATGCTCCCGGATTTCTTTCCCTTGGCCTGCTGGTGAGATCCCCTCTAGCGATCCAGGTTTGTTTTCAAGCGGTGGTGATGCAAGTGAAGCAAACGCTTGCTGTGCCTCTCCCCCATCTGCTAGAGCTGCCTTTTTGCATAATGTGCTGCTTGCACCGGGCTCCGTTGGGACATGCTCAGTACAGCACTGAGAGCTGCAGACAGCTCCTTCCAATGGCTGCTCCTCACAGAGCTGCCTGCTTACTGGGCTTTTGCTGCACTCCTGTTTCTTTAGAAAAGATTCTGTGAAAAGTTTTTCCTTTATAAAAGTTACTTCTTTTTCCACGGTTTTAATTGCCTGCATTGCAAGCTTAGTTTGTTACCAAATCATTTATAATTTCAGGACTTCAGTGTTTGAGTTCCTGGGAGGAAGGAAAAAAAAAAGTCAGAAAGAGGTACCATAATTACACTGCAATTGTTCAAATGCATCAAGTAGTAACTTTGGAAAGAAAAATATTATGCCGCTTTAATAGTTTACAAGCTGCTTAAGGGCATGTTACTTTGACAGATTGACTGTACCTCAGGTGTTTTATGTGTTTACTTTTTAAAGGCCACCAAGACATGATACATAGTTTTAAAAGGCAAATCACTCTGAAAGTAGATAGAAGAGGGATAACAAACAAAGGCCTCTTCCCTCAATTTTAAAGAGTTCTACTTAAAATTCAATACATTATGGTAATTACACTATAAAAACCTCCCACAATTTGTATTCTGAGAAGGTACATATACTATTATTCCCAAGAGATTCAACTCATCAATATTAAAACACATCACCATTGTTTTCTCTGATAAGAACATCTGGCATGAAACAAAACAAAACAAACACAAAAATACAGCACTATTCAAACCCAGCTAAAGAACAGCATACAAGTAAAGTATTCCTCTGTCTCACTCTAAGTATTTAATAATTGTTTTAAATTCTGCTGCTTGCTATTTTGGAACCTTAAAACTAATGTTTTAATCAATTACTTCTTTTCCTCCATTTTTGATTTAGATGCATCTCATATGTACCCATATTTGATAAAATACTTTTCCTGAACTTCCAAAGAGGTATTCCCTTCTCCTTTTAAAATTTAGATTTAAAATAACTGGAATAACTAGAACAAGCAGGCATAAGAATACTGCTGTGCCAAACTGGATCAATTCAGTGGTCCCATACCTTGTTTCTAACAACAGCCAAAAACTAATTATGTAGATTTCTGTTTATAAATTGTCATCACTAAATTGTGTAGTCTATTTGCTTCAGTTCCTGTGAAAGTAGTAGTTTCCCTTTCTTCAAAGATCACTTAAAATAACACATTCTTCCAGGAAATGCATCTTATTGGTTTACCTAATTATTAATTTTGGTATCTTTTTCTTTCTATCAGCAGTTTCACTTCCTTTCCCTCTTTTGTAATGCACATAAAATGGAGGGGTGGTGGTGGGGCGGGGAACAAACAAAACAAAGAATAAATCATCCAAACTTTAAGAAGTATCCAGGGAACTTCACACATGCACTGTTTTTCAAAGGGAGCCTAAATATCTTTACAAATTGGGCTGTGGTCACCATTAAATAACTGCCATTAATTCGATCTGGATCGAATAGCACTATCAGTAATAAATGCAAGTAACTTGTTCTGAATTAGTATTGCCTTGTGCCTTTGGTTCAGTGATCGCTCTGATGTAAGAACTATCCTGAGTGGCCCATGGCTCAGGCACCAGAGCTCTTCTACCTACAAGAGCTCATAGTTTTAAGCAGACCAAATGACTTGATACAGATACACATCCACTGTTTTTTCCAGTTTTAACTAGAATCTACTGAAGGGTTTCATCTGCGCTTTTTTTTTTTTTTTTCATTTTTAGCATTCATTCATTTTGTAAATAATTTATAAATATACTAGCATAAAACCTACAAGAACATGTTTCACCATTTTGCTTCTTGACTGTATTCTGACTTTTACTCTGATTATTACTAAACTACTCTTAGCTCCCCAAAACATTTAGAAGCTATCCCACTAAAATCTGTCAAAAATAATATAGCATAGAATTAATATAAGTATTCTGTTGACTGAATGTTAAATGAAAGTGTGGAACTGGTGTAACTTCCTAAAACATTCCCCTTTCCTTCCTCCTCTGTAAACACACTCACATACAACAAATGATAATTCACCAGTAATATTTGTACTGCAACAAACAAAAACCCCAAGTCATCTCCAAAGCTGGGGTAGTAAGCAAGTGAAATTAAAGGTTGATTTGCTTCCCCCCCCCCCCTTAAATTAGAAACTACGAATTTATCATGGTTTAAATCATTTACTTGTAGAAGTACCATTTCCTAGAAGTTTTATGCAGCATATCCTGATGAATAAGTTCTTCAAAATGCTACATAAATGACAGGCATGGCAATTACCTGAGGCTAAATAAGCTACACAGAAAATTATTCAGTTGCTCAATCTACAATACTAAAACCAGAAGAATTATAAGAAAAAAAAAAATCCATTTTCTGGATAGTCCCTTTGAATGTGGTAACCTAACCAAGCAGGGCTCTGACTGGTATTTCCTCATTTTTGGGGGGAAACAGCATCATCAAAAGGGGATTACTTGTATGAGAAGAGTTATGCATGTGACTGTAAGATCAAATAATTTGCCCTGTTTATTCCATATAAGGCACAGAAAATGTGTTAAGGGGAAGGAGGAGACATAACTTACTCCACAGCAGTAAGACAAAACTCTCAAGCAGCACTTGCTGAAAAGTTCTGATGGTAACATTAGACAAATACAATAAAAAAAAGTTAATACTATGCACTTTGTTTCTTTTTAAAGGTCTTTTAGCATCTGAAGAAAAGCATAATGTTAAAAGACAGCAGAACCCACTTTAACATCAGTACAAACTACATCTGAAAAACTAAGAACCACTTTAACACTTTACACCAAAAACAAAACAACAAAAAACTCCAACAGAAATTATTTGGGAAAAAAGAAGTGTTTTCAGTGTTCAAGAAGGATACTTCATTTTTGAGAGTAGCTATAACTTGTTCCTAGCCAATTATAAACCATCAGCACTACAGGCCAGCTCTTGAGCCTGCCTACCTCATTTAATGTTTTAAGTAGTCGGTCATAAATTCAAGAGGAGAGATCACCAGCAGAAGTGCAAGATACCCTCCCCTCCGATTCTCTTGCAAAGCTCAGGTGACACTAATAGCAACGCACAGAGAAGACTTAAAACTTACAGTTCAAGATACCTTTCCCTTGCACTCTGATCTTAGCTTTCACCTTAAGACATTTCATTTAGGAAAGCAAACCACCATGCTGAGACCAGGCTTGTTTTTAGGAGCACCRTGGGCACCCCAGCACAGCAGCTCAGCCTGGCTACCCACCCCGCTCTCACGGGGAAGAGGAAGGGCCACAGTGGCGGTGCTGATTTCACTCACCTGAGCCAGGGCCATGCAGGTGGTTACTGCAGGCCTGAATAATCCTTAAGGGGGGAGCGAAAGGAATAGCATTTCTCCTGCGCTCTGCACTGCAAGTCCAAACTGTTTGCTAACATGCTGTTATTTCTGGCTGGGCGCAAACCCAGACCGCCTGAAAAGGGAGCATAACCAGGGGAGCCCACGCGGGGAGCGCGGCGCTTTCTTCGGGCACACACTCAGGCATGTTGGCAGCTTTCAGTTTTTATCATGATTTATTTACTGTCATTTATTTATTTACTTTAGCTTTCAAGTCTTGATAACGTGAGGAGAATAACATGGTGTTACTGCCATTGACTGGCGTAGGTGCCTGGCTCTCGGTCGGGGGTTCGGGCTGTCGGTGCCGCGGGCCCCAGCCCCGCTGCGGGCCGCGTTTGTTGGGCTCTGAACCACAGCGACTTTGGGGTGAGATGAGGGAAACCACAGGAAGGCTGGTGGCACGTGAGCCGACGGGAACGGCACCCCGGCGGCATGAGTGCGGGTGCCAGCGCAGAAGCGCCATTACTGCCCGGCCACCGCGTGCTCGCTGCCGCCGCCAGGCCAACCCTGCYGGGTGCCCAACCCGGCTGGCCGGGCACCTACGTGAACGCGCGTGCGCCTGCATGGAGGGTGTGAAAACGGCTCCTCGGGGCGAGCAAAAGGCAGCGGAGGCCTGCAGGGGGAGGTTGCCCCTCCCCAGGGCCTCGGGCTGCCCTCCGCGGAGCTGCTGCCGCGGTGCTGCTGAGCGGGTCTCATTGCCACTGGGCCCTGTGGCGCCTTGGCTCTCCTCTCGCCCCGGCCCCGAGGGGACCGGCTGGCCCGGAGAGGGAGCGTGGAGCACCTCTGCCGCGGGCGCCCTGCGGGGAGTCACGTTTGCCTCGGAGCCTCAGCACACCCGGGTTTGGGTCACGGGATAAGGGCACGTAGATTATCAGGGTATTTTAAAGTAGGGTGATGTCACATCAGTGACTGGAGTAGCCCAGACAGTGGAAAAAGAGGTTGTTCTAGCGAATCAGGATGTTCCCTGCCAGACGTGTGTTACTGTGGCTTTGCTTCTCTCGACATGTAAAGCTTTAATTTTACTGAGTTTACGAGAAGCCTCATTCTTGTCAGTGCCTCTTGGTTTTGTGTTTTAAGGCACTGGGAGGCCTTGCCAAGCCACTGACATCATTAAGGGCTACTCTAACCCAGCTTTGCATTTTAACCCCCTGCCTCGTCCCCTCGGAGCCAGCAGGAGCCGAGTGGCAGTGATGCCGTGCATCCCCCCACGGCAAGGGACAGACGGTGCCGCATCTGGCCGTGGCGGCGGCAGGAGACAGGGCCGCCGAGGAAACCTGCTCCCAGCTCAAAGCTTTCTGGAGGAGGCATCATCCCAGAAGGTATTAACTGTCCCTTAAAGACTCTCTTATATTACCAAAGCAGCTTTCAGTGCTAGTGCAGCTGAAAATCATTTCTTGTCCCCTCACCCCCCAACTCTTCCTGCAGACTTGTCTTTTACGACTTGATGAGTTTTAGGAGTCTCACTTTCCCTATCCTACTGGCAAGAGCTAAAGAGACCACAGTGGTGAGGGACAAATAAAAAATTCAAAAAAGCCCCAATAGCATACAGTTGGCCCTGCAATGGCAATAGTCAAATTTAGTTTCTAGTGGATGTGAGATTCTGCTATTTTTTTAATACTCAGCAGTATGAGATCATGCTTCATGCATTGTATTTATATTAAGCAAGAGTCATCCAGCTTCTGAAAAAAACCTATTTTGCCTATTGAAAAACAGTTCCTCTTAAAAAGCGCTTGAACCAAACTAGCAATGATGAAATCAAAGTATTTGGCTTGCCTAGGAGCTTTAGTTAGGTATATTAGAAAATGATGACTTGGATTTTCAAATGCCTGCTTCACAGTGCTTCACAGTTTAACTTTCTCCTGCATAATTTCTCCATCCAGTGAAAACTAATATTTAAAGTAAACGTATCTGAAGAGGCAGGTTCTCCAGCAATGCAATGTTTGCCAATTAATATGCTGCAGCATCCCTACTCGTTACAAGCCAAAATCTTTGTGAAGCATTTACCTTCTGAATTTCTCACCTAAATGCAGTAATACATTTATTCATTGTGAAACAGTGCTTTTTTGCTTAAAGATGTGATCAGTTGGATAAAAAAAAAAAAAAAAAAAAAAAAAAAATCCAACAAGAAATTTTTGTTTCCATATCTCAATTTTTCCATATTTCTACTGACTCTATTTCTGACTCTATTTCTACTGACTTTTCAGCGTAAGAGCTATGCAGAATCTTTCATAGTTATTTACACAGAATGTGTTGGCTAAACAGCTGCACACAAAACCCTGCAAGCATTCCAGAGACGTATGCATTGTAGGTCAGGGTTAGGCCACGGAAACAGTCTCTGAAAATGCAGGCCTTTGCAGATACAGCAGCAAGGGACTCCTGTATTTGGAGCACAGCTTGCTATGCTAGTATTGTAACCAGTGCAGGGCAGTAACAAACTGCAAAAGTCTATATTACTCCCTGATCTTTCACAGTGTGAAAAAAGAAAGATCTTGTGCCACAGCCCACAATTTTCCTTGCACAAAGTTAATTTCAGACAAATTTTTTTCACATACAGCTGGCCAGCAGTTGTTCTCTAATATCTGTACTTATTTGATAGCCTGATCCATTTTTATTTTGCCTTGCATATGAGACAGTTTCTACAATATAAGCCATTGTACAATACAGTAAAAAATGAGAGTAAGAATCCAAGTTACAAATCTGATATTCTAAGGGAGCGAAATCTATGCAATATCAGTTTTTATTCAGCCCTCTCAATAACTTTCAACCCAGTAGGAAATGAAGTTTTTAAAAAGAGTATCATGAAATTATTGCAAAATTCATACACATGTAGAATCAGGATTTGAGTAGAGAAGAAGGAAAGATAAGTAGAACTGACTGTGTCAGTTGACCAAACGAGATTCACATAGTTTAAGACTACCCACCACAAGCAAGCATTTCATAGGGAAAAATGAGTAGAGTAGAAGAGAAAGAGATTTGTTGTACTAGAGTATAGAGAAAGGAACAAAGAATACAAATCTGTAGGAAACCAGGCCTCCTCATTTTCATTTCTTAAAGAACACACATTCTCTGTTAAATCAAGCAGAAAATTGTCTTTTTGGTTTTGTTGGATTACTCCCAGGGCACTTAAATGGCAGGGTTGAAAAATATGGACTTTGATTGTATCAGTGGACCTTTTTGCTTGCAGAGAATCCAAAATGCTATGAAACAATGGCAAATTCTGAGCCTTGTCCTTTTCTGCAGGAGACAAGGGATTAATTTAAGTACTTAGAACTCTAATTTTATCTTTTCTTTCATAGGTATCTACTAATCTGAAGGAAAAACTGACAAAGATCTATTTTTTGCTGAGATTCTTCTCTCCGTTTTTAAACATTTCAACCAGTGATATTTTTTGTTCTAAAATTACGTGGAGATATTAGAGATTTCATAAATATTTTTATCCTCTTTTTTATGCATCAGCCCTTGTTCTATTGCAGACATACGCACACACGTGCATTCATGCATGCGCGCGCACACACACACACACACACACACACACAGAGTGTGGGACAAATAGAAAGGGAAATTATTAATCAGCTTTCATTTGTATTTGAAATAACAAGTATTCTTCTATCAACTGCCACAAAGTCTTCCTCCTAGAGAAAGCAGCATTTGGGCAAAACTGCTTTGTAAATGATCTGCGAAAGTTTACAAAATGGGATGGATCGGCTCTTCACGGAAGATCTTACCTATTTGAAGATAAAATATTTTTGTTCAAATTTGCGGCAGTTGCTTACATATATTAGTAATTAGAATGTATTTTTGATAATATTTCCATAATCAGATTTGAGAAGTCTCTTCCCTAGTCCTTGGTTTCCATCAGTACATAACATTAGCAAGGTAAATAACACTCATACCAGTACTTTGACGTGAACAGGAAAATGCAAATATCTCCATCTGCTTAAGAGTTCCTAGGATAAAGGCCTTTGCAGCTGGAGTAAAAAAAAAAATCCTGAAACTAAAATTGTAAACCAGCATCTAATGCAGTGAAAGATAAGCACTAAGAAGCAAAAAAGGACAGCAGCTCTGAGAAAATCAAAGGAAAGCTCAAGCAGTATGTATGACATATAATGTCTCATGGTTTTATTTCCTCTAATTGCGATTCTGTGCTATTGTAACAGGATGAACACTGTGAGTGATCCAGACAAGGATTCATGATTGTTGCCTTCAGATTTCTGTATTTATTTTTCTCCACAGTAGAGCTAAAAGCGATAGAGTTATAGCAATTATATCAGTTCATCTCTTAAACAGAGATCAGTGGAAGCTACTCCAGAGAAGAATATAGACAGCTGCACAGTAGAGGGTATTCTCCACTTTAAGGATTGGTTGGTTGAGTTGTTGCCCCTCCTCAGTAAAATCCTTGCCTTGCATATACCAGTCCCAATACTTCTGTCTTAGGGCTTTATATCTTTTCATAATAGGGGAAAGACAGACCAGTGAAACTGTAGGAATTTATAGATATGATTCTAGGCCTTGAGATACATTCTTTCTGGGCTTACTATGTATTTAGCGGAAAAAGTTTGGCTGTAGAGCTCTAAATTTAATTTCCTGAATTGAATCATTTCTACAAAGACTAGTTCTTTACAATGAGTTTCCATACAGAGAACCCAAACAACTTTAGGMATATCCATCTAGGTATCCCAGTGCTGGATTTTGTAATTAGTGCTGTTCATTAGATCTGTATTCTGCTATTTGCACATTCTGTTAACTGCAGTGTAGTAAACCAGCTGGCTTGAGGGCCAGCAGTAGTTAATCAGCCACAGCATCACAGGGCTTAGGCTGGGCTACAAATCCACCCAGGACTTACGATAAATACAGTACTTGCTAATGTGCAAAAAGTCTTGGCTGCCTGATTAGATTGAGCTAGTTCAGGTGGGACTTGCCTACCGTAAGACAAGTGTGACTGCAGTGTACATGCAAACTGAGTTCAATGCATAACTTTCATTTTATGTACGTGGCTAGTGCTTAGCACTAAGGACCTAAAGCCTCATTAGCACAGTGAGTTCCTACTGTTTTTGCAATGAACATGACTTTCCTATTGTCAGCCAAATAGCTATCATAATAAGCTGAGTTCTGATGCTGGTTGTCTCTATAAAGCAAACACACTGCGTATGAACAGCTGGCAATTTATTTGACTAGAGTAAGACAAAAGAATAATGGTGCAGCTGAATAATCCAGATGCTCAGATAAAGATCAGGAAATACAAGCTGGATGGTGATGTTTTTGTATTAATAAAAATATGCCATACGTAGAGGCCTCCACTGAAGTACAGTTTTTATAGGGCTAAACGTAGCAACTAGCATTATCCACTTAAGGAATGAAAAAACTTTCTCAAAAATAGTAAGTTAAAATTTTGCCAGGTGACTGTTCCTGCTCACTATATCTCAATATTTCCCAGTCTCTCCTATTCTTACTCCTTTCTTCCTCAACTTCAACATGTCCGTCAGACCAACTGTCTGGGTCTTCTGATAGCAACTGTGCTACCACATTTCTTGTTCTAAACAACTCTCATTCAACTGCATCTATATATTTATCTCCACCATTGCATCCAAGAACTTTTGGTGTGATATCTCTCAATGCATAATTTCTTCACGGTCATCTGCAGCCCAGAAGAGTTCTCAATATGGCAGGCAACCTGCTTTTGGCTACAGAATAGCATGTCTTCTCCTGTACCTGTTTTCACTTCATTCACTTAATTGTCTGAAGTTGTTAATCCCTTCCAAGACCTACTTTGGTTGCCACTCACTAATTTGGCTTTCTTCTTAAATGGTTTTATCATCACATCACTCTCAAGACTTTTTGCTTTCAATGCAACAACTTCTTCACTGTTTTGAGGTTCACATCTGTGACTATGATGGAAGGAGATATTTCCATCTCTTGATGGATAGCCAATAATGAATGGAAACACTTAGGGATACACAGTGGTTTTTCTCACCAATTACTATGGGTAAGGAGTACAATAAAATACATCTCATAGTTTTGTCTTCATTGTAACTTGTAATTTTATCATTTCTCTTACTTTTCCCTCCGGTATCCTGGCTTGTATCTTGGTGAACATTCTTAATCCTTAATGCCCATGTCTTCCAAACACTGGCAAAAATGGCTGACTATATGAAAGACATTGTATAATCATCATCTATTTTATCTGTAATTCACAAACGACTTCTTTTAGCTTTATGCAGCTGATTGCTTTCACCTTTGTGGGAACCCTGAGTTTGGTTCTGTTCTTCTTTTGTGTTACAATCCAAACAAAGCTGATCAAAAACAGAAAGGAATTAAATATTTGCCTCCCTATCTTTTTACCAACAGTTTCTACTGAGAAAACATGTAGAAAAGCGATCAAGTATATTTAACTACCAGCTTTCATTCTGAGAAAGAATGGCAAACAATTTGGAGAGTTTTAATTCAGACAGTGCTTGCCTCATGTCTCAAGGTCTTAATTTCTCCTAAAACATTGTAGTTTAAAATGTCACAGCCTAGAGCACTTTAGGAAATTGGTTATGGAACCTGAAGTAATACCAAAGCATTGATTTATGCAACAGTTGGCAAGAAAACTTCCAACAAATGTTTTATTATAGTCTGTCTCACCCTTGCCAATGTCATCATGTTAAGAGCTTACATAAAGTTATTTAGAAAATGGAGCCCTTTCTAACATCCAAGCAGGTCACCCTCTCATTTATCAAATGACATGAGATGTGTCATTCTTATTTCACATATGTTCAGGAAAGATGTCCCAGTAAACAGGATCAGAATGCTTAGCAACAGTCCAGTTTAACCTAAAGAGGTCTTGCATGAATTGGCAACAYCACAATTCATCTTTTTTTGTATAAGCTTACAATAAGAAGGATGAATTATGCCCTAAGAGGGGTTACCTTTCTGTTTTGTACACTGTGTACTCAGCACAAAGTTAAAAACTCCACCAAGGTGGAATAAGATTAAATGTTCAATTAAAATTCTTAACATCTTCTCTGAGCCAGCATAGTTTTACCTGGAACATCATGCCTGGAAGTGTTACAAATGTTTAAAGTAACAAGATCCATGAATTTTAAACAGATTATTTGCGCTATCATATGGCACTTTATTTGCTTCCGTATCAGGAATCTTCAGAGATCCACAAACAAGTTACTTAAATACTTCGGGATATATTATCCTAAACAAACAAAAAGATTTGGAATAACGGTACATCTATTTTGACATCATGCCTCTAGCAGTTGTCAGTACGGACAATGGTGCAAGAAATGCTGCAGAGGTAAACAATGGAAAAGTTTATTCTTGAAGTCCATTATCCAGATTAGTGTATGTCCTGAGACAAATTTTTTCAACTGAGTCTTACAACTCCTTGAATAACCTGATACTGGAATTCAGGGTGTTCTTACTATCATGTTAACTGCATTTTGCTTTACACTCATAGACATGTCAGCCAAACCTCAAACCTGTTGTACCAAACACTGAGCAAAATGCTACAAGACTACCTTGGAAAAATTACAGTCTAAGTAGAGTCACATGAATAACCTCATTAACTCAATTACATTGGTTCGCTTATCCCTGCCATTCATTGCTTTTGGTTTTGCAGCACAGTGCAGTGAAGAGGCATTTGATGGACAAGTATCAGTAATCATTAGCCTTCCAGAAATGATGAGCTTGAGAAAGGCTTTTGACTTGGAAAGGACGGATGGCCTGGTTTAGTAAAATTAAGTGGTCAGTTCAGGTATACAGAAGCGCACAAGTGAAATAAAGGCAGGAAAGGAGAGAATACTAAATCTAGCAGGACTGCCAAAACAAGGAGCAATAGGTTACAGAAAGGTTCAGGAGGGCATAGGTTTCATTGACATAAGGTAAATATGACATGAAAGGCTCAATCACAGTACAGTATTACAAGGGAGTAAAGGAAAGTATGGGGAGAAATAGGAAAGGAAAATGAAAGGTTTTTTTCTGCAAGATTATAAGGGAGCATTGCCTTGGACTCTTTAGATTCTTTAATTCTTTAGGTCTTTAGGACAGTGGGCCTACACATTAGGCTTATGTTTTCATTTCATCCAGAAACATCAGTCTTCAAGTACTGTAGAGGAAAGAACATGCCACCTTTACTTCCTCCCAGATCCCACAATGCTAGACTTTCTGTTTTCCTGCTCTGTTACAGAAATGCATTTTTGTTCATGCTGAAGTTCTAAACTTTATTTTCAGTCCTTATTATTATCACTTCTACTTTTGTGGCAAGATACTTTAGCCCAATGTAAACATCCAAATGTGAGGGCAACTCTGGTCACAGCACCCATAATGACATTAAGCTTTGATCTAGAGCAAAGTCCCAATGTACATGAAGCAAACTACAATCCCTGCAGAAGATTTTTTTTTACTTTAGGAATAGGGAAAGAAAGCTTACATCTTACAGATGAGCAGAGATAAGCAATATTAGAAGATACGCTCATTTATTGTCTTGTCAGACAAGTATCTCACATGAGATCAAGAAACCAGCAGGAAAAAGAGAGAATGTATGCAGACAATTCATCCTGCTTTTATCCATTCCACTTCACAGAATTTGCTGTTATTTTGCTCACAGGCTTATGATGCTGTTATTTTTCTTCCAGTTTCATGTCAGTATTGAAACATGAATATGACATGTTTCAATATGTCATTTTATCCCCTTATTTTATCCCCTCTAACTCAAAGCTAAACTACAATACCACAGGTGCCATAACAGGATTCTAAGTTGTCCAATGTTTCTGTATGAAATTTTGTGTTATTGCCAGTTTGACATTTCTCCCTCTGAGGTGAAACCTGAGCTGATACCAGCTGTATCCCAGAGAAGAAATCCAAGGGCTTGGCACTATACCACAATTCTCAAAGTTGTTCCCACAGGCAGGAATAAGTCAATTGGAAAGAGCTTTCAGTAAACATCTGTTTAGTAGTTTGCAGGATCTAAGATTCTTTTGAAAACTGGGTGCCAAATGATTCAGCTTTCCATAGTACTTTTTAAATACATATTTTTATTTCAACAGAAATTGAGGGATCCCTGAGCTTTCCAGCTGCTCCAAAAGTCTATCTAGGTGCAGTTACAGTTCCTTAAATTGACATCATCTCAAATAATTTATTAATAATGCTGCTTTTGTTCCTAGCTAAATCCCAAACTGCACAGAAGATTTCAGAGAACCCTTAAAGTAAAATCTACACAAAGTCTTCTTTATTTAAAAATATACATGGATTTTGACACAACTGCTTTGTTTCTTCAACTAGGGTCTGCTCCAGCTGTGTCCTAGAACTCTTGATACTCCAGTTGGTGTATCTTGAAATGAATAGATCATGCCCCCTGATTTCAGAGGAAGGTATACAGAGAAAAGGGACAAAATACTGTGTTCATGACCTAGAAAAGTATTTTTTACACACACACAAAAAGCACATAAAATAGCTTATGTTTGAAAGAGGTAGAACGTTACTTTAAAAAATCTTTTAGTTATAGTGTATATTTTATGCTATTCATATTCTTTGCTGATTATTCTTCATTCCATATTCTGTTTTGGTCCTAAGATGAAAACAAGTGCAGAGTAAAGAGTTCTCTGAAATATTTATAATGGGTAAAAGCAATTTTTAGAGAACATTGTTTTAAACTCTTCTTGAGAAAGCTACTCTGTATGTAAACTATTGTACTATAGAGTAAAATGTTTAAGAAATAGTTACAGTGGTAAAGGCCCAGGGTATTACACAAAGCAGAAAAACTTTCAGTTCAGAATTTAATAAAGTATTGGAGAGAAACTGCTTCCACAGGATGAGACTTAGGGTTCAAATGCAGAGATATCATTGCAGGGGATTTAGCTTCAGTAACAACTGAAATTCTGAAGACATACACATTTGTTGATTTCAGGTGGAACAAAAAATTCTCTTCTTATGTGGCAAAATGCAATAAATATTTGACCCAGGTCAGTAGGGTGTATATGTACAAACTTTCTACAAAAATCATCATGGGGGTCTCAGTTCAATATAACTTCAAAAGCTGGTGAATTTAAGGGCATTTTAAAATTGTTATTTAATGACTAATATCAAGACATAAAACAGAAGTTACATAGACAGTAGAAATTTCAGTAACTGGTTACAAGATTATTTCAGAAAAATCTAGAGTGATTTCTCACTATTTAATTGTATTAATTACCTAGGACATCCTGATTTCTGTTTTATAGAAGCATTTGTCTACAGACTACGTGGAAGTACATTCAACCTCACTTTTTTCTGTAAAAATAATTTCTTAGTAAAACCTTAAATGCAGAAGGCTGCTGAATTCTTTTGCATTCTTGAACAAAACCAGTTTCTACAAGCACACAGACATAACTTGACTATTCCATATTAGCTATCTCAACAGTTTGTGGCTTTTGCACATATTTCAGACTGTTTCTGCTGCAAGAAGAGGTATCTACCAAAACTGGGTCCATATTGTTACCTCATTTATCATCCCACACCAGATAAAATGGGTTTGACGTACTGAACCACCTACTTAGTTGGTTATTTTTAAATGCTAAGGGTACAGCTTTTTGTCTTGCATAAGATTACCCCCACTGACATCACTAGACAACTCATAAATCTGTATCAGTCAGAAATGATAAGAATCCAGCTCAGGGAGATTGGTTGCAGATCTTGGAAGATCGAACATGAGCTGTTGTAACACCTCATTATCCACTATTTATTTATTTAAAAACTCATTAGGCTTTTTCTTGGAGGATCTATGTTTAAATCAAAATCCACATCAAGCCTGTCTACAGCAAATACAAATTGTTTGACACTACATCAAGACTATTTCTGGAAACAAGATTCAAGTCTTCTTTGTCTGATGAATTGAGCATATAATCATATAATTTACTTAGTTTGCCCCTACTATCTCCCCTTAGGACATGTAGAACACCTTGTGTCCTAAAGAAAAAAAAAAAAAAAGTTCATCCACTCAAGCAGGTAGCCTGTTTGCCATGAATATGGGTTAGTCAAGTGCTGTGTGGGCAGCCTGGTGACCCTGACCTGTACTGCCACAGGAACACAGGTGGTACACTGCTGAAGGTGTGGCTACTTCTCTGTCCTGTCCTGGTCTCCTATGCAATAAGCACATACTGTAAGCAAGAATAGAAGAAAAAGGAGAATAAAATACAAAGGACTGCAGTTGTCATATTCTGTAACCACATTTTCCCATAACATTAGGACTCAAAGACATTGTGGAGAGAGGGAGAGGGCTATGCAGCCATAGATATTCATTCCAGGTAGCCCAGAGCATGCAAACAGTATCAGGTGACAATAACTGAAGGAAGCTAGCAATTGGGAAAAGGAGCTGTTGTTCCCCTTGTTTCCTTCCTTCAGCAGATTATCATGTTAACAATACACACACTCTAAGACTTGTGACCAAAAAACCAAAGAGTGATTCCTAAATGAAAGATGCATTTTAGATTACCTGTAACAGCCTGTAAGTATCATCAACATTTTCACTACAACGACAGCTACAAAAGAGCACTGGGAGCTTCACGGGCAGTTAGGGATTCAGTTGTGTATTTTCTGATATGTTTCTAAACTTTTCAATTTCTCTGAAAGTGTGTGCATTGTCAGTGTGTTGTGTCTAAAATATGCTTAGCTGCACTAACACCTTTGGAGGTAAAATAAATGCGTATGTCTGCAGCTGCTACCAGTCCAGTCATCCCTAACTGGTACAGATCTGTCTTTGATGCCATCCCTATGACATGCCAAATAAGGCCCATTCACATATGCATATATTTCGATTCATCTCTTTCATTCTCTGTAGCTATAAATGCCCTTTACCTTTATGCACAGCTGGTTACCACATGGCTTTCATTCTACTTAGAAAGTGGAAACCCTCTTGAAGAATATAAGGTCATTCAGAAGTGCTCCCTAGGGTGGCTATAAGCTAAACCCTCAAATTCAGCCTTCTTTCCTGTGAGATAATTCCAATATAATCCCAGGAGAATTTCAGATACTGCCAGCAATGTGTGAGTTAGCCTTATGTCAGGAATCTTCATTTAGCAGGACATCATGTTTTTTCTCAGCTGTTCGACCATTTCTAAAACATACCTTTAATTAGGTATACCTTTTGTTATAGTCATAACAAAACCTTATTTCCTGCAAAACTGTATTCGGAAGTGTATTCTGCAACTTTCGCTTACGTTGAGTAGTAACATTTCCATACAGACTACACTTATGTGAGAGTCAGAGTGTCTGGGTTTTTTGCTCTGGGCACCATTTTCGGTCACAAGAACTGGGAACAGCTTGATTCAGATGTTAACAGCCACTGACATTTGCAGGAACATTGTTTAAATAGTATCAAACATGCCTTGAGAATTTTCAGTGCATAAAAGACTTCTCACAGAAATTATTGAAAATATGGTATGCGTGTTATTTGTGACGAACAGTAGCATAATTTAAGTGTTCATGGTAATATGATATATAGCTATATGGTATATTACAGAGTAACCCAGATTGAATTAAATTCTATCCTGACTTTCATGTCTTTGCAACTTCACTGAAGTAGAACTTGTGTGCAAATCAAGGAAGAATCTGACTTATTTCAAATGGCTATGGGAATTTGAGAAATTAAATGGAATGAATTCTGCCTTTTGGTTACAGAAATGATACATTAGAATCAATCTGCAACTGGTACCTAAGTTACAGTAAATTCCCTTCCCTCTTATCATTTATTTTAAATGTGTCTTTTTCAATTTCATAAAAACAAATTCCCTTATTGTCTTAGATTTGAAGGTTTCCATCAGGCTCGTAGCATTTCAGAAAAAAAAAACAGTGGTTTACATATCACAGGACTGCACTAATGGAGAAGCTCTGAGAGTGTAGATCTGGTTTGTTCCAATTCATTTCAATCTCTGAGGATGTCTCATATTCAGAAGGTGACCTCAAGGGGAAAAGCTATGTCCCTGCATCATTGTATTACAAGATAGGAATTCTGACAGACTCTTACTCTTCTCTGTGTAAACTGAAGTTACATGGACTATTTTAACCCTTTCTCCCACCTGAGATCATTCATTTCTGCACTCTGTGGAGAATAGGACAGAGTGGACAACAAAAACAAAACCAAAAGGACAAAAAAAAGGAAGATCTCATGAAGCCGGTTCAAAGTGTCCAAATTATTCGCCTTTTGAGACCAGTGAAAGAGGAAGAAAAAAAAAATCAATCCCAGTTAAATCTAGGTAGATTAAAGCAATACATGCGCAGTATCCCTTTAAAATTTCTGCACTATTCTAAGAGCAAAATACTGAGGGTACAGGGAGCGGGCAAGGCTTGAAGGGGACAGGCTTGAAGGGGACAGACTAAATAAGCATGTGCTACACAGCCACAGTGCTCATGTTCTGCAGGGATGGCCAGGATATGCAGTAGATATTGTTCACAGCCACAGTGCTCATGTTCTGCAGGGATGGCCAGGATATGCAGTAAATATTGTTTCAGTAAAAGCCACTTTCCTTCTGCTGTAGCACCCACACTGATAGATCTGTTTGATACCTACATATATTTCAGAGAAATGTAGTCTTGTCATCTGCTCTGAAAATTCTCTCGAAAGATGTAGATATTTGGAAAAATCTAGATGCATCATAACCGTGTGTATACACTCCAACAGCTAGAGATAATGAAGAAGTGAGTGCACATATCAATTTGATTCATATTCTTTGAAAATATGACAAAGAAACTAATATTTTCTCATACTTTCAGTCTAGATTACAGTTAAAGCTTTGAGTGTTCATTTTAAAACTATGGTTTTAGCTAACAGTCAAGTAATTCTGTACCTCTGGAAGGAAGCATTTCAGAAGCCTCCAAACTCAGCCAGGTGAACTTCATAGTATATCTGCTCTATGCTTCATGAGATTTCTACCCCAACTCACAATTCAGAAGACCAGATCTAAAATAAATTTTATCACTAAAAGACCTAAAGTAAAATATTTTCCCCTTACCCCATATCGACTACATCTTCATAATTAAGGTACTAAATTGGACAGCACAAATTACCTTCTGAAAAATCCAAAATCCTTAAGAGGAGTATAATTTATCCAGATAAACTAGAACAAGACACAGGCATACCATCTCCTTTTTACAGGAAAGCTGCCAAAATGTTGAGTGAAAGAGGAAACTGTTGAGTTTACTTAAGTTTAGATGAGTTTACACTGACACAGAGGGGAAAAGGCTAAAGATCACACTACCTGAGTGGGTTATCAGAATTTATCATGAATCAATTGAGATTATTTCATGAGATCAACTCAAGAAGTTCATTTTTATATTTTCAAAAAAGAAAGAGAAAGAGAGAGAACTTTAACTTGATTACTTGATTCTGGTATAAAATACCAAGATTCCTTAAGATAATTGAATGGAAGAACTTTTTTTCTCTTTTTTTCTCTATTCATTCTGCAATCACAACAATAGCTTAAACACAGACTGAGTGTGCTCTGGCTCACCAGTCTACAGAGCTCCTTCCGTTTCAGCTATCAGACTTTCTATGGGATCTTTCTGAACTTAGAGTCCAAATTTCAATGCTCAAGAGAGAGCTCTTCACTCATCATCTACTGAGTCACATGTGTGGACAGAATTTGTGCATTTGGCACTACATGAGCTTATTTAACTACAGCTGCAAGTCAGAGTGATTGCTCCTGAGTCTACCTGTTTTCCTCTAATTACTAAATCATTTTTATCTACTGAATCCTTTTGATGTTGCAAGTTTGCAAGGTTTCTGATCAAAGTTGATGCCCTATCCTTCCCGTGGAAGTGTTTTGTTAGAAATATATTTCCCCAGTTTCCAGTAAGTCAAGAGAGGAAAGGGTGTTTTAACTCATATTTCTATCTGTCAGTAAAAACAAACAAACACACAAACAAAAAAAATCAAACTCAGTGAAGCCACCCATTATATTTGGTAGTAGTGTCTAAAAAGCTGCAGAGATAGAAGAACTTGAGGAAATGTATTTATTTATTTATTTATTTATTATGTGCAGGTTGCAAATACAATCCCATTGTGCTTTTGTGTAATGTAAATGTAAAGAAACTAAAAAAGGTGGAAGTATGAGGATTTTTTCCACTGTCCAAATGAGATGAAATAATGTTAGTTGCTTTTTTCATGACTTGTTGAAGACAAGGTAGAAATTTTATTTCTTAGAAATCGAGTCATGAGGTACAGAAGTAGTTATGAAGAATAATCTTTCAGAGTTTTGTGATATTAAGAAGTCAGAACTCTGCTTTGTTTATCTAACATAATCTTCTCAGAGAAGGTGATTTTTACAGCTAAGTACCCTGTAGTAATAACTTTGCTACAGCATTCCATCAGCTGGAAATGAAAAGCTGAAGGAACCATTAACTGCCTATGCGGTTCTAATTCTACTCCTGTTAATTTAATGGGATTTTAGGATGGAGAGTCACAGATACGAGCCAGGAACTATAAGCTGGAGCATAGCACTGATTCGGGATTTCATAGTAGCAAACAGAATAGTTTGATTGTAAGGAAATTGGGTCAATAAGTATAGTTTTCTTTGCTTGAAAGTTCAGCATGTTGAAAGCTGTTTCATTGTTTTGTGATCCTGTGATATATAACTGAATGATTTCTCAGTTCTGCCAGATTTTCCAGTATGTGTGATGATGATTCAGACACTGAAATTCTCACAGATACAAAAATGAAACATTTTAAACTGAGTTGCTGATCAAGATGGAGGAGGCTCGTACCTCAGCAGAGGCTCTCAATGGAGGCAGGCAAAAGCCAAATTGTAGAAGAGCAATATCCTTCTATTATTACTACTCAGAAGAGTTTCTCTCCCTGCAAGTATAAATTAAAAATAATCTGTAATTTTTTTTGTGGGCCTTTTGTCAGGTGAATCATCCATTTGGCACAGAAACCCATGGCAATTTAAGTGATACATCTCAATACATTTTTCTTTGATTTTTAGCCTTTATTTTGTCTTCTGACCATTATTTCAAATGCTTTTACTGAAATACTACTGAAAGTACTGCTTCATCAGAGCTCCAGCAGGGTGCTGCATAGAGTTAGTTAAGGTAGACATTTTGCATAAGTATTATTTTATACCATTTAAGGATTCTTTAGCACACTGACTGGATGTTATTAAAATTTATGGTATCCTGTACAGAGATAGCACTCCTTGTACAGAGAGACAGAGTCATAAAGCAATCAGAGCATCAGCTTGACTTTTATATCATATTCCACATTTTAAATGCTGAGGCAGAATTCCCAGAAAAATCCTGAGTTTTGCGGAGGACAGACAGGGCTACAATTGAAAAGATATGTTAACACCATAAGAGAAATAATGAAACCCCATGAGACAGCAGAAATGGACAGAAATTGTAAGGACTACATCTGCCATAACTCTGTACTATTAGGAAAACATACTAATCTTGTTCTTGGGATTAGTCTGAAACAAGCACTTCACTTTGTTGCCTGGCTATCTGCTGTCTGCTGCAGGGAAAAACACACTAGACAGAATATCCTGTGCTTTTGCATGTATACAGCACTGAGGAGTGAGGAGAACTGTAATCTCAATTTATGGGACATACTGCATTACCCCAGAAATTAAACATATCTCAGTGAATCTACTCCCGGTCTTAACACTTTACCTACAATCACACAGCCTCTAAATGAGAAGAAAATACTTAAAAATCTATTGAAGATAAAAGATATCGTGATCATTAAGAAGATAATGTTGCTAACTTTGTTTATAGGAAGCTTCAAAGTTGTTTCATAACTGTTGCAAGGATTAAGAAACTGTTTTGCAGTTCAAATGGAAAATGAATTCTAATGTCTGTCATCATGTTCTCAACAGATACTTGGGAATTCACAGAGCTGAATTTATGGGCARCGTTTTGCACACTCATTAAACTAATGAATCAGGAGGGGTCAAGCAATAAAAGCAGAAAACTCTCCAACCTCTCAGTCTCGTCGTGTCCATTTTACAAATGTGCAAGTACAGAAACTTGCCAGTAACCAAGTGGCAGAACTGCCTTGAGTCTGAGTCCTGTGCTCAGCTCACTGAAGACAACTGTCCTTAAAAGAAGTTTATTATTTTTACTGAAGTTTTATTCCTGTTTCTCAGTGGACATAGTACTGCATATGTCTTCTCAGGAAGGTCTAAAACTGTACTGGCTTCACAGAGTCAATTCCACCGAGTAAGTCAGGCCCTTCTTTTTAAGGACAAAAGGCATTTTAAGGCTTTGCTATTTGACACACTCACTTCTCTGTCCACACTATCTAGCAACTTCTAATCCTGTAAAGGCCCACAGACTAGAGACCTTCCCTTGCCTGAGTCTCCTTCCCTGGCACATGGGTGTGTTTTACTGAAAGGCACCTTACCTAGGACAGCGTTAGGGGTCGGCTTCCCTTGCAGCAGCCCCCGGCCGACCGACCGGCSGACCGAGGAGGCGGTAGGTGCGGCCCGACCGCGCGGCGCGGAACACGCCCCAAACGGCCGCAACTGSCACCACCAGCCGCTGCTGAGAATGGCCCTCGTGGCCCTGTCCTACCACGGGAGCTTCCTTCAGGTCGAGGCCTGCAGGTGTACCTTACTGCTAGTCACGGGAGSCTTGTGGTCTGACCGAAACATGAAAGAGCTTCCTATATATATTGTTGTTCCCTTTCAACTATGCCGAATGAAAACTCTGTGTGCAGGTGCCCACAGASAGATTTATTCTCTCACATTCGGTTACCAAATCATATCTTGCCTTCAGCTGAAGCTGCAAGTCATTTGACAGACTTCCTCACATTACCTTTCAAACAAACCAGCCTGGAAGTTTGCTATTGATAAAACCATATTGTTTTGACGTACAGTTTGCATGCTTACATATAATGTCCTATCTATTTAACTCTTGAAGTTCTTCATTCAGCTAATGTAAGTATTTAGAGTCTTATTTTTAAAAAAGTTATTTTTATAAACATTTTCCTTCCTCCTCAGCAATCTGCAGATATTTTAAAATATATGAATAACAAAATATTTCCATAAATACTCCCTTTCCTGAACTCAGTAATCTCTCTGTATCTTAGTTTGAAGTAAAACAAATTAYTTCTTGCTTTCAGTTAAAAGGTTCCTACACTTAAGCTGTAAAATATCATTTGGATATGCTGAATAAACTGCATGGTTCAAGAAAATTTGCTTCTGTTTACAGAAGGCTTCTTGTAAGAAGTTTATTGAGTAGCTAACTATAATTTGTAACAAAGACAATACTGTCTAAAAATTATTCTAGTTCAAAAAAAAAGAAACATGAATCAAATCTGATTTAAATGAATATGTAAAAATATATTTCTTAAGACTATATCTTAGCCCCACTAGAARTCTGAGAATTTTACTAAAATGAGAGGAGACTTACCTTCAAAGTAATCAGCATGGAGCCTGTTGTTTCTGTTTTACCTTGTACCTGATCAAATGCTTATAAAATGCTTATAGCAAGGTTTAGTTCAATCCGACTCCGTCCATCCTTGTAGTGGTCAAAAAAAAAAAAAAAAAAAAGGTAACAAGAAAAAGAAAGAAAAGAAAAGAAAAGGTCCAAGATCTAAGCACTCCTATAGGTTTGGCAAACTGAATAGCAATAACATCTGGCATTTTGCCTGAAATTAATTGGAGAAATGTATTACAGGCTGTGCTCTTATCATCAGCTGCCAAGACGCATTTGGATAATACTTCTTTACGAGAGGAAAAAGGGAAGATTTTTCTTTTTCTTTCCAGGGCTTTGCATGTATCAGACAATATTGTCAAGCAGATAACAAATAAGAATTGACTGGTGAATATCTAAGGGAAAATGTTATACCATCTAGCTCTTCCTTTTAAAAGTGTTGTTCTAAATGTAGGGGAACACAGTTGTCTTTTCCTACTGATTTCAGCATGAGGAACTTGGTTCATAAACAAAGAGTTGCAGGTGTGAGATGCTTTGCCTAGGTATGTTGTTTGAGGGCTGAAAGTCAGATCTCTTTCTCTGTATTGCCACTAAAAATGAGCACTTCTGTAGGGCTGTGATACTGCACCTATGAGACTTTGTTGCAGCTGTCTGCGTGCAGGCGTCCCTGTGCTGGCCTGTCCAAGCTGCGCCAATGCTCGTTGCAGAAGGGCGAGACATTGCCTCCTCCCTTTGGGCTGTGGTGGGAGGGAGGAATGAGAAAAAGATAAAGATTTTAGAAGAGGGAAAGGTGTAGTGGGGAGAGCTCTCTGAGGAGCCTCAGTTCAAAACCTATGCTCTGCTTATGGCGGTCAGTACAGTAACTTAGAGTTAATAAGTTGAACTTAAAAGGTGTGTGGTTAATTAGCACAAATGAAACAAGATGAAAATGACCAGAGAAACAGGAGCTAAGCAGTCAAGACAGCAGTTAAAGTAGGAGACGGATGAGATTAGGTAGAAAGAATGTGACACAAACTTAACTTTTTCTTTTTTTTTTGCCCTCCTCTGGCTGCTTCTTTCATCCCACCCCTTGGCAAGCAGGGAAGGGCCTGGGGCAGCAGGCAGCATGCCCACCAGCACGACGCCCTTGCACGGAGGGTCCATCGGGTCACGGCAGCCACCTGGAGCAGGCACCACGGCTGCACCCCAGTCCCCCCGAGCTGGGAGCTCAGGCGCAGGGCTGTGCGGCAGGAGCAGACCTCGGTGCGTCGCTGAATCGAGGGGCTGGGGGAGGCTGCCTTGGGATGGCAGTGAGGTATCTCTGGCTGTCTGTGAGATTGGCAGTTCTGGTGGCAGAGCAGAAGGCTTTCTTGCCTCGCTGCCTCTCAGCGACAGCACGTCCTCTCTGCTCTGCCTGTGTGGGGACACACAAAGCTGCAAGGCTTGGGACTCAATTCTTTTGGACCTGATTTAGGCAGAGCAGATGCAACACGGCTTTGCATCCGTGGCCATGTGCTRTGGGCTGGCAAACCAAGCAGCACGGTTGCTGTGGGCTTCCCAATCTTTCCACAGTAGCGTCAACAAGCAATACCAGTTCTTCCTGGTATAGATGAAAGCTTTTAAACCATCAGTGCAGAATTCACCTGCTGCTGGTCTGGTTTCACTGGGCCAATAAAGATTTCTCTTGCACGGCATAATGTCTGCTGCATATTCGACAGTGCTAGTGCTATACTTGGTCAGGCTGAGTAAACTTGAGGCTGTCAACCATGCGAGGTGCAGTCTGGCTAGAAAGCTGGAGGCAGAGTAACGAAGACAGCGCTCATCTCTGACATAGCACAACAATTAGGGCATAAATTGAGTTTAACCCCCAGGAAAACATTTCTTATTAGGAACTGATAACTACTGAATTTCAATCAAAAGCAATGCCGCAAAATGTTCATTTTCAGAACATTTCACTGTACAATAAGTCTTCACATTTTTGTTCCAAACTGCAATATCAACAAACAAACAAATAGCAGACTTCCCCACAATACATGAATTCCATTGTCWTATCAGTGGACAGAGATAAATACAAGTATTTAACTCTTATTATCTTTATTAACTYTTCCATAAAAATAAGGGTGCTGGAACCAGCATGAGGATCTGTATCAGCGCCTATGTTTATGGTTTAATGAAATTAAGATTTAAACATACAAAGGTGAACATGCAGAAGATTGGTTGAGCAGAAAAAAACCGTAAGTTGTATATTGCTGATTAGGACTCTATCAGCTAAACTTTGATAAGGAGGACATTCTGAAATACTTTCTGAAGATTTGGGTGTCTGCTTATAAAAGATACACTATTTTGTTGTTTGTTTTCACATTTTTTTGGCTTTCCTACATAGTTTGATTAGCAACTTAGCATCTCAGGAAAATAAATAGTTCCCAGTCATGGTTTTTCATTCATGTTTATTGATAGTGCAAACTAATTAAGTGGACCTAGGCTTATATACCAAATTGCATATCTAATGCTGAAATTGAGAATCAATCTTAGTATTTCCAGTTGGATGTCGGCAGGACTGCAGTTAGCAACAATCACATACGCATACGGGCCCTATTTGCTGCTCAACAATATAGACTTTTCTTCTGCATCTGAATAAGTAACTGTGTCCAAGCAAGTTAGTAATTTCCTTAGAATAGTTATTATAATGCATGGGGACAACTATTGTTTATTACGCAAATATCTTACAGACTTTGAACTGTCTTGTTCCCCAAACCCTCCGAAATATGAAACTTCAATAAACATTCAACTCCAGAAAGTGGGACAGTAAAAAAACCATCACAATGTAACACTAAACCACAGAAGTCGTCAGTGCTACACTGATATCGTATTTGTCTTTCTGTTCCCAAGCTTTCCCTTCCTASGCTGTTTCTCTGAGCTCTCTTTTTCTATACCTTCAAACTCTTCTCTCTCCCCAGTCTCCAGTTATTTTTTTTTCCATTTCTTGTCTCTTAATCTTACGATTCATACTTGGAAATGAATGTGACAAAAGCAAGTATGATGGYGGGACTGTTGTGAAGTTCTATCTGTCATTGGGCTTAACAGGGGAAAATATTGAAAAAGACATGATAAAGCTTTACTACCAGGAAAGAAAGATTATATAGGTTAGAGGTTGTTTGTTTTTGTATGAGTGGAACCTGAAGGATACCAAAGTATGAAAATAAATATTTTTGAAATTAAGAAGGTCTTACTAAGGGAAATGATTCAGCTTGCTTGATATCAGCAGCCAGCATTACTGCTACAAGACGTTAGCAACCCCAGCCCAAGCAGTTTGATTCAGGGAACCTAACATACACACACGCACCCTTGCACAGCCAGTGGAGAGAGGCAGGCTCCTGTAAAGGGCGACTCACTGTTCTTTAATGTCAAACGCAAACGGCGAGCCAACTACACCTACAGGTAGAAAACCCAAAGCCAAAGACAGCGTCTGAGCTACTTCCCTTTTCCGAGCTAGGTGTAGCCATGCACTTAGGATTCACAGCACCATGCTGTCTCCTCAGAAGCCACTTTTCCAAGGAGGATATGCCTCTTTGTGAAAGACGAGMGCCAACAGCACTACTCACCTTTGTGCAGCAGGAAGTAGCTAAAGACGCAAGGAAGCTGTTGAGAGCTCCAAACTGGCCTCTGCTATAAGAGGGCACAAGCTAGAGTGGGCGGGAGCCAGCCTCCATTCCACATGCTGAGTGGCCAGGACTGCAAGGCATGTGGGGCCTGAAGGACGACTGGCAAGGGGGCCTCAGAGTGTCGCTCAGGGGTATCACTGCAAAGGTGAACTTCACTTTCCGGTCCTTGATTCCAGGAGTATTTGTGCGTATCAGGTTAAATAGTCTTTGGAAACAGAAATAGTTTGTGAAGCAGGTAGTCAGATACCTCCCTCCTCAGGTATATGCCTTAACTATTCGCCTGCATGGCATCTTATAAAGCCTTGAGATTCTGCAATACACTGTGGGAAGATGTAATAGAATGAACATTTAGAGTGAAGAAACCTGTGATGGTACTGACCCCTCCTGAGTAGTTCCTAGTCTTTGAAGAAAACACTTGCTGTACAATCTTAACTATGGTTCTGTTTTCTTTTTCCTTGTGATGTGTAATGTCCAGTCATTGATCAAGAATYATTTTACAAAATAGATACTTTCTTGGATTTTGTTTGTCCAGAAAGAAGGATTTAAGAATAAATCCCATTTAACATTATGTACACAGTGATTTCTTTTGGGCAGTGCACATGTATAGGTTTACATACAAAAGATGATATAGATTATATATATATATATATATATATAGATACAGATACTGATATAGCTATATATTTAGTGTAATTCACTGTAAAAGACTAGAAAAAAGTTTGAATAGGGGAATATATTTACCCCATTTTACAGTCTACATTTTGAAGCTGAAGCATCAGTATTTTGATAAATATTTAGAATTTCTTGTAATTTTTTTTTAATTCTGTCATCAACCTGAGGATTAGACAGCACTTATTCCATCTGAAGTTATGAGAATGTTCACATATCAAGTGAGCAAAAATTGGCATATCATACTGAAGTATTGCTGAAATGATCAGGCAGTGCCACCTACTTGTTGCTACCAAGTTTTGCAGACCAGTCACTGTAGAACTRAGGCACACCACTTCTCCAAAAGAGATGTTTTGTTTGATTTTTTTTTTTTCACAGATACTACTTAAGCACTCATTTGTTTGTACAATATCTCAAAATTCTAACTAACTAGCTTATTTCAAATTTAGATGGCKCATATGTTTAACTATGGCACATGAAACATTACCTGAATAAAACATAAAATTACGGAACTTTTTCTAATAGACAAAGAGTTACAGAAGTCTTTCCCTCTGCACAAGACAAGGCCTTATGGAAGTAAAAGCAAGAGGTAGTTTGCACTGCAGTTGCATACCAGCATACTTTGAGTCTGTGGCAGTAACACAGTGCTATTCCATGAGGTTGCCCCTGTAGTTAAGTAGAAGCACACAGACGTTCGTAACTGGATTGGGGCACAGTAGAAATATTCTCAGTCTTCATGTAACTATGTAGGTATAATATAACCATGAAAGTAGCTTAATAAGTTGTTTTTGATTCTTAAAATTATGATGTGGCTTCTCATGGTTGTAGGAGGAGTCCAGTGATATTTTCTGCCTCTCCCTGGATCTGTCCCTCAGGTATTTATGTGGTAACCTCTGCTTTTTCATAATAAAACCAAAAGCAAACCAAACAAAAATAAATATGTTTTTAGAACTTCTAACTACAGAACATAATCTGAAAACACAACTCTAAAGGCTTAAACAAGCAAGTATTAAGTAAACAGAAACTTCTCCAACCTTAACTTACTTTAAAAATAAAGCCAAAAATCACCTGGAATTCTGTATGATCTTTCCATTGGCCRTGTGGAAACTGATTTTATATTCTGGATCAAAATCCCATACCTTCAGAGTGTTTTTGTGCATGTTTACAGAATTGGGCAGAAGAGTGTTTGYAAACAGGTTTATGTATGCCTCTACATTCCCTATGTGACATCTAATAGCGTGAAACAGTTATGTCTGATGTTAGCATAATTTGAGTCCTTTGATAAATGAAGTTGGGTTAATATTTTATGACTAAAATATTTACTTCCATCTTAGATTTTTTATTTGACATTGGCAAATATTTTTGGCAAATAAGGAAGACAAGGGGTCTAACTGATATAGAGGTCAGCTTCCTGCAGAAGTGAAGAAGCCTTTTGAAAATGTGAGGATCAAATCCATTAAAACTCCCACCAGGCTATGAAACAGACTTTTTTCATCTATTTGTTTAAAAGGATTCTGATCATTTAGGCAGACAGAATACAGGCATCTTGAAAAATGCTTTTAGGATCGTACATTGTTTTAGAAAATCTCGAATACCTGTGTGTAAACATAAAAAGAGTCAGCAGATGGCACTGTTGGCTTGCAGTTGGAGAATCATCTCTTAAATACACAGCATAGATTTTAGGGATAATTCTAGACTGATTTATATTTGCTTAGCATTTTGCGGAATTTGCAATATTTAAGTAAATATATTTCTTAAAGTCTACGTATTTTTATGSTGCAAACATCAAAATTGATGGAATTTAATTCTGATATTTTTGAACTTATGTGCAATAGAATGTGTTCAGACATAAATATTAGAGTAAAAAAAATCATCCCTACAATCAGTCCAAGGAAAATGTTGGGTCTTGAAACACTGATAAATGTTCCATTTTTTATCTCTTTGGAAGACTTGATTTATTGGAATTTTGTGAATGAGTCATTTTTTTCATTTCTAGTGTGCCATTGAGACTTACTCTCTAACTCAGTCTCTGACGACTTTGTTGTCTCAATTAATCACAAGTATCTGTGACAGTCCTTGAGTACTCTTAGCATGATGAGACAGGGAGAACAGCATTGCTGGAAAAATTKCATGCAGTATGGCATGCAGAGATAATGAAAATGCAATGATTAGCAATTCCTCTTTGCTGGAGCACAGTATACCTAGTTAGTTTAATGCTTGGGTACATTTATTCTGTTCTGCAGTTAAAGTACTACATACATGAGGAACAGAGGATCCCAGAATTTCTTTTTTTTGCAGATTGTATGCTTGGACATGGAGATAAGCAAATGCCAGACATATTTGCAGGTTGGTTTACAGGTTGAGGCTTAAGTCACTGTGGTGTTAATTCTAATAAAAATAACTAGACCTTAAGGTCATACCTATATTTTGAACATAACCTAAAACTCAGTCTCAATCACAGACTTACTTACACTTTGCATCCAGTCTTGCAGGCTTTGTTGTAAGCTTGCTGGAAAGAGAAAGACATGTATCTGTATGATGGAGAGATACAGGCACATGGTCCATCGACATATACCCTGGCTGCACTGGAGGCTTCACATGTTTTGCAGTCAAATCTGCGAAAGGATTCTCTCCTAGACAAGACTCCATGTAATATGTCAACGGAGTACCCGGAGCGTGTAAGCAACCCACACTCTAGCCGTATGRCACTTTAGAGATATCCTGCAAACAGATCCACACATGGATATGTGGGGCTAAGTCAGGAAGCAAGCTAGACTTCAGTGTGCTCCCTGTATTTCTGGGTAAAGGGAACAAACAGCCTGAGTGTCTGACCCACTGTGCATTGAACAGAGGAGAAAGACTCCCACTGGATTTATGGGGTATTTTTTTTCTTGTTCTTGAATTCTTGCTGGGATGGAATGGTAGCCAAATTTATGCATATCTGGCTAGAGGCGGCTATAGATCTCCCTTCCTTCTTGCTTTCAGTTCTTCACATTAGGATTTCTGCAAAGATATTTATTTTGATACATTTTATTGAAACTGATGTTTTAGAAATAATTTCCATTTTAAGATAGAAGGAAAGAATGCAAATATTTTATTAGTTTATTAAACTGATCCCTGTAGCTTTAATATGCCAGTTAAGGTCCTACAAAGTAGAATAAAAAAGTAGAATCAAAGCAGTGTTAAGCTTTTTACTTATTTGCCTTCCCAAGGAAATCACCCTGTCTTGTGTGGATTAAAATAATTTGAGTTCAAACACCCTCTAAGGAAGTTTGTTACTGTGAATCACAGGTTTTGAAGCAACCTTTTATCCTGATAGACACTGTGTTTCTCACATGTCATATCTCCACACTCTTCTTCTCGGCACTRCACTGTTGTCATAACTACAGCATCCATACTTCAAAAAATAATTACAAAATTTTTAAAACCTCTTTTAGAATAAAGGAAATGATTTTTGTTCTCTGTGTGCAAAATGTAATGTTCTGTACGAGACTGAAATATTTAAGCATTAAAAACAAGTTTAGAATTTCAGAATTCTTTAAAAGTTCTCACAAATTTAAAGCTAGAATATACTGAGGATGTCTAGTTACAGTCAACAACATAGCTCATGGTTGGACACTGCTAGCATAATAAGCAGCACTGAAACCTTGAAACAAGCTACGAATCAGAGTCTSTCCTCTCTACTCTATATGGGGAATGTCCCCCAGAAAATTAGTATCATGTTGTGCAAAAGAGGCTGAGATTCCCTAGTCCATGAAGATCAAGTATTTCAAGATGTAGGTAGTAAATGATTTCCTTAATGCAAGTAACATCGGAGTTTTGAGACTGATTATGTGGTATAACTCCATTATATGTGGAGATATCCAGCTTCAAGTATAAAAATAAATAACKTTTCTAAACAAAATAATGTTTCTAAATCAAACTTTGGAATAATCATGCTAACCAGAGCTTCCAGACTTTTTGGTGGATATTTCCAGATTTTCCCACTGTATGCTTCTTTTTCTGTATGGGCTACACTGAGGGTGGGACTAGATGATCTCCAGAGGTCCCCTCCAACCTTACCATTCTATGATTCCACTTTAGCTCCCCTGTGATGGCAGAAAAATCAGTATGATGTCAGTTACAATTATGTCACTAAAGAAAGTAAAAGAAAATGAAGGATTTACAAAGCCATATTGAAACGTGAGCTCTTTCACATCAGATTAAAGTCCACACTAAACTAAATTACAGATGGGTTTACAGAGGTGTATTTTAAAATCCACTACTGCCATGTTTCCTGAATTGTACAAAAACAACAACAACAACAAAAAAACACAAAAAAGTGAAAAAACTCCCCTAACGTACACAAATTTTAATAGATTCATAATTTAATTCATAATACTAGGGCTTTAAAAGTTGGGCAAGTTGAAGTATTGGTAGCAAAAGATACTAAAATGTATTTCTATTTAAACTTTTTGTGCAAGCCCTACTCATTTGCAAAACAATTGCTTTAGTGACAACGTAAGAAAATGTTATTTTGAACCTTGGATTTGTTAATTAATGTGTTGTAAACTTTTCATAGAGACAGAGCTAATGTTTTCAGAATAGGATCCCAACATTAGAGCTCACTCTGCCTGTCTGCCTTTTGATAATGCAARCTGTTTCTTTCCCAGAAGTTGTTCAAACCACAAGATATGTCCTCTCTAAAATGTCCTTCCTACACTCTTCAAATATTTGTCTCATTCTATCTATTGCAAAATCATGTAGCAAACCCTTTCATTTACTATAGATGATGAAGTACATGATAATATCCCTCACAGAAGCTCATAATCTTTAAGTGGATTGAATTTTTCATAACTTGACAATCATTTTAAATGTTTTTTTTTTAGAAGAAGAAGATATTGATGAGTAATGATGAAATTTTTCATTTTTGGGAATGATACTCTGAATGGTATAGTCATCAAAACTTTGATCTAAACCTCTTTGTGAAACGSTCAAAGAAATGTGTCCTTACCAAAACACACAATTCTTGTGAAAGCTCAATTTTTACTGAACAAAGACATTGAAAAATTTTGAAGCAACATTATTGGCAAAAAATATTTCTGAACTGTAATTAGTTTTAGAACTTTGTGTTTGGAATTTATGGAAAAAAGGAATTAAAAAAACCTTTTCTGCCTCATTTTAAATGAACAGCTACATTCCTATTCTCACTTCTAAATTAGGGATGACCCCTTTCCTTTGAACATTCTGAATGGTTTAGACAAAATTGGGGCCTCATGTTGAGCTTTTCTAACGAAGACATACATTCAACGCTTTCCTTGTCACAGACAACTTACATTCCTAAAGACACTATATGCTTTGGGCCTCTTGTCTCTTCTGATTATTATTTTTTAAATCACAGTATATGACTCGTGAGATGTGCTATACTTGAAGCCAAGTCTGCTGACATCAGTGACTGAAAATACAATAGCTTCTCTGCTATTCTTTCTCACATATAAACACTGGTCACATATAAACACTGTTGCTCTGGATATTGTCACAGGACTCTGACTCTCTGAAAGAGATTTCATCTCTTTTTGGCAATAGCAAACTTACTTGCTAATACAATTTAGCTGAGTTTTAATCAGTGCCACTGGGCTGCTCACAGAGCAACTCATGGACATCTGTCATACATTTCCCAAATCTGATGTGACTTTTCCCAAGGCGCATACCATTTATCCAGGAAGGCGCGTGGTGTTGCCAAGTATCAAAAACCTGCTCTGTTAATACATGCGTAATGAGGTGGATAATGTTTTGTGGGTAGGAGTTTCTAGCCATAATAAATACAGATATGCCTTAAATAATATCATTGGCTTCTGAGTCATCCTGCTCAAAAAATACATATATGTCCATTGTACAAACCCAAAGTGAGGCAGCGCGTGCCTCTTTGGCTTCCCACTGACCTGAGATGACAGGCGGCGGCCGTGGCCTTGATTTACGACTCTGGGCAAGCCGCTTCACTTCTCCGAGGTGGCAGCTATGAAACTAGAATAGGCTTTGAGAATAAATAACCCTCTCTTACCTGCTGCGTGAGAGTTAGTGCTTCAGCATACAATTAACTGGTCTGCGCATTTATGAGATTATAGGTCTGGTCAAGTCTGGTCAGTTTACCCTCTTACAATTAGTCTGGTCCTTGTTTTACAATTTTACAATTAGTCTCTGAACTTTGGAAGTGATCGTATTTGCATCCCGCTAGTATGACTAAAAACACAGTTTGTAAACTTGTACAATTTCATACGTTTTGTATGCCTATGCACAAAATACTTACTTAAAATTTTTAAGTTACCCTTGAATGTTTTAATTTAAACTTGAATGTTAGAATTCTTCCTAACACAAAAACACTGAATGTAGCAGGGGAGTTGCCAGAGAAGTGTGTGTGAAGGACAGCAGTGAAGTGCAGAGCATATATGCAGATATGAGATACATATACATTTCAAATTTGTCAGTGAGCACTTAGTAAAGTAAGTGATTTTAAACTGGAACTATTTATAAATATTCAACAGTGGCAACAGCCTGATCATACAGTAGACTAAGATGTCTAGCATTTAACCATATGAGTGAGCTTGTTATTTGGAATATAGTAGAAATAGTGGAAAATATCCTTCCCCATCTAGGAATCATTTTGAAACTCTTAATAACTATTTGACCAGGAGCTATTTAAAACAAGCCAAATTTAAATATTTTCATGAATCAATCCCTTCTGTACTAAGATGCAAGAAGTGAAGCAAACATTTGCTTATATTTTTAAAAGATACATAGTCCAAGCCCTTACTTTTTTATGGTCTTTGTGTAGCTGTTGACTTCACAGATTATGACAGTCCCTGTCAGCACAAATATATAAAAATAATACATATAAACATTAGATAATGAGTATTTTGTAGTCTTTATCATGCAAATAAATTAGTAAGTTACGTATGATTTTACTTAAGGACCAGTAATTTGAATTTCAAGGTACTGTTACAATGTAAAGTGGAACGGAAYATGTTAAATGAAGGTAGAAATATTCTTTAGCAACAGAAGGCTTTTATATTAGTTATTCCCTGTGATACAAGCAGCAATATATGAGAAAAAATAAGGTCATAACCCAGCAATTTGGAGAATCCTATGAGACTGGAGGTCATACGAGATGCATCTACCCCTTCTTCAAAAAATCAGTCCAGTAGTATTTCCAACTATGATTGTATGCACTCTTGGTGCAGTAAGGAGTGGACCCAGCTTTAAGAAATGTGTGTCACCTTTACTCATGCATTTGGGTTTAGGCATCCCTAATGTCTCACAGTGGACTTTGGTTCTTGCCCTCATATGGAGTAAGCTTGTCCGATCTTTTTTATTAATCAGGTAAGTTCATAGCTAGGCAGATTTGGTGATCTGGCAAGCTCTGATATGAAAACAAGTATGTCATCAGGAAAGCTTATGGAGTTGCTTGAGCACAGTGATACATTAATGAAGCTATCTAGATTTCAAACCAGAGTTTGCTTGGAGCAGAGGCAGTATGGCCATTTATCTCCATAGCACTGAGTGCCAGACATATTAGTATCTACTGAATACTAGCAGCTGTAATCTAAGAACACAGGGTGACGGGAAAATACTCATGTTTTGTGTGTTTAATGATTTTTTTCCACTACCACAGATGGTCAGATGAATCCTGACCTTTAACTTGAAGCATCTACAATAGAGATATTAATCTGAGCTAGCTGCAGAGATGCCTCTTATAGTCAGTTGAGACAAACAGATCAGATGTCCATATTAGATGAATCATTCCCTAAAACTCCAGATGAAGCTCACCTAAAGTGTACAGAAAACAAACTTCCACTTTTATCTGCAAATCATGCATAATACATCACTGAAGATTAAAGACAGTGCTTAGAGCATGCTAGTGGATTTTAATTAGTGTTAAAATTGATTCATCTGCACTCAGTGGAATCAAAGGCTACATCATATTCTCAAACAACATGTTCCGTAGTGCCAGCCATGCTGTTTGATGCAGTGATCTTCAAGCTTTACACACTGGTAACAGAGATAAGTCAGTGCTGCTAACATCCACTGCTGCTGATGCTTTCTTCAAACACCAGTTGGAGTTCTAAAACCTTATTATAGGTCTCTCAGAATGACAAAAGATTGCTTTGAATCATTTATTAATTACCTTCTTTTTTGGATGATTCCTAACTTTGGTACTGCATGTCCCCAGGAGTTAACAGAAGCAACAAGCTATTTACCAATCACAATCTTTCTAAAGCATGCAAGAGAGCTGTCTCTCTCCTGCTGTGTCCTCCCATTCAGCTTAAGGTCTTCATTTAGCCACTCAGTCCCCTCACCCTCATAACGATTCTGTCAAGCATATTTTTTTAAGAAGCTTTTCCACTCCTTAGGTATGGCAATAACTTGCACTCATCTGATGTGATGGTTGATGTAATCATATCTCTACTATTTTGATGAAGAGCTCAAGACAGTCCTAGAGAAGCTGTTTTACTACTAAGAGGAGGGAAAAAAAGATGACAATTGCAGATGTCATCCCTTTCTTGCAGGAGTAACTATGGCCATATATACCCTCTCCTTTCCTTTCCTCCACAACAGCAGCAGTGGTACCTGACTTTCTAGGTTTAGGCATGGATAACTGGGTTATCTTGTTGCTCCCCAGACTGCTGTCTCCTTTTCCTACATTCAAAGCCAATCTCCAAGCCAAATCAATAGAATGTAAATAAAAGCCCTTCTGCTGCTAATGAAACATACTGTGCTATGATGGTAGTGAATTTCACCATATATGAACTAAGTTATCAGTCTAGCCTACTGTTTCTRTAAGTTGATCAAATGCAAATTTATTAATGTATAAACATCAGGCTACAAAAACATGAGGAACAGCCCAAATGGCTTTCCTTACACTTTCTTAACTACTCGTACCAACTTCATTTTCATTAACAGTGAGAACCAGATGCTTAAAATATGCGTAGGCAAGTAAACTATCTCTGCTGTCCCCCAGTCTTTGTATAAAAGAAGAAAGTAATGTCTGAAGACAGATTATTCTCCCAGTGAGTAGGAACATGCTCCTTTCTTTTTCTTCTTTTTCTTCACTTCAACAAAATATTTATCTTTATCCTCAGAGGAAATATTTTGGTGAAAAGCACAGAGCCTCAAAAACCTGAGCAGCATGCTCAGCCACATCTCTGTCTTACATATCCACAATTATTAGGAATCTCCATTTTTAACCAAAATTATGCATAAAACCTTACTTGCCCCACATCCATCCTTCTGTCTTGTCTGTGGCTAGTGACTCTGTCACTCTTAGTCAACAGCTAAATCCACTTCTCATCTTTCTCATCTTTTCCCTGCTAAGTTTCTGCAGGGCCACTGCTGTGGTCAGAGCCATGTACACAACTTTTGCCTGTGTCAGCTCGATCTGTGACCAGGAGCTTCTTTCTTGCCATCAGTGCCCATGTTTGTGAAAAAGAATAGGTAGGTATTTGTCCAAAAACTTCACAGTGTTTGCAAATGGGCATCCACATGTGAAAACATATTGTTTCTAGCCTTTTATTGTTACAGATGGGGGAGGGAAGAGGCAAATATTTCTTCATTTATTTTCTAACATCTATCACCTACAAGCTGATAACATAATTAATAAATCCAAGGGACTCTTGCATCTGTTCTTCTAGCCTGATGTTAAAATAATTCAAAAACAAGCAGCTTTCATTTTGCACAGAATCTATCTTGGTTTATTCTAAATGGAACAGCCGTGCTATGCTTTGAGGTTAATATCTTTCAAATTGGCTAGAAATGGTGTGATAATTTCTTAAAACTCCACAAACCAGGTGAAAATAAATGGGAACTTTCTGATTATATTGTGTCAGTTAAAGACTTGATGTAGGTTTTTTTCGGCATCCCCGATGAACATTTTGGAAAAAAATAACATCTTCTTTGAGATAAGCATATTTTAATGTAATGAATGTCAATTAAAAATTTGACAACTAGCAATACTTCGTTGCTAAAAAAGTACTTTCCATCATTCCTTAGAGCCACAGGCCTGCAGAGTTAAGCAACAGTGCAAATCCTTGCTTAAGTAACTGCAGTAAAGTAGACAGAAGCTTTGCTTGARGAATGCTTGAATATAGACTAACAACCTCAGAATTAGGATCTGAGCTACTTCTTCTGTGACTCCCAGCTGGATGGGAGAAGCATAAAAATAGCTGGTAAACATTTTCTGTAATCATCAATTTCCCATGCTTCCCTGTTGATACTACATTTCGGCATTATAAATAGCTTCAGAGGTGATACAAAGAACTGGCTGGAATCAATATCTAGTTGCGTTAAGAAGAACACACAAAAAGCTATGAAGGGTTATAGCAGCTGGCTGACAGAAGTGCCGAAAATGCTGCATAAGGCAATACTTACAATGAAAAAGAAGCAAATTTCCATTTTGAAAGTGGCATCAGGAAACTCTTTGCTGGCTGAAAAGATTTGTGCTTTTGCATTTTCTTGCAGTTGTATTTAGCATGAACATGCTAACTGCCAAAGCAGCAGACGTTATTCTGGTTAATAGTTATAGGGATGGTTTATTGCTTTACTTAATAAAGTGTCCTTGATTATTTTTAGGAAGAGTAGCACAGAGCCCTTTCTGTTAATGAGAAGGTTGAGGATGTTGAGAGAATTATGAGGGAATAACTTTTAAGAAATTATACTAGATCTTCTGACCTGAATCTGAACTATAGAGTTGAAGGTGCCTGTATCTGGAATTTGCTTTAGGCCCAACCCAGAGGTACTTAATATTCTCTTTAAAATCTAGAATTTTAATCTGTATCCTTATCTGAAGCAACTCCTGTTTGAATATGGCACCAGTAAAGCTCAAGAGTTTTCAACACGAGGCCTTCACTGCTCGGGTCCCAACATCCTTGGCTAAGACTCTCCAACATGCTCTTCGGTCAAACAAATCTCCTGGCCCATTTAGCTGCTTAGGCGGCTGGGAGGGGATGCCAGGCTCACACAGAAACACCAGCTGGCAGCAGCCCCTGCCTGACAGCCAATACTTCTGCTAGCGGCATCAGTCTTCCTSTTTTCTCTCTTCCAGTATAAAGACAATACCACCAGCTGAGAAGGGTTTTTCCCATTGTAATTGAATTGTGGGTGGCGAGTCACTGCTGCCAGCTGGATAAGAGTAGCTGCTGGTGTGTGTCACCTCCCTTCTRAGCCTAGAGCCCGTGATAACTGCACCAGTGCAGACCCGCTGCTGATACCAGCGGTGGTGGGGATAGCAGTACCCTCAGCCCTCCCTGCAGCCAGCTGTGCTCCAGCTGCTTGGAGGGGAGTCTGCGAGCCACTGGCCCYGCATCCTGAAAGGGTGACACCAAAAAGAAAGGGAATCACTGTATTAACCTTCTCTAGCTTCAACCATTGCTCTCATGGCTCCTACTTTACAGTAGCATTAGATACGACACTCTGTTGGTGATTGCATTTCATACCAACAAGTGCTGCTAGACATATAGGAAAATGAAATTGCCCTCTGTTATACATCAAGCCTTTGGAAAGTAGCTGGGTTGATGCAATGAGTATCTTCAATTCAATATCAAGGGAAATCAAGGGGAAAACTGTTCATATGCAGCCATGCCATGGGGCTGAGAACATGGTGGTACATCCCACAGTGCATGAGGGGGAACAAAGTACTGCAAGCCCCTTAATCACCACTGTGGGCAGTTTGTGCTTGTGAAGGGAAGTTTTAAAGCATTTCCTCCAAGGGAAACTGAAGAATTGCTATTTAGTGAATCAAGTCTTGATAGCAGGACTGATTTTTCTAAGGTGCTCTATATCTCCTACCCACACTCAGAACTATGGATGGCCAGCACTTCACAGAGCCTGCAAGGACTCCCTGGAATGATGTGGAAACCTTRCAATTAAAAAATAAAACCAAAATTGGTAGGGCGACAGAGGAATTTGGACTATTTGTTTCTATTTACCTCATGAAGTCCTTTTGGGATGATGCATTAAAGTGCTATTCTCTTCTTAGAGCTTCTTTACAGCATGTTCCCCAATCCTTTTAGCTACACAGACAATTACCTATCTAATTGACAGAGCACTGGAAGACATGCAGTTAGAAACTCCGTGCACTCTCTGTTTTCTTCTAAAGAAATTAAAGAAATATTAATATCCAGTCAAAAATGTACTCGATATAAATGACAGCTATGACAGGAAAATGAGAACAACTTTCATGTTTTTATTGCTGCCTTAAAAGCAATTGATAAACAGTACACTTCATATATAAATGAGCATGTGTCAATATATGACAACAAAAATAAATTACAGTGACATAGTATTTAACTTTACAAGGTTGTACAAAATTTCCAAATATGAATAGATTTCTCAACTTAAAAATTTGAAATAAGTTAAAACTTCAACTATTCTGAAGACTTGAAAAATATACGTACAATTTCACTCAATCACATCATTTACAGTATGATTTTTTGTAGCTGTTTAGTCTTATACACCCATGTATTTTCAACTGTATTAGTGGAATATATCCTGCTATATGCAGCTTTACTGCACTGGGATAGTGAAAGAGGTTCCCTGAGGGCACAGGACAGGCTTTGAGAGTTTATATTTTAAGTATTTTGATTACATTTATTAACTAGAAATACAAAACCAAAGCATTATTTATCTACCTTATAAGGACAGACTGATTTATCTGCTCTTGCTAGAACTCCCATTGATGCTAATGAGAATTTTGAAGAAGGATTAACAGCAGGATTGAGCTAAGTTAAGTCTCTTCAGCCAGGATGAATTAGGTCACATTTTTTAATGAAATATTTGAAGAATATCTGTTTGTATTAGAGCTCATTACAGGCTATATAGCTAGTCGTGGCTACCCACTGTGAAGTATTTCCTTCTACAATTAATAGGGAAATATATTTGATATGGTACTTTAAAATAATAGGATGGATTATGGACTGGTATTTTTACCACCTCAACTTTATGCTCTTGATTAGTTTATTAAATTTTATGAAGATTAAAAACACTGGACGAAACCTCTTGTCTGTGACTGTGTGATAATTCAGAAAGCTGTGGGTCTAATTCAAGCTATAAGTAGCTCCAGAGTAGATTCATACTATAGTTAGACTGCTCGTGATACCTAAGGTAAAGTAGTTTAAAGTTAATATAAAGCTGGCACAAAAATACTCAGAAGGACTCTGTGCACTATAAAAAGGGCAAAAGCTTACTAATTCAGAAATGATTAGTGAGGAAACTGATAAAGGAARAAATTTGAACAAATTGGCACATGAGAAAATTGCTCATTTGTCAAAAATACAGGAAGACACTTGTGCAGTCGGAGGCAAGTCTTAAGTTGCCTGTCATGAACTGTACTTACAGAAGAAAAAAAGAAAAAAGAAAAGAAGAAAAGAAGAAGAAAAAAATCCAAGATGACTAGTTCTATGTGACTGTTCTCTTCTCTGAATATGTTAAAAGTCTCTCAGAATACTGCATCTGTAACCTACAATCTCTCCTCAGAACAAATAAAAGTTATATGTACCTCTTTGGAAAGGAAAAAAAAAAACTCCTGTCATCAAGGGAGCAGAGAGGAGCAATTCCTCATTTCTGTTTTTCTCTAATGCTATTGGGAATAATGGACAATGCAGTTTATAAGCAGGAAACGGTCTTAGAAGGCGCCGATTTTGCTGTGCGACTATGTCGTCACCTGGCAGCAGCAGGGAGGAAGAGGCCTAGAAGGAGACATGTCGCTGCCGATGGCCCACTCTGCTCTGTTTATGTTCGTGCAGGCGATTTCTTTTGGGCTTTGCGCCTGGTTTAGAGCAGTGCGCTGCACCCGATGAGAGGAGGCCTGGGAACCAGACCAGGGGACACCCAACGTGATCCCCTGCCACAGCAAATGGCCTTTYGCCACTCTGTGGTGGAAACGTGCTGTGTCTGTAAGAGACTCACTGGCAGCCAAGGAGTATTGCAGCCTATGGACAGGTTCAAAATCTCCCCCTGCAAATGCACATCCGCAGAGGGATTCCTCCCAAACCGAGGGGAATCACAGTTTCCCCAGAGGAGAGGCCCGGCATGATGAAGAGTTCAGAAGATTTCTTCTAGATAGTCTGCAACTCTTGCAACTTCTAATCTCAAACTACTTCAATACAAAACATCTTTCTTAATTGCTTGTTCTGTGTTCTGCCCCGGTGTTGGATTCAGAGAGGAAAAAAAGAACACGGAAATAYATTTCAAAAGTTCAGGCAGCATCTAGTGGTTATGTAAACCTTACCTCACCAACTCTTTGGCACACAACATATTCTACAATCAGATATGCCTTTTATATCACATCATTTACTTTTTATCTTAACTAGCAAGTCATTTTATGAGCAGCAACTAAAGCAATGAGATTACCAGCTCATATTAATGCAGTTGTTATCAGGAGCATACAGGGTAAAAGTCGTTTGTAGATTAAAATAATATATTTGCAAGGAAAATTCCACAAGGGAAGGTGCCACCTAATTAGGTTTATAWGGAGAATTAACCAAAAAAATAATAATAACAGTTGTTAAAGCAGTTTGGCAGGAGAAAATCTCTTAAGAGCACAATGTTCCATAGTGACAGTTCAGTGGGAGCCAAGTTTCTACAGCACACTTTGGGCTGATACCTGTGTATTTAAAGCAGAAATATGAGGGCTCCCAGGACAACTGATCTGGGCAGTTGCATCCATTTTTCTACCAACTCACAATTGTCCAACTTCTGCCTGAGGACTGCAAYGCTGGCAGTGACTCCAGAGGAGAGGACACCTACAAAAATATTTTAATATGTCTCAGTTTATCCTCTCTGATTTTGTTTTCATTCATTGAAAGAAGCAAAGCTCCCCTAAAACATTGCCACAGAGGAAAACAATTACATTATCCACCTCTCCTCTTTTAATTAGATGTGCTACAGTTTTGCAAAATGCATTCTGCATGAGCTAGGACTTACTATTTGTTCTGATAATTTGCCTAGACACAGAACTTTAATTAGTCAGCAAAGCAAGCATAGGCAGAAAAGAACAATTTGGTGAATAATTTTAAAAAGTCAATATTTTGTGTATTATATGAAAGGACTGGGCTTTGCGTGAATGCTCAAGCACTGTAGTTTTATGTARCAGAAGGAGATGGTCTCTTTTCTAACCTTTCCTAATTATTTCACCTTGTCCACCAGTTTATATTAAGTTTGGCTCCACTGTCTGTGGCTGAAGAAAATCACCATTCATTAAGGAGTAAAACGACAAAGCTTTTTTCATGAAACAGGTTTCTGAGGTACTTAATTACTGCATACAAGTTGCCTGGATATTTCAAAATCAGAAAGAACTAGGAGAGYGTAAATTTATTTTAAATATTCGAACTTTAAAATATATATTCAGAAGATTGTCACCAGCACTTGCTTTGATCTCTAAATAGAACAGAACAGAAAGCTTTCAAGTAACAGCAACAGAAAAAACACATCAGCGAACACACAGAATATGCTCATCAAATTCCTGTAATGTTATCTCTRTTTCTATCACCATAACACTCGATATCTCCAGATAGAAGCAGGAAGCTTATGACTTTTTTTTTTGTAATATCCCCTCTCGATTTCTGTGTCCCACACCCTTCCCACAGCAGGGTGAACGTAATGGGAGCTCATTTCCAAATTAAGAGCAGACAAAAATACAGGYCTTTGGAACAGAAGAGAGGCAAAACCTCTGCAACTAAGACTGAAGCATGACAATTTAGGTAAGAGTAAACTAGGTGTACAGAAACCTCTAGAGACCCCAGGGGAAATGTATGTGAAAGAAACTATGTCTTTGTCACTGACCTCTAACTTCTACAGCCTACAACTGCAAAACATCRTGTTACATTTAGTATTTTCTCATTAGTTCTTTCAGAAAGCAGCAAGTCATCATTCATATTTTTTAAGCTTTGACTTGAACAGATACATTTGTGCATTGTGTATACTGGTTTCTATGATCTTTCCCTATGCACATTGCTTGTGAGAGCAGTTGTGAATATGCTGCCTTACTTTGTATTTCACCTCTGTCAGTCAATACACCTTGTACAGAGAGTGCAAAAGTGGCACAGGCATTTGTTACTTTAAATTTCTCTTGCAGTCACTGGTGGGGCAGCTCTYCACATTACAAAATTCCTGTCTCACAGTGCTGAGCAAAATGCATGAGCATAAGTCTCCTCAATACTAACAGTAAYTGTGGAGAAGCATGCAAGTAATTATGCAGCTATACTCTTTTGAAAACACATCTGAATGATGATACTCTCCAATTCAAAGAAGTATCAACAACAAAGCATCTTAAATTATATTTATAAAAAATAGAGGGAAATTTCCACCATATCAGCTATGTTAAAGGATTTCAGATTTCAACAACTGTTTGGTTGAAACCAAACAGTTTGTTTGAAACTGTTTGGTTTGCAGCTGACCTGCAAAAAAATCAGAGAAAATATCTTGTTCAAAATGAAATAGATTATCTGACCCTTCTTTGCATGAAATAACATTTTTTGCAGTGATTAAAAAACATGGATCAACCTTAACAAAATTGTTATATTATTAGCTTATTTAACACTTTCTTTTTTCTAGTGAAATTTTGAAAGAAACAAGAAGGTAGTTTTGAAAATTTTTTTAAACAAAAAAAAACCATTTTGATATTTATGAAATAAAACATTTAGTTTTGAAATATAAAACAAAATGCTTTAATTTTTTTAAAAACAGCCCCTCCTCCAATTTGTTGTCAAAACCATTCACTAAACTTAACCTAAATTTTTGAATAGTTTTGTTGTATACATCTATGCTCTCCCATTTTGGGCACAAAGGAGAAGAAAACAGAAATTTTCACACCCCTGGAAGAAAAAAAATTCTTAGGTCTAGTTACACTGGATTTAATATAATTTTGCAGATGTTAAAAAAATAGGATATTTTTATGTTGACAGAAGAGGATATTGAATAGGAACATAGGGGGACTGAATCCACATGAGAAGTGAAAGTAATGAGTGGAGAACAAATGCTGAGAACCAGGAAATACCATATAGGTCTTTTGCTTGTGGATGTAGCCAAGCAAAGCTGAGTGCAGCACTGTGCAGGATTCAAAGTAAATTCAGTATTAGAACTTTTACTCTGGCGCTGCTAACTGCTGCAAGGATAATCATTCCTAGAGCAGACTCATTAACCACAATCCCTCATCACTTTGTGATTTCCTCACCACTTTGACACCTCTAAACCAGGCACTATTTGAGGAGTGACTACAGTTGCTTTGTTATCCAAAGATTTCAATCCAGAAGATAAATAATCTCGAGAGGACTGGAAAGTCTGAAACTAAACCAGAYGTCAGACTGTTGTCTAGACATTTCCTTTCCATGACGGTGTAAAAGTTTTCAGATTTTTTGAGTATTTTGGGTAAATTAACTATGCTCCTATGAATGATTCAAAAATAAATGTAAGCACTCACTGTATAGTAATATCATGTRACTATCCAATTACTAGCCATCGATCAGTAACGATTACCAGAGCATTTCAGGCACTCTTCCATTCCAGACACTAGATAATTTCTGTCTTTGTGATTCTGTCTTAGCAAAATCTTAGTGATTTCCCATGAAATTCCTATAAAATACATATATATATGTATATATGTGTGCCTGTACAAATCCTACTTTCACATGAATGCCTAATTATTTAGTCCTACTCCGCTCTAGTCAGGCTGTCTTCACCAAGGCCCGCGCTGGGCACCMGGCTGCAGTGCAGCTGATGGTGCTGTGCCGCACTTCTGGCTTACACAGTCATTCATACACTGCACTTATTTGGGCACTGTTTACATGTGTTTATTCACCCTTATGCAGGGAGGATGTGCACATCTATAAAAGCTTCAAATATCTTGTTTTTTCCAAGCTTTCTGCCAAGTTAAATAAATTGTATAGCTTCACTGGCTTGGAAGCAAGTTAGTTCTCCTTACCACAAAGGAGCTGAATGGTTTTATCACCATTTTTGTAAGACTTTCCCTGAGGCCTGCATCATACATCCCAGCTAGACTCAGTCAGGGTTTTACTGCTTACAAAAACAGGAAAGGATGAACGATCTGGATATACTTACACTGTGCATTTCTCAGTGCTACTAGTCAAACAAGGTTCTTAAAACTTGCTCAACTCCACCTGTGGAACTGGCAAATGAAAAATATTATTGCATACAACAGAAATGGCACAGCAATAGGATGGGGTGAAAGAAAAATTTTTTTCCCCCTTGTTTCTGATGGGGAAGTGCTGTTGTCTTGTTATCTTAAATAATTTTCAGTGGTGGTTTGCTTTATTTTCCCTTTGTATCTTTGCCACCTCTGCCCCAAACTGTTCTAATAGTGGCTGCATTCCTGTACYCATATTGAGAAACTGACAGTGATACTGGCATGAATATAGGAATTTGGTACCCCTATTTCTCTTATGTGAACTGAGATGGAATCTGCTCTTAGAAATACAGGCCTTTATTTTCACGCTTGGAACAAAGCCAGAGTGATTCTGGTTAAGCTAATGGAGTTAAACCTAGTGCAGTATTGATGCAATAGCTCAATGGGTGAAATCTGATCATGAATTTCTACATTWTGGATAATATTCAAAGAGCCAGTAAAGCACACTGAAAACACCRCATTCAGAAATAAAGACAATGCATTTTGAAAAAAATAAGCACTAGGGGGAGATGGGGAACTTTTTCTTGCAGCCAAGCAGAACAGAACTAAACCCATTTCCACYGTCCAGTTACAACGCATGAGGCATCAAAGGCGATGTTACTGTGGCTGGCAATTTCAGCATCATTTTGTATATGCATTCATATACATTGCTCTACATGTGTGTTCATCTCTGATATGTAGTACCATGTTACCCATATGTTATCCTTCTAAGATATATACAGTTCATAGAGATGTGTAAGCACAATATGCATAGCACATAATACATGTTAGAATAAGCCGTGAAATAAATAGCACTTATCTTGATGCTTTACTCTGTTACCCATAGTCCTTCCACTAAATGATCTCTGTTAGGCCTAATTATACCTCTTCTAAGCCATTTAAGTATTTGATATTRTTCAAAACAAATATTTAAGCACATCTAGGACAGTGTCYGGAAATGACTGCAACAGTATTTCTTGAGAAAAGACTCATGATCTATATAAAAAACACAATGTCATATTTTCACTGTACAATATGGATGGTGAAAGGTGGACAAAGTCCTGAACTGCCATCATGGCACAGTTCAGTGAGTTTACCAATTAAGACCTGCCAGTGACATGAAATATTTTGTTGCTCTTTCTTAGCCAATTGTGGTGCCACAGTGGATAGCATAAAGTCCCAAACATCCCTGTTCATTCCCAAATCATTTCCAACAAAAACTTGATTGAATTAGCTCCCCTGTGTCTGCTTACCTTAAAAACAGAAACACAAAAATGCCCAAGTAGCAGACATTACAAATTAGTATTTTCCTGTATRTATCRGGCAGCTCCTAAAAGTAGAAAAGTGCAAAACCCACAAATCATCTATGCCTGATGAAAGGAAGAAAGTCCTAGCTGAATAAGATTTTTAATTCTATGAAAACCTGAATGTCATGTATGACTTYGCTAAGCTTCCAAACAGAAATGCCAGGGTGTCTTGGGAGCCCAGTTTGAGACAGAAGAGACAGCATCACTGCAAACAGCTGAACATCAGTACRTAACCCTTCGGTTAACAGAAAGCAGTCTACAAATACACACACTTGGACCTTCTGCTTCCAGAAACAAGAGCAGTGGTATTTAGATGGGCAAATKCATAAATGATAAAAGGAAAATACATAGTTAAGCTGTATAGTTCTATAGATCTATCACCACATAGAAGATCACTGAGCTGAAAGGCAGTTTTGAATAGGGACAGTGGATTTACACGGTCAAAGACTATTCAGTGTTATCCCACTGAATATGTATGCTTTTAGAAACTTTCACAGGCATAAAAATACCTCATGATTTATGAACTGGATGAAGCTTGAGCTACTGGCTCTTCGTTGGCAGAACTTGCTCTGAGGTGCCCAGGAGATGGGGAGGTTGCTGCCCATCTGCCCGCGTTGGGGGGGGGGGAGTTTCTGGGCACGAGCATCTGGATTAGATGGAGCCTGCTCCGATTTCGCATGGTAATTCTTCTATATCCTTAGAAAAGAAAGAATCAGACCTCAGCACTACAACTACTGGGGCTAGTAATGTGATTTCTTATAGTCTAAGAGCAGTTTAACTTTGCCCAGGAATTTTATGGAAGGAAAGAGAGAGAATAATACCAAGACGAGCTTGTAAAACACATTTTATGGAAAAACTCTGGGAGCCATTTGGAGGAGACTGAGGTTTTGCTGTCTCAAATATAAATTTGAAGAGAGATGCATATATGGTCATATAGTTAATGGTGCAAGTGAGATGCAGTTCATCAATAGTTTAGCGCTATACTCCATGACTGTTCCTACTGTACATGTGGTAGCATGATGATGTGTATRTATTCAAAATTACTGACATTGTAGGTCAGGACAAAAAGATAAAAACAGATTTCCTTTCACCTTGATGTTTGTCCCCTGTACAAGCAAAGTGAGCATATTTTGAGACTTGCATTCACTTCTTACGTACACAAGACCGACAATGAGMCAGGACTTTTTAGAATATTCTTACAAGAATAGGAAGAAAATACAAGAATTGAGACAATAAAGTAAGAAAGTAAAGTTATACATAATGGAGGAAGGCCACTAATTTTCTCAGAACATGTGTGGGTATCCTCACAAAACTGCCAAATGCCTTTAGGTTGTRTATTGTTCAGAATATTTAGATCCACCAGTGCCTGGGAACTGCTCAGGCCTTTCATGTATTTGTTTACCTTAAGAATAGTGACAAATCAATGGGCAATTTACATTTGGAAGTGTGTTATGCTGTAGTAGGATAAAGGGCTTCATGCACCATGATACTTGTCCTTGCATCACTGGATCAGATATATTTCACAGCCTCTGCTTGGACAGAAGCAATAAATTTCTATCATACAATTTTACAACATCGGGAAATGCAAGCAAATATATTACAACATACTTTACTGTGTTCAGGGGCTGACAATGATTGTGGGCTATTCTACAAAGCTTTCTGTAGGCAATCCCATGGCTCCTGTCTGGCTACAGCCTCTCTGATTTCTTGATCCTCTTCAGATGGAGTCTAATCTTGTGTTATTGCAATTAATGGGGATGGGGCCTGGCCTCTGAAAAGCCAGCTGTCCACGTGAGGAATGGTTATGGGCCTGAGCTGTTCGTCTGCCCTCGGAATGATGCTTTTTATTATGTTTCTGACTTAATTTTCCTCAAAGCAGATGCAATATTACTCTGCCTGCATTGTTAAAAGTAGTGCGCGGTCAGATTGTACYGTCTGGGTATGCATTGCTCTTCTTCTGCAACCTGTTATGTGCGCCTGTGTTCATAAATAATATATCCACTTGTGCATGTAGCTAAAATCATTGTRTGTGCATGGATTTAATGCTAACACATAGAAATATAAAATACAAATTAATTTAATCTCCACTGTATTTGTAACATAGCCAAATTCTTAATATTTTATAGTGCATATTCCCTTAAATAAATAATAACTAAATTGATCTATGCTACAATATGTGTACACATAATTTATGAGGCCTGTAAATAACATTTTAAAGCCTGTTCAAACATCGAAAAACAGACTGTTTATTTTTCTCTTAAAACAATCCAAGGGTTTAATTCTTCCTATTATGTAAACAGTGGTGACAGYGGCTTTCAAAGAAGCTTAACTTCATTAAAAAATAATAGTTTCCTATTGTAAAATCAACACCAATATACTATAAATCCCCCTGATGAACTCTGGCTTCCTTATTTGCTCTCACATTTTGTGTTAGGGGCACAGCACTACTCTAGATATCAGAAGATAATAATATGGCAATATGTATAGATATAGATATATATTTAAATGTTAAAACATTAGGTCAACTTGAGTAATGAATGTACTTCAGATATGTGCTTCATTCCATAAATAAAGGTCTTAAATTTTCTTTGCAACATAGAGAAAACTCTGTGGTACCTTATAAATCTTTGGTTGTATGCAGCTACCAAACCTGTAAGCCAATTCTGTGTTTCTTTGGCTCAAAAYGTACTTGTGACATATAGATCAAGCTTTAACATTTTTTCTTGTTTTATACTAAACCTGTTCTTGCACTAGACTTGCAATATCATTTGCCATGTCATTTGCAAGCTTACTTAGGTAGACATTTAAAACAACTCATACAAAAGAAAGATTCGTATGTCAGGAGTATTTGTTTTAGTGACAAGAAGCTAGGTATACTCTATTCACTTCTCAAGCAGACCTTTATGAATCACTTTAAAAGGACACTACAGCTGAAGACTGAAGAGCAATATTTATCAACATTAAATAAAACATTTGGTGAAGTATGTATAAATATTTCTTCATATGAACATAACACAAAATTAAATAGTTCAGATACATAGACACCATTTAATATATTTCCACTGTTGTCAAAATCATCTGTAAACACCATCTCACACTGAATACAAAAGCAGCTTTTACATCAGTTCTGTGTTCACAACACTGATGCCCCTTTGTAAAAGAAAATTTTTGTTTTATTTTCAGCAAAATAAGAGTTTAAGCAATAAAAAAAAGTTTTGGTCAGTTCAAAGGAGAATACAAAATTATCTTTCAACATGTAACTAAATCAGATTTAGAACAATACTTTAAAGTACAATCCTTTCCCCAGGGGATCTCTGACTTATAAAATCACACTATGTTTGGTGCAGACCACATCACAAATACCAGGAAATACTGGTCATGTCTATGCTATAAATAGTAAAGCCCTTTTTTATTTCCTTTATCAAAAATTGCCAGGTTACAAATTRGTAATATCCACATTTTTCAAAATACTGAGTAACCTGGGATTAAACAGATTGAGATGCTTTTCTACTGATGATTTTTAAAACAGATTCTGGAAGAAAACTCCAACACTTCTCAGCAAGCATCCTTCATGTGCAAAGCAACACAGGATTTCTTCTGCAGAAATCTTTTGCATCGGGAGATCACCAGGGCAGASAGCCCAAGTGTGGGGGCTCCCCCCCAAGTCTGCACAGAGAAAATGACAACTTGACCTCTCAGCCGTGTGCGAGTCCTGGGCACCCTGCATGCCGCAGCCGCTGGGGTGCAATCGGCACAGGGCACCCCGGCGTGAGCACGCGCCCCGGGAGCAGCACMGCCGTCCTCGCACCAGGCAGGAGGCCGGCTAGCAGCCCCGCTCCCTCTGCGGCCACAGCTGTGTGCCGCCCCTGCTCAGCGCGCGTTTGGGCTCGCACCACCCTACAGCCCACGGTGATGAGGACGCTGTGTCTGGCCAAACACAGGGTTTGGTTCCTGCAGATCTTTCAAAGAGGCAGGATCACTCTGGGGAGAGATCTGGTGCTCAGCACTAAGGGTCTAGCGGACATGTGCCCAATATTAAGGGCTGTAGACTGTTAGGTTTACAGGCTATGCTTTGGTTAGCTCCATTTTAAATCTGTGTACACTCTTTTGGTTTCAAAGATAAATTCCAATTTCAGGCAGCAAGTAATGAGAAATATATTAATAAAATGATTCTCTGATTTTTTTTTATTGCATCCATATGYAACAGTGATAGGGGGCCCTTAAAAAAAAAACCTAGACCAATAGTTCACCTCTTTCCTGGTATGTGTGTATTGCAGAGGTGTGAATGTATGTTATGCATACATACACACTCACACACACATATAATATAACATGAGCTGCACACATAGATACTTTGCCATCAGGAGTCAGGGATACAGTTAACAATACACCAGAAGAGGAGTAGACAGGAAGCTCTACTTGGACAACAAGAAGCAATTTTGCAACCTATACAGTGTCTCAAATAATGTCATAATTCTGTTTTGCTAGCTTGCTACGTCTGTACGTGACTTGAATCAAAAGTTGTTGGATTCCTTGGGAACAGAAGAATTGGGCTAGCTAGATGTGCTTACCTGAGATCCCAGAGYTGATTACAATCAAAGAGCTGGGCAGATCAGTAATGGGTTTATAATTGCTATACAGCTTCTTGCAATTTTGTAGGAAAAATTTATTAAGTCTTTCATTCCTTAGTAAAAATGTTGAAGTTTGTTAGTTTTTGCTGAATGCGGATTTGATTTTTTATATTAAACTGGATTTATTAAAAGGATACATAAGCCTGGCAGCTGCTTTCACTTCTTGATGTTTAAATGTTTGAATCAGCACCCTGGAACCGCCCTCCCTCCCCATCCCGTCCCATCCCATCCTCCCTCGTTATTGTTTTATTTGTTTAAAAAATACTATTCTATGAAGCCTCCCTAGGGATCCGCTTGTGAAAAATGACGGACTGCCTTTGCTGATACTGCTGTTTGCGTCGTTTCCGTTTGTCACACTGGCACAGCAGTAACATCTTGAAAGTGGTTCTGAATGTTTTGTTACACAGTGCATAGCACACGGGGTTCACTGTGCTATTGATGTAGCAAAGCCAGTACCCCAGGTTCCAGACAGTTTTGGGGATACAGCTTTTGCAAAAGGTGTTCACCAGAACCATGATGTTATATGGAGTCCAGGTAACGATGAAGGCCAACAAAATGGCACTGAGCGTTTGTGCCGCTTTCTTTTCTTTGATAAGAGACATTCGTTTTCGTTTGGTGATCTGACTTCTGGTCTTCAAGGCAAACTTTTTTGCCAGGGTTGCTTCCTTGAAGGATAAAGGCAAGCCTGCAGATGTCTTGGCCACTGACGAAATGCCATCAGATGCTGTGGCTGACTCTACTGCTGACCCTGGCTGAATTGCAAGCTTTGAAAAGCTCTTTTGGAAACTTCCACCATCCTGAAAACTTTTTGGAGGCTGCAACTTTTTAGGTTTCCTTTCCTTTGACTCTATGTCGGATTTCTGCATTTCATCCCCTGAATCATGCAAATCTTCTGAAGAAGGTAGTTTTGTGGAATTGAGGATGGCGCTGTGACCAGGAAGCTTTAGCACGATCGAATAGATGGCTCTGGTCTCTGCAGCGATGTCTTCTTCGTCGGAGGAGGCTGAATTTTCAAGAGAGGCAGCAGCATCGTTGTTGTTCCAGCTGTCACTGCTGCTGTGCTCTTGGTCCCCCTGGTCTGTGTTGGGTTCCCAGCTCTTCATCGTGAGCCAAAAGTGGCAGCGTCGGTATTTTCTCCGGGAGGAGCGTTTCATGCTCTGCCGTTGCAGCTCGTAGCTGCTACAACTCCGGGAGCTGCCTGTTTGGTGTACAAAACGCGCCGCCTCTGCTTCACTGCCCGAAGCCTGTAGCCCTGCTAACTCTTTGGTGCGTTTCTCAGTCTCCTTGTAGATCCTCCAATACAAAATACTCATAATGGTGACTGGCAAGTAAAAGGCAGCTATGGCAGTGCCAAAAGTGATGATAGGTTCACTTAGAAACTGGATAAAACATTCGCCGGGAGGCACAGTCCTCTCCCCAACAAAATACTGCCAAAACAAGATGGCAGGGGCCCAAAGAACGAAAGAGATGACCCACGCTAAACCAATCATAACTCCAGCCCTTTTGGTTGTTCGTTTGGCTCTATATGTAAGTGGCCTAGTGATGGAAAAATACCTGTCAAAACTTATAACAAGGAGATTCATGACAGAGGCATTACTGGCAACATAGTCAATGGCGAGCCAAAGATCACAGGCCAAGTTTCCCAAAGCCCAGTAGCCCATGATGATGTATGTGGTGTAGAGGTTCATAGAAATAACACCAATGATCAAGTCTGCACAAGCAAGACTCAGCAAGAAGTAGTTGTTGACCGTTTTCAGTTGTTTGTTAACCTTAAATGCAACAATCACTAGGATGTTTCCTATGATGGTCACCAGTGCAAGGATCCCAGTGAGAAAAGCAATCAAAACCACTTGCCAGACAGTGTGTCCACCCAGAGGGTCTTTGCTTGTAGCATTTAGGGATGTATTTGCTGATCTCACAGCGGAGAAGGGAAAACTCTCTGTTGTCTGAGGGAAATCGTAGCTGCCAATGAGCGATGCCGCTTCATCAAGTAGTCCTAGTCCGTGGGAATCTCTGTTCCAGAAGGTGCTCACATTTGCAAACAGGGGGGAGGCTGAACTGTTATTGTGCATGATCATTGTGGCTCTCTGACATAGTCTGAAAACAGAACAAAACAGAAAAACACCCAAGTGAGCAAGTGACGACAGTACATGATTTTTTTTTTTCAAATTCTCATATGCATAAAATCAACCAAGCACTTTGAAAGTTATCATTACAAGCAAAGATGTCTGTGATCCTTTCTAGGTCAAATATATATGTGGTAGTGCTCAACTTACAGCTGTGATTAATCTGGACTCTTTATAATATTTGCATATTGTTTCCTTCAAAATATCCAGTCACAGGATACCTAAAATCCCAAGAGAATTTGAACCCAAAACAGCATGAAAATGGCCCCCTAACTTTTTAGTGGATTGGCCCTGAACCTTACACCTCAACAGCCTGCTATCCCCAGGCCTTCAAAACCCAAATGTCAGACATGTGCGGCTCCACATCCTCCGGGACAGAGTCAGTGCTGGTCCCCAGTGCTCCCGTGGCACTCGCCAAACACAGCTCCAGCCTCAGCTGCCTGCAGCTACAGCTAATGATAAACCCAATATTGTCTCAGCTTTCATTATTTAAAGTATAGATATACAAAGGCAGCTTTGTTTCAGTGTTTGTCAGAGGCTACCACATCCCCTGAGACTGTACAGATCTCTTCATTTTCATTGACATTTTGGCTGTCTGATAAAGGTACTGAAAGTTCTCAGTAGTACTTTTTGCACGTGGCAGTATTCATGGACTAAGGATTTTGTATGTCTAATGATTTCCAAATGTCTTTGGGACAACGCTATTAATAATTTCCTTTGAAAATATGGTCTCTAGAGTCAGGAAAAAATGTTTGGCAGATGTCAGAGCAATCATTAAACACTTTTGGAAAAGAGAAAAAAAGCATAAAAGAGATTCATAATTAACCTTAAACCTTTTCCCCAAGTACTTATGTAAAATGAAGTCACGCGCAGAATAGGAATTTGCATGTCCCTTATTTCATTAACTTCTGTGGTCAAATGACTAGATTCATTTTTAGAAATATTTTTTTTCCTCAAGCAGCAAGAATTCTTATGAAAAAGTCTTCTGCTGATGACAAATATTCAACAAAATATGCTGTGCAACTCAAATGGTTGGTTGTTTTCTAACTGTGAATCACTCCAGACTCAAAATATAACGACATGACTTAATGAGTCAAAATGGGCTGGTGTTACACAAAATATTTAACCAGAAGAGGAATTTTTGTTTTAGGTTCTTAATTAATTTCTACATTCTGTTTTCCCTTGAACTGTACTTGTAGTTTTGTTAGCGAGCCATAAGGGACTACATGATTTTAAATGCTGCAGTTCCTTTGATATACGTAGTAAACGGACCAATACTTAGTTCACTTACCTCATGCACAGTAATTAACATAGAAAACATTTTTAGTGATCTAAAGCAAATGAGATATTAAGTTGCCACTATTATTAATAAAATGTTACAGTGAGGTTGCCTTCCCTAATATAATTCAACCCATTTTTAATGCATTTATCCTTTTATCACATAAGATATTAACATAAATACTAAGAGTCAATATTGCTCTGGGAAATCACACATTTTAACTTCAACTCTTCTCCTGAACAGAGAGATTCTGAATTTGGAGCAACACTAGCAATTTCTTTTTTTTAAAGAAAAGGTAAGAATTCTATAAATGGTAAACTACATTTACTGAAATATAAAATCTAGAAAGGGAAATAAAGTTGTTTTAAATCAAAGTTCTATTTTCTTTGAAAAGTGGATATGAAGGAAATGTTTCTGAACTTTCACATAGAAAGACTCTATACACATTGGTAAAATTTAATTGTCAAGCTGCTCCTCTAAAATATTTACTATTTTATACTATTTCAATTATTCCTTTACTATCAGTAGTACTGATACATTGAGCCATATGATAACAGAAAGTATCTGTATTTTTTTTTCTAGGAATAGGTTTCCAGATAACATACAGATTTTGAAAACAGCTGCTGTTCTAATTGATACAATAAATGCTTATCTTATTTTCTAGATCAAAGTGCCAATCTGCTTTAATACAGAACAAACAGTAGATACTTTGATCTAGGAAAGGAGATGAAATGTTTAAGCTGTACCTAATACTTTACAAACAAAAATAAATTAGACCGTTCTCACCATTATGAAATGAGAACTAATATCAGGATATGACTTACCATGTGAGATATTATTAGGATATATTATTGTTTCATTAATCTTACTAGTACTTTGCTGATAAGAAAATTGAAGTGAAAAATATAAAATTATTTCACAAATGAATTGAAGTTAGCAATTGTTTTTGAAAGAGATTTTTCCAAACTTTTTTCACTTTGGTATATTGTGGAGTGTTTTATCCCAATACTATAAAATTCATTTGTAAATGAAAATTTCATTTTCTCATGGAAAAAATGACATTTTTCACTCACTGTTTATTTTATCAGAAAAGGAAAGACATTCAAAGAGAGCTGTCAGGAATGTTAAGTAGTACATTTGTCTTTAAGTAGATGCATAAGAAGGAAAGACTGCAAAGAAGCAGAAAAGCAAAATAGGAATAGCGGCAGGTAACCTATAATTATGTGTTTTAAAGAATTAGTTATATAAACCTAGGCAGTTAGAACAAATACACAACACTAACTAGTCACACACCTTACACTGATATCATATCACATTGTAACTATAATATTATATATTATAAAAATGACTTAATCCTTTGAAGAAATGTAGAAGTTAAGTAGAATTTCCCATGTTCTCAGTTCAATTTCTCATACTTAGGTACAAATAAAGCTTCTACAACTCAGTCTGTGCTAAACGTTGTATTATATGTGGCTATTGAGATATGTGTTTGTCTGTTTCTATGGCTATCACACACTTCTTCTGCCTGACTGATTCAGACTTTATGGGAAATTTTATTAGAGAATATAAAACAATCAGAGTAACAACTCTTATCAGCTTTATGCAAGATATTTAAGAAGCAAGAAAAGAGAGCATTCAACATATTGAAGACTGGCCCTGAATTTGTACCTAATATATAATAATGCATAATTTGTATCTAATACATATTTCATGCAAGCGTCTTCCAAAGGATTTAGGGCATGAAGAGGAAGTGGTGGGTGGAAGAACGGTGTATGGTGAATGCTCATACCAGTGTGAGTGATGAAACATGACAAGGGGAAGGGAAAGAAGCAAATCCTTTGCTAAAAATGCTGGAAAGAAGGCCACTGGTGTGGGGGGCATTTATCCCTATAATTAAAATATGATTCCAGCAAATCATCCATTTACTGTACACTAAAGAGCCATAGCATTTTACATTTATCTATACCATGATGTGTACCATGACGTTGGCCAAATACCAAATACTCTCCTTAAGAGAACTGTCCCTACCTATTCTAATGATTAGGCAGAGCAAAGTGGTCATCAGTTTTAACATCAGATCAGGAAGATTCCCTGTATACAGCGTACTGGAATGACCAATGTGTTCATTTTTATGAACAAAGCTTAGCTCACAAAGCAAGCATTAACCAACTGAGGTTTCAGCATCTTTAGATATATGGCTAATAAGAAGGTGAAGTCATGAAGATGGCTCTATAAAAAGAAATACACTGAGGTCTATTTCACAAAATGGTTATAAATAAGTGAACAAGAACATACAATTGGACAACAGAATTCTAAAAGAAAGACCAGTATTTTGTGCTTTTCCGAAGATCATCTGTAGGCAAGCTTTTGAAGGCAAGACTTAGAAGAGCATGAATGGATAAAAAGTAAGCTACAGTGTGTAACTTGTTCACTGCGGTCTCTTTCATCTGTACTGCTACGCGATATCTATCTGGTCATCTTTCTTCTTCTTTATCAGTCAAAAATCTACAGACTTGTGAAGCTGCTTCTTTCAAGAAAATCTACGTGAATTTTTCTGAAACAATTTCTCCGTGTACTTGCCCTCTATTAGAGAAGCTGTGGGACAGAATGTATTTTTTCCTTTGTCTCCCCTGGCTATACCACTTCCGACTATGAAGCTCGTTTAGTTCAGGTCACCAAACACACACAACACATCCTCATGGATTTGTCTCACACTGCTTCAAAGAAGCTGCAGAAGTCAAACTTGCACGGTGCAAGATAGACTCATCCCACCTACGCTGCTGAGATGAAAGTCTGCAGAAAGGCATTTGCAAAAAGGCAGTCGGAGGGCCTGGGTGGGAACCACTCTTGTTTTTCATTCAAACCTCTTCACACATGCTCATACCAACTCTACTCCTTTGCCTTGACCAAAAAGGACCATTTACACATGGTATATCTATACAAATGGAGATCTCACATATTCAAAAATCATCAATGAAGGCAATGGAAACCTAATGTACAATAGCATTCTCCTTTGAAGGAGATGATGAAGCACTACTCACTGAATGCATGAAACAAAAACACTGTTCAGTTGCGAGTGACCGCTCACGAGCAACCACTTAACCACTTCCGCAGGTGACTGTTTGCCGCTTGTCTGCCGAGGGATTGTCTCGCACATTGCTTGTGGGGCAGGGTGGCTGCTCACAGCGAAACGGAAGTCTTCGCATCAAACAGGATCCGTGGAAAACCTCATTTTTGCAGTGTTACGTTTAGGAAGYCGAGACATCTTTTATAGCGCTTTCAGACGGGTGAGGTCACAGCAGCATGAGAGATCTGCAATGACTGTGCTTGCCAACTATACGCCAGATACGATTAGTGTTGTAGGGTGCAGACCTTCCTTCACTAACATTAGGGGCAGAGAGTGGGAGATGAAAGGCATAAAGCATCCCCTCCTCACACATACACTTAGAAAAACTCTACAAGGTTTCATGCCTGTTTAAGTGTTGTCTGAGAAGTCTGAAAGGTATTATTTAGCTCAGTTGGTTAGAGCGTGGTGCTTCTAATGTCAAGGTCATGGGCTACGCTGAGGGTTGAACTAGATGATCTCCACAGGTCCCTTCCAACCTTACCATTCTATGATTGCTATGATTATTTGCTTATTATGCTCTGTTGTTGCTGTGTGAGGGATAGCAGGGAGCAAACATGGAACTTATTTCTTTAATCATGTGTTTCATATTCATATTCAGCATTTACAAAATCTAACGTTTGGCACCAGAGTTACCCGATTTGCCTCCTTTGCTGCCCTGCCGTCAGTGGAGGGCAATGTCCTGTCGTGAGGGCGACAGAGGCTGAGCTGGCCCCAGCGCTGCAGCCCCTGGTTCCTGCCAGGCCCACCGAAAGGCACCTGGGCTGTGGGAAGAGCCTCTCTTATTCCTTGGTTTTCCAATCCATTTCCCCTTTACTTGCACGTGGAGGTCTATTTTGGTGGTGCCCAACTGCATCTGCAGCCTCCATCTGTGTCCTACTTGCTTACGTTGCATTTACCTTTACAATATTCACTCTTCCAAACACCTTACTGTGTGTAATGTTGCTTCACTGAAGGTTTTTATATTATGGTAAAAACATAACTTTGAATACTGATATGTTCTAATGGCTAGTACATATTGATTTCAGTGGAAACATCTGCTTATTTACACAGCTATATAAATAAGAATAAATATTGTGCTACCATTAGGCCCGGAAAAGAAAAAAACTCAGGCTGCATTTCAAACATCCAGATGTGCATATCTGATCCCTCGCGTTTAGGACTTTCATCTAAGCTGAATCTGCTGCCTAACTGCAGAATTCCCTTGCATAYTTTTTCCAAATACATTTTATAAATAACAAATCAAAATCCTGGTCTGCACGATTAAAAGGACAGTGATTTTAACAGATACCTGTGCTTACTGAACAAGGGCAGCTGTGTGATTTATTGCTTATTCCATAGACTCRGTGCCTCAACACACATTCGCCTCATGACTTTTAGTTTCAGAGAAATCCTGTTCTGAAATCCTCTAAGACGCGTCCAGGTAGAACCTTTGGAAGTGAGCTGCCGAGCTCAGGCCTGACACAACCTAAGCCGAGGGACTGGTCCGACACTGGTAAAGCAGCAGAGCGCCTTAAGCACCTGGCCCGGTCACCCGCTGGCACGTGCACTCAGCGGGTGTTTTCCCAAGGGCTCCCACGAACAAAGTGAAGCCCCGGAAAGCCTGACGTGGGAAGYGCCCACGATTTTTGAGCTGTGGAAAACCAAAACAAATTAGGTCCTGCTCCATTAAGATTAAATATTGGCTAATCAGACGTTGCTGTTAAAAGTAAGAGGTGCCTTCTTGGGGAGACAGGACATTATTTAACCCCCCAGCCAGCTGCTCTGCCAGGGAGGTTTGTTAACATTACGTGCCGTTTGCCTAATGGATACTGGAGGAAACGGCCATGTGGTCCAAAAAGTGGTCAGACTTACAGCCAAATACTGATAGTTTTACTTGTTTAGACCCCTCCAACTTCAGGACAGTAGGTTCACTGTAGGTATCTGGGGCCTGGGCGCTTTGGCYGCAGGGTTGGTTAGCAGGCTGAATTTAAACATGAAGCTAGATCGAAATGAAAGAAGAAAAAGCCRCATAATTATCTTGTTTATGCATTATAAGGGCATTTTTTTCCTTTGGGGAAAAAAACTAACCTTCATAGAGACTTCTTCATTTTACTATTTATAAAACTTTTAACACAGTATTACTTAATATTTTGTTATTTATTATGATATTGAATCCCAATCCTGATTTAAAACTTCGCTGCACGCATTTCTGTGTACATACTCGACTGTCTGCTTACAGAAGGCCAGCCATTGACTCCACGGGCAATACTCTCAAAGACATACTTAAAGATCATATGTTAAAATATGGCCATGGAAAATAAAAGATCATGAATTCTTAACCTTAACTACATTTTCCTCCTAGATAGTGTTAAATGCTTATCAACAGAACATTTTGAATACGCACGAAAAATACGTGTCTACACATGCAAAAAAATGAAGTTTTCTAAGTGAATTTTTCCTTTACTAAACACTCCATTACTCTATAAAAAATAATCATGTCTGAGCAAATTAATATCAAGAAGCAAGAGCCTGTTATCAAGCACATGTCAGATAAGACAGGAAGCCCTTTGTAAATCTTACTATATTTGCTTTCCAATCCTACTTTAAGTAATCTTTGGATATGTTTAAAATCAATATTTAATGTGAATATCAACCTTTGAGAATATTTACAGAGCAACAGACCTCATCAGCAGGCCTCTTTAACAAAGCTGTTTCAAAACAAAGTAATCAATTGGTTATGCAATAAAAATAGATATATTTTTGTTTTAAATCTGTCCCACTGGCACAAAATACCATCAGAGAAACCTGGAAATGAAAGTATGGAAATTTTTCAAATATCAGAGAAGACAGAGAGCCTGGACACTGAACTTTAAGGAGGATACCTGAAAAACTCTTCTCAATTTCATTTGTCTGTAAGAAGAAAATGAAATGACAAAATTCTGTCAAGCCCTGAAGCCAGAAAATTGAAAATTTCTTTTTCTGGAAATCTTTTTAAAGGAGGGAAAACAAATAAGACAAAAAGCATAAATAAAAACTCAGACTGTAGTTTTCATTTTTTTTTGCCATTTCAAAACCTATGTTTTTTTCCTTGGGAAAGTGATTTCATTTTCTGTCAACTTCAAGCTGAAACTCAGATTTTTTTGACAAACGCTGCTGAGAGCAAATGAGATAAGAGATATGCTGTGTTATTTATTTAGGGAAAATCATAGGAGAATTTGTGTTTACATCTAGGTCTAGCAAAGAGCTATCAAAGCCGCCAGTCCAGATGTCAATTTTTACTTGGCTTCAGGTCCTGTTATATGAAACATTATTTAAATCTGGTAACTACCATGAGTTCAAAGTTCTCTTGAGCATGACAGAAACCTAAACCATTTGAAATTGCAGTTTTGCGGAACACTACATTTTRTACTGTCTAACGCATTGCACGCAGGTGCTAAATATAAACGCCACCTAATACAGCTTTTGTTAAGGAGAGGTAGTTTGGCAATTTTACAGAAGATGGAATAATGTAGCTTGAACAGTATTAGGAATTAGCACTCTGTTAAAGGAAATTTATTGTTGTTCCCCCTGTTGCTTGAAATATTATTGCTACCTACCACAGCAAAACCAACACTCCTACACTGCACAGATGGTTTACTTAAAAAGTGGAAAGAAAGAATTATTGAGAGGTTTCAGCTAGAGGAAGAAATTGCTAAGAAATAGCTGTCAATCAGTGAAATCTATGCAGATATTTGGACACAGGAACTATTTATACTGAAATGGAAATTTTACATAGTTTTACGTTGTGTGTCAGAACATTATGTTATTAATCACATTGTTTATTATTTGTTCTAAATAGCACTTTAAGTCACACAATTATGTAAGTTTTTTAAATAGTTTAGTTTGGTCCCAAGTGCAAATACTTCAGCAGTGAAACAGCAAAATATTTCCCAAGTGAAGTAGAAAAAAGTTAGTCAGATAATGGAYATTTTCAGTGCATTTATGTATTTAATTATAATTTGGAAATTCCTGATTTTGAGGTTTGGAAATATTCCTTCATTTTGATAACCTGATCAAAGTATAAAAGCATATGAAATGTGCTAGTGATTCACTAAGAACTGGAGTTATTGCCGGGGGGAGAAGAGAGCTCTCTGAGGACTGGTGCTGTGCGTGTCCTTTCTGTAACTTATGCTACTTTAATAAAACCACAAGCGAAATGCAGTGATACAGTTGAAATGAAAAATGTTTATGTTAATGGAACACTTTGCTACTAAATCAAATAGAAAAAGGCAAAATTCTTTGTTTCCACATTTCACTGTAAATATTTGCATCAGTACCGACACCAAGTTTCATTATTCTCCYGTTATCTCTTTAAGTAGTTTAAAAGTGTGGTACAATACCCACTAGGTGGCACAGCAGTTATTCAGAAGCAAAGATCTGGAATTGCAAAAAAAATTTTAAGTAGTCTCTTATAGCCTACATATGTAAGTGGAAATTATAACCAATTAAATTATATCTATTCTGTGATAGGGACAGTAGCTCAAACAAATGCATAAAATCCAAATATTCTAAAACTAGTAAGATAGCATAAGTCTGAATCAAACTAAGAGCGAAATTACCAACAACTATTTTGTGCTGTATCCTGACTTAATTTCCCTTTTTCCTGAAATGGACACAACGGAAAGTCCTGGTGGAATCCTGTAACTTAATCAAATCGGTCTGTTCCAAATTCAAACTCCCTGTATGTACGCTGTAAGGTACATAAAGTCCCTTGGAAACCAATGGTAGCAGACACTGGAAGTTTTAATAAATGTAAGTAATTATTATTTAATCATATACAGACAAGGTATTAAATAMTATTATCAATGATATAATCTTTTTTAGGGTTTGTTCCCAATTTTTTTACTTGTTTGCTTTTTCCAGCTACAAAGCAACATAAACGGAGATATGACCAATGAAAACAGTCCTGATGGGGATGCTCAGAGAGGTAGGAGATCCTACTGAGTTTATTTTGAGTTATCCTACATAATGGCTGTTAGTAACCCCTGTGACAGGTTCCTCTTCCAGCTAGCATTTCATCACGTTGCTATATCTTTATTTGCTTGAATATCTGAGTTTTTTGCCTACCTGAAATATATCCTGAGAATTTACAGTTTTACAACTATACTCTTGCAATTCTGGTATAAGGATTATATATAAACATTCAGGACAAAGGAAGGTTAATAAGTTCAATGCGGAACTGAAGTCCATCCTCACATCTGTCGCAGGATTTCCACACCGTACAGGAGGAGTCACGTACTCRGATCTTTAAAGTAACACCACCTTACTTTGAAAGGACACTGAAGTTGAACTTAGTAATGCACAGGCATTCCTTAATTCCTGCATTTGCAATTTTACAAAATGAAGACCTTGACCTCTGTCTTTGCAGGTTTTTRTCTTCAAGCTTCTAAAATGTTCAAATCGTTCTGTCAAAAGAAAGACCATTTTTTAATTCAGTAACTGTGTATCTACTGCCCTACAAATTTTGCACTCACTACATAGCTAATACACTCATGGTTTTCTGCATTCCTTCCTGGCTGCTGTTTTTTAGGTTTCATCCATTTTGATGTGAAAAATAGAAAAACGTGGAGATTTAACTACATTAGGCATAAAGGTTGCTATCTAAGTAACATAGTTTTGCTTATAAACTAAGAAGGTAAAATGGACTAATGATCATCTGTATTTACTCTGTCAAGCCTAAAAATTCTGTATTCTGCAAGCCCATCAAAGTCTGGGATAATCGACAAAAAACACTCACGAGGAGTCCTAGCTAAATTAGAAGGAAACAATTTTCCYTATTCTTGACAGGTCGGTCAGATGGCAGGTGGAACATGGAAAGGAAGTGGAAAGCTAGAAGAAAGAGAATCTGCACCTAGAAAAACCCTCTCCCGCTCTAAAAGGTCAGAGGAATTTCAATGCTTACAGTAAGAACAGGGATGCATGCTGCACGCGATTTCACTGCCTCCATTGGCCCACATCAGAAGTATTAATGCTTCRTTAAGTATTAAGTATTTCCTTCCATCCCTCTGCCTTTTATCTTCCAGTTGCCCCACTTTTATCCTTTGGTTTGGCAGTGAGCTGTATTTCCAGGTTGCTGTGGGTCTATCTGACCAATTCTTTTTCGGATCAGAAAACAAATCCCATTTTGGCTGGCATTCAGGAGGGATTTTTTAGTTTGTTTGTTTGTTTTTATTAACCTTTCTTGGCAGTTCTGTAGTGATACACAYGGGTAAAAAAGCCTAAGACTGCGAAATCTTAATAAAGTAAGTGCCTGCTGCTACCTGTGGGCAGATTGCAGACGCRGCAAATGGATGCAGATGTTTGCTGGGGGCAACGGAGAAAGGGAAACCTGAAGTTGCTGCTCTTTTTGCAGAAGAAAGGACTTAAATGTAGAACAGCCAGTGTCGGTTCTTTCTCCTGTGCACCTGCGTGCCCCCAGCAACAGCTCTCGGAGACTTTTTAAGTCGAGTACGGCTGGCGCAGCCCCATTTGCAGGCGYTGTGAGATGGTTACCCACGTTCACAGAGAGGCTTGTCCTCAGGGCCGAGATATGCCCCCTCCAGAGGCTGTCCTGAGCCTGGGGGCTCCTTGCAAGAGGAACTGCAGCAAGATTTTGCACCAGAAGCCTGAGCTAATGGGTGAAAAGCGAATGGAAGCTGCACTTGCTTGCCAACGTGTGTGTGTCAGACCTTCTGGGGCCCTGCATGAAATGTCACTGGGCAAACAACAGCAAACTGGATGAAGATAAAAAGGGACACATTATCAAATCTGCTGGAAGGAATGACTTGAGAGAGGGTAAAACTACTGAACAGGTAAAGCGTGGTAAAAAGATGGCTAAGAGGCAATCTGATCACTCCCTTCGYGAATCCAAACAGCCAGCGCTGACGGCAGGGAGAGTACGCAGGAAACCGTCTGGTTGGAACAAGGAGTCTTGTAGCTAAATGTAGCAACAAAATCACTTCAGGTAAAAGGACATTTCCATTAGCTGGAAGCAGCAATTCCCTGTCATCAGTTCCCGTGTTAGTCCTCACGGCTTGCCCTGCAAGCAGGCAAGGCCATTACCAGCCACAGCTACAGCTACGAGAGGGGTCTAGAAGCGACGGAGTGAACATATCAGGAGGAGCTAGAGCTTGTAACAGCCTTCTAGGAAAATCATGCTCACTGATGAATTATTCAAAATTAAGCAAGAAGATTTGTGTGAGAGGTATTTGTTCGCAGAAAAGATTTAAAGCTATTAGACTCTCCTCCTCAAATCTATGATGTAAAAATGAGATCATACATCAGACTGCATAGTCATGACAAAAAAAATATGTTTAGTAAAATCAAAATGTCAAAATGTACCAAGTTACTAAGCTGCAATTGCCCCTTTTGCCAAAGACTATACAGAGAAGCAAAGCAGCCACATGCCCCCTGTACACAGGCTTAGGAAGTCTCTCTTTGGTACCTGCTCTATGTTGTGTTACATTTTTAACACTGCTTTCTTGATATTCACACTAATTACCTCACCATTTGTATGTAAGCACCCTACTTTTCAGCCATGAATTCCCAATCTGTCCACGTCTATATGTCAGTAGCAGGATCAAATTCCAGAGGCCAAAATAGTTTGCAGGTGCCACTAACATATGCCAGGCACTTGCCAGCTTTAGCAATGAATAAACTGCCCCTGCCTTAAAGGACCTACATTTTAGTGTGTCATGGCACAAAGAGAAATTCAAAGGGCAGGAAAGCAAAGACAAAGGTGCTTACAGAGCAAGACCAGCACACAGAACTGTTTTGCCGTATGTTAGAAATGGATCAGTGTTGCATTTCTCCTATGTGTGGCAGCAAAAGCGCCAGCCATGACCTTAGTGAAGAGGAATAAAAAGCCACACTGCCTCCTAGACTTTCAGGCACCAAAACCTCACATTAAAAAACAAAACAAAACAAAACAAAACAAAACAAAAAATCCCTCACTCAGGAACTTCGGATTCTCAACCATTTCAGTTGAGACTGAGATCTGATCGCACATGCTCGAAGCATGGAGAACAGAGCTCAGAAGACAAATGGGTTTCCAGAGAGAGTGGGGAGTTTGGGGGATGCAGCACAGCAAGCTGAGGCCAGGTGAGGACAGACAGACATCTGCCCATTAGTAAAGTCCTTCCTCCTGCACACACTGCCACCAAAACATGTGCCTGCACAAATCCCCCCGTTAGCCCCCAAAACAACCACTGCCTGGGGCCACTCTGGTTCGGCACCATCTCATGGGAGCAAGGAGGAGGGGAAACCTGCTAAAAGGAGGAGACATTAAAAATGACACATGAGAAAGAGGAAAGCAACCTGTGTCCAGGCCTGTCTGGTACCCTGCTGCTCCTGGCGATATGAATGTGTGCTGGCACAGCCCTGAGCACTGGCGGCCCGCTGGCTTGGGGAAAGTCACCAGCAGGGAGCCCCTGGCCGGTGCCTTAATGAGCATGAGTGAAACGCGCTGCCCGGATTTACCCGAACGGAGGGGCAGAGGAAACGTGAGATGAAATTGGTGGTGGTTCCCCAGGAGACTCCACGGCCAGACACAGCAAGCGCCTGGGCCGTTTCTGACCCCGTGCACATCCTCACGGTCTTTTTTATCTTTCCTGGGTAAGTGACGCGCRTGTTTTATAAGACTCACCCTCAGTAATGGGGGTCAATCCAAAACTGATGTGCATGGAATATAAGCATGTTATTGGGAATGTGAATATAATATGCAAATGTTACATCAACATTTGAAGAACCTCAGTCTTCACAAGGTCGAGCACTGTTGCTGTGTGTGATTACTGCTAGCCACACGAGTTAGACGGGCATGACTGAAAGGCGTAGCAATGTGCCTCAGCCACTACTTTATCTATGCACAGTGTTTAGCTGTGGGATTTTTAGTAATCTTCATGGCTACAAAGACTCTGAGTCCTGCCTTCATCCACGAACTTTAATATACTGCTTGTAGATGTAAAAAAAACAAATAAGCAAATGACCCTCAGCAACTGTTCCCTGCTTTGGTTCCCTTGGCAATGCACCAAAGCCCAAAGCTGGCCCTTTTTCAGGCACAGGGGTTGAAAAATGGGCTGGGATGTCACAATAAAATGGGCTTCTGGATCAATATAAAGTCTTCGTCTACACATGAAAACTTTCTGTATCGTATGTCCCTCAGGACTGGTTCCAAACATGACAAACACCACGTGTGGAAGGAGCAGCACTGCTCCAGTCACTCAGTGAGATTGTTTGAAATAGCGATGCACATCACTTAGCATTATTAACGCAGGCATTATTTGTTCATTTATTTATGTTTTAAGGTGCACTTGGTTTATATCAGTTCAGAACTGACTGCCACGTCTACGGGTATCTCCAGTAGGAATAAAATCCATCATATCCGCTTTAATAAACACATTGTAGGAAAAACTAATCCCAAGTATAATGGTGTCTAAGGCTACTTTTAACATTAATTTTTGCCTGCACTATTGAATATGAAGGATTTCACTGAATCACTGTATCATCAATAAAATACACAACAGGCTTTTCTGGATTTTTTTGCTGTATTGTGGATTTTATCATCAACATCAATATGGTGCTGAATTTACTCTCCAGACCTAGCATTCTCAATTCTGAATGTATAAAATAATTTTTTCTAAATTAATGCTTAGGGAAAATTGAAGCATCATGGTATCTAAACRTTACAGAAAAGTACCTATTGGCTTTCAGTAGGCATTTAGCAGTCAGTGTCTTCTACCCTTAACCAGCAAATGTGGCRGAAGTTCAGAGATGTAGATTGTCCRCATTTTCACTGAGCTTAGTGRTAATTCATTAGTTCACATAGATTTTGAAGAAAATTGTGGAACCTGCACATTACAGAAAAGTAACTAAGTAACTAAGTTAACTAAGTTGCAAATGATCAATAGAAGGACAAGGACCAGGGAACTGGCAACACTGTTAAGAGCCCAGACATATCCACGAAGGACAATTCTGAATCACTTTGTTATGTATTAATGGTTTCTTCAGCTTTTGAGCTAAGGGAAAGAGTGYTTAAATCTCACTGCAGCCTGTTCTGATCTCAGCTTGCTTTTCCATGCTCCTTCATCAACTGCTCTTGCTAATCTTTATTCCTGTTTACCTAACACAGGTTATTTCCATCTGAAAAGGTAACCATACAGTCAGCATCCTCCAGGCTCCAGTTTATTAGTGAATTCAAATAAGCTGCAACTCTTAAGGATTCACATAAATCTACCAATATTCTCAAGCTGGCTGTGCTTTCAACTGCAAGAGAAACACTGCACGTCTGCAGCTGCAGTCATCTTAAACTCAAAGATGAGTGTTTCGATAGCACTTGTACATTTGTGCCCTTCTATTTGTCCTTTATCACTCATTTACTCACAGGAGGAAGTGACTTTTGCTGCCAAGGTAGARGTAAATTATATCAGACAAGGACAAAGAAGATTCATTAGTGTACCAGAGGAAACAACTTCTGAGAGGCAAAGTGTCAGCAGAAATAAGAGTTTCTACTGTYCCATTCTGATGACCTTATTCAGAAAGGAGTAACAAACAGGACAGCTATTTGCTATGAGAGATAATTTTCAAATTATATGACCTGGATGAATTAATTTTTYGTTAGAGTCTCTCTACCCATCAGTACTTGTTTTTCCTTTCATAAAGCAAACAAAAAGCTTTTCTGGGAACTAGAAATAAAAATTTCTGCTCCACWTATAAAAGTGAGAGTTGGAAAACAACAAAAGTTGAGGTCACTGGAAATATTGTCATTAACTCCAAAGCTGCAAGATCTTGCRCTAAATTTATTTCAACATACTTTGTTTGTAATTCCAACTTCTTTTTTTYTCCATTTCAGCAATTTAACACATTTTCAAAACCTCTCATCCCTCTTATTTTGTAATATAAAATAGAAATATTTTGAAGAAAACAAGCCTTTGTAATAYTTAGATTGTGGAACTTGGCTTCTAGAGGAAGAGAAACTGGAGATACRCATAGGCATGCGCGTTCACTTGCATCTGAATGGGGCGGCACATGCAGCCCAGAGCCGAAGCAGCAAGAAATGGAGATTGTGGTATCAGACAGAAATGGCAGATAGCAAAAGCTCCAGTCACAGTGCAGAGTCTAGCACCAGGGAGTTTCAGAGAATGATGGGATGTGGCACAGAGGGAGCTCATGATTGTGGATTCGGTTGAATATAATGCACAAACTCTCTAGAGGAAATAACCTACTTGAAGCCTTCATTACCCCAAGGCAACTGCAGATTGGAAGTTCTTTCTCTGGATGTGCCAAACAAGAAAGGTTGGCTAGGAGACCCTGGCCCAGCAGGGTCCTTGGGATGCCGTCTCAGCTCCAAGCACTGACTCTGTGGTACTTTCAACTGGCTGGGATGTATCCAGGTGCATGGCTGAATCGGGATGCAAACAGCACAAATCAGCTTTCCAGCTACAGCCTTTACAATACTGCAGATCAGAGTTCAGTCGAGAGTAACAGTGATATTTGCTGGGCTTTCTCCTTYATTTGTGGAAACTTCAGGGAAGAAATCAAGCCAGCAAGAATACTAGGGGTATCAAGCCTTGAGGTTGTGAACCTGAGTGGCCAAATCTTAGCTACCCACTTTTTCTAACAGTGTCTTGCTCTAGTCAAAGGCAGGGAGCACCAGCGATAATCTAAARATATAGGCCAAGAGACCATCAGCACTGCTAACAAAAAGTACAAGGATAATTGATACAYGCTCAGACAAGCAGCACTCTGCACTGCACTCATTTTAGCAGTAGATGGAGAACCCACGTAGTTTTACCTTTATTTCACATATACATCATTCATTTCTTGGCTGCTTCAAGTACTTGACMATGTCCCATAAAGAATCGTATTCATATTATAATCTTCTCTCTTTTAACTGTCTTCCAAAAAATCTCCATCGATATTAAATAAGAATGTCTTAGCTTGCAAATCTAGTGAATCGACAAAAAATAATTTCTCCTTTAGAAGGTTTCTTCAAGGCAGGTTACTCCATTAAAAAATTTTTATTGTAATATCCACTTTAGTTGATAGATATGAAAGGCAAATAAATTCAGATCACTTATTTGTTAAATAGATGCATATCAAAATTGGATGGGAACCAATTTCTTCCTTCTTTAGGAATTAGACAATTACCCTTTCTCTTCTAAAATGTAAAGAAATTTCCAAATAAATTGATCAATCATTTTTGTTCCCCTAAACATATAAAACCAGATTTTCAGAAATCAATAATTTCAATGTAAAGACCTATTCTATTTATGAATTTCAAGTATCTTCCATTGTTTAGACAAAACACAGAGTCCCTCTCGTGCACACATACACCAACACAACCGATACCGCATTGTTGCTACGGAAGTCAACTGGCTACGTTGCTCTCTGTTCCTAATGGGACTCCATTCTGGAAGTCACTTTAATCCCCCCATTTTCGTTAATGGACATAAAATAGATTTATCTAATAGTGGTGTTCAAGYGGTGTCCTCAACTGAATTATTATGTAAGACAAATTCATACCTTCAGAAGAAAACTCCTTAAATAGGAGCTAATAAGAACACTATTCAATTTGGCCTTTTCGTTAAAGCCAGATAAATATTGAACCTTAGTTTGTGTGTCTAGATTACATCTGACTTAATAAATCCAAATGGACTAGAGACCCTTTCACTGCTGCTCAATGATGCTCCTGCATCTTTATTAGAGTATGTGCTTAGACACATCAGCTGGGCCCCACTCTGCTTCCTCCACTGACGTTCAGCAGCCCGGWCCTGCAAGGTGCCGGCCACCTTAGAGGGGAGATTCAGATCACTCACAGCTGTGAAACRTTGCTCTCAACTTGATTACCAAATTGGTACCTACCAGCTCCATTTTATGGGAGTTACTTTGCAAAACCTCTGGACAGGCGACTCTTGGTAATGATAAAGCCTGAAATCTAATCTGCAAGAGATTTTGTACGGGGAACTCGAGAGCTGACACTCCTGTGTGCTCAGAGGCTTCCTGGATCACCTCTTTTGTCCTTCCTAGACTTCTACTAGAGAACTAGAGTTCTTCATTTCCACRTTATGATGGATGCGCTATCTTTAATAGATTAAATTTTTTGATTTAATCTTTGAAATAGCACACAACCCTGATGTCTTTTTAATGTCTCTCTGCTATAAGATCCTAATCTCTTCTAAGCACACCAAGCTGAGAGGTTCCTTATATCTATCTTAATATAAGTTCTATGCTAATTTTTATTGACCTCTCCTTTTTTTCTTTCAGCTTGTGCATTCATTTCCATTCATGCAAAATAAGAATAAAAAGCTACTATTCTTATTTATGCTTAATTTGTGCTTTAAGTGAAGGATGGCATTTATGTCATCACTGAAAATCCACTCAATACTGAAAAAACTTCCAAATATGCTTACCTATATAGAAGTCTCTTTTTCCCTACAGACTTTAGAATTGTAGCAGACAAAATGGATTCTGAAAAAATCATTAGTGAATTGCATCGAAGTAATTAAAAATACAATTCACTGAAATTATTTGCTGTGTTTTTAATGTTTTAACTGCCCGTCAGAAAAAAAAATGTAAGGCTGTTTTTGTCTATATATTTGGGTGAAACACACCCTTTTGTGCCAGCCAAAACCAAAGTAAATGTGGGATACACATAATAGAATTAACTTTTTTTTTTCTTCTTAAAAGACCTGATAACATGCATCCACTAGATTTCATGCAAACAGAAAGCAACGAACACAACTAGTCATGCTGGAATTCAYCGTTGGACAATTTGAGATAGTTCAATCCTGAATTGCATGTAGCAATCACGGAATGGATGGATGACAAATGGCCTGACTGCAGGAAACCACCTGGAGCCCGAGGAAACCTTCAGCTCCTCAGAGGGCTGCAGCACAAGCTGCACATCCTCTCTGCGCTGCCTTCTGGGCTGAGCTAGCTGCACCCTCGCTGCCATCCATCCATTCAAGGTCAGCAGGACCTTGCCAGGTGTGCCAAACTTTTCTTTTCACTATTATTTTTGCACACTGTCAATCATTTGCAAGCAGAAGTTTGCACGCAGGTCTGTTATACAGCTGTACCATATGATACACRTACAACAGAACTTTTGGTGTCCTACACTGACCTGCCACTCTAAGCATATTTCAAGTATTAAGAAATAAATTCAGGCGAATTATGCTGCATTTATTTCCCACAAGTTTTTGACCACATGCAAGGTTCCTACATATTTTTGTATTTCCAGTCATGTTCAGTACTCCTGTTTCAAGATTTTGATATGCTTTCCTTCAGCAATAATTTTAGACAACAGTTATTGCCAACTTGTCTGTGCTGTACAAATTGTTGTTGCATATGGGTATATGCTGGCTGGGAATAAGATTTCATTGGAGATCAAATCAAACTATTATGCAAATCAGAGCCATGGGACAAACCATCAAAACTTTAAAACTTTAAAGGGGGAACAATGTGTTTCTGAAGAGAACTCGCTGATGGAAACAGGATTAGATAATCCATGAAGTGTCCCTCTGGCAGTCTTAATTAAAATACAGTCTTCATTCAGAAAAGCATGCAAGTATGATCTTCGTGTATGCATGCTCTTAAATCCAGTTATACCTGCTATAGATTTAGGATGTGTTTAAATCTACCATGTTTGTAGAGAATATGTTTCCTGTACAGACCACACATTTAAACGTGACTGGAAAGTCTGAAAAATAAAGTAACCTGAATTTAATGTTATATAGTTTTGAAACTAGACATAAGGTAATTTGATTGATATGTTGCTTTTGTACATGTGCTTTTATGACCCCAGGGAAATAAATAAATCCTGCTGATACTGTGTTTTATTGTTGACATCCATCACAGTGTGTATTTAAAAAGTTATGCTAAATATTGGAGATTTATTATATAAAGCTCCCAGCACCAGGATATCATATACTCATTGTTTTACTGCCTACTTATATTTGGACATTTCCTCTAATTGCAGAAATGTTGTAACATACACACACACACACACACACACCAAAAATGGTAAAAAAAAATAACAGTGAACTAATAGCGCTTATCTTTCATAAGCCAACATATGCCAACCTGCCTACTGCAGAACTGGTCCTAATCTCATTCAATATTGGTATGTTTTTTTCTTAACCTCTCCTGCAGATTCTCTTCTGTAGTTCATTAAGGWCTGGAGATGAATACTGGAGGAAAAGATATTTTCTGAAAAAATAACTGAAAAAGCTATTTGTTTTTGCTGAGGACCAAACTGTGATTACTTAGTAGTGCTGACAAAGACTACTGGGGAGGGTCACTTTTTGCTTTTAATGCAACGCTCCGTGACCAGCCTGCTTTGCTGCTAACACTTCCAGGTCAGGGAGCTGTTCTTCTCCGCCACATCCCCTCCTGATATTTGACTACTGTTTACTTGAAAGGGCAAAGGGAAGCAGATCCGGAGAACCGAGCATAGCCGGTTCTCGCACAAATGCTGTGTGAATCCATGTGGAGGTCCCCTAAGCATTACTGTACGATCACCGATCGTCAAGGCAAGTTCTGCTCCCGAACAGATAATTCATCAAACTGATCAAGTCAACTTGAGCTCTCCCAAAGCCTCTCCCTCGTAATYCCAATAGCTTATCTGAACGGCGTTGGTCCCACATCTGCAATGTAATTGATGATCCCTTGAACTTACAGGAAGCCCTGCTGCTTCCAGGCTCCAGCACTTGCTATGGCTTAACTGTTCAGTGGAAGAGGGTTCTCTCTTTCAGTGTTACCTGTTTACATCAAAGCTTCTTAGAAACTAAAATTAAGTTCGCATACAGCTTTGCAACAGACAGAGGASTGCCACAACAGTGCTGTATGGAAAAAATACTTTGGAAAAAATACTGGCTACATCTAAAGACTGTCGTCCTTAGTTTAATAAAGTGGATGTGGGCCATAATTAACAAATGTTCTACAGACAAAGGGAGAATTAAAACACACCTGGACTTCTAAGAGTATAGTCTGACAAATGCTTTTCAGTTGCAGTGTTGCTGCAGTATCCTTCATGAAACTATAAAAAAACTACATGGAGTTACCAGTGTAACAAAGCCATAAATAACACAACTTTGAGCAGAGAAAGTTTTGAAGAACACTCACTTGACAGAATGGTTGGAGCTGTGTCAGAGCTCAGGTAGAAATGGACTTATAACTAATAATTTTTGTTCTAAGGAAACATTAATTTTTTAAAAACTGTTTTTTCACCATTGGAATAAAAAGTCAAATTCAGAAGATTTTTTGCTTGGAATCCAGAAAGGTTTTCATTTTGATAATGTAAAAAAAACAGGCCAACATTGAAATACTTTACTTTGATAATGTCATGCACATTTTAAAATACTTAAATTCAAAAAATTAATTAACAGCAGTTAATTAAATAGAATTATATGCAATGCATTTTCACAACTAAAAATTTGCCATATTCYGGAGAAACTCTTCTTTTTCATAAAAAATGCACTTTGCTATGGAAAACTGCCGTATCAGAAGCTTTCTACCCAGCTCCATCTGTACAGTGTACAGAGGRGGAGTCATCCGTTAGTCCACTGAATTGTAGATACCATCTCATTAAAAGTGTTCAAAGCAGAGTTTCTCTTTTTTACAATAGGAGCCGGCATCAAGCATCAAGCATTTCTCCATCAAGTGCTATTAGAGTACTGACCTAAGGGGCTTTGCAGGAGACTCAGGAGAATAAAATGAATTACAAGAAGACAGTGGGTTTCTCTTCATTCTCTAAACGGTATGTATGCCCAAACTGAAGGATTTATCCAATATCACACATTTTTGATTTGTCTGAAGAATTAGAAGAATTGTTGCCAAGGGAATTAAAGCATCAAGGCTCCAAAGACTGAAACAAATCTATGGTTTGATGTACAGGAGTAAACCAGTAGGGAAAATATTGGGATGCTGTTCATCGCCAGAATCAGATATAAGATTATGCTAATTTTATCTCTATGTTACTAGAAACTACTAACACATAGTGTATGGAATTCAAGTATTGTTCTACAATTATAACTCATGTTCACCACTTATTCTTAGCTTATAGCTAAAACTAAAGCTCCCAAGCCCTAGAAAACTGCCTGAATTTGAAGTTTTTCCAAGTTTCCAGGGAATAATTCATCTGCTTTAGGAAGAAATAAGTTAATGGGATAATTTTAGGGCTAAACTTCCAATTCTTCCAAAGAGATCAGACAGACATCTCGCCCTGCTGCCTTTTGGGGAGGGATGCAAGAGGTCCAGTCTGACGTCTGTGGCACTACTGAGGGTGAGGTCAATCTCTCTGCAGTGTTATTCCAGCAGTCAAAAATAGAGAGCTAATATCCTAGCTCCAGCAGTGATTATGTAACTCTGAAAAAGTTCCTCTAACAGAATTTTCAGAGGTGCCCAGGCTGGTTTTCACTCTGGGCTATTGACTCTATAGGAAAAGTGCTTCGAAGTCCAGAAAGCCAAGACTAAAGATGACTAAAAGCAAACATCAAACTACAGACTTGCATAAACTTAGTGCATTTCTTGTCTTTTGACTGTTTGTGTCTCAGTTTATCTGTGTTAACTGAGTTGAAAAAAAATAGCATTTATTCAGTTGACTATTCTGAACTGTAACTAAATAAAGTCTACTGGATCTAGGTAATTCTTCATTTCCTACACTCACAAAGACTTTCTGATTTGTCTCTCATATTTTACTATTTATAAACACTTCAAGCTACTCTTTACAAGCAAATATCAAAATAGCTTTGCATAGATTATAAACATTTTTATAAAATCTAGCAGAGTTTTAACAACTACATCTAAAATCATGGATAAGCTTTTGCAGTGAAGCAAGGTATTACATGGCTCACCTTTGGCAGCAGGTTAAAATTGCAAATATTATGGCATTTTTCTTCTGAAACAACACATTTCCTATGGTGTGCAAATGCCTCTGTCACTCGCACTTGCCAGCCTTGCCAGCTTAATAGATCTCTTCTGCCCTAATTCTCGTACCTAACAACTGCAACACAACCKCAGTCTGGGGCTGGACCAGCAACTGGGCTCTGCTGCTGGCAAGCGGAGAGCCCAGGACTTTCCCCTTGTGGCTGCTGAACTGCAGAAGTGGGGACTTTATGGGTAAACAGGCCACCTTTACAAAAGGATGCCAATATAACGCTAGCATATAATGGAATATTTTGTGGATCTCTTTGAACACAAGTGTAGGTGATGCTGGTGCTGAGCTGACACTGGTCTTCCCAAAGACAGGAAGCTGTTGAAGGGTGAATCATGGCCCAACTTTGTCCAGCCACGGCCAATCTTGTGTCCATAGCTTGGTGGGAAAGTGTCAGATACCTGCAGTCTTCCCTACTAAGGCAGAGTTTGGGTAGAGCTCAAGTGGCACTGGAACTTGTCAGAGTAGGGATAGATTGAAGTCTGCAGGATTATGTCAGTTATATAGACACATACATTTTCTTTTTCRCGAGTTCTTCGAATTCACATTTTGTTTCTAAGTTTAAATAAATGGGAGTAAAAGTACTTATCATCTTTGAAAATTTGAACATGTATATACATATCCAGCAATTAATGAAGCCTAATCTCACACTTTAAGTTCCCCAAAGTTCCAGAACATCTCCAGAAACTGCAGATTTGGTATTAAAGCATTTCATTCCACCCACTGTCTTACTTCATGAACTTAGGGAAACAAACCATTGTGCACTTTGGTGTATTATCAGTCCATTTTTAAAAACTTGGTTAAATCCAAAACAATTTCTTCCTAAAAGTAATGAAAAAACACATCATTTCTCAGTGAGACCTATTTCTCTGCCAAACCTTATCTTCCAGTTTTCAAGCCTGGCAGTAGACATGTACAAAACAGATTAGTAGTTTGATTTTTGCCAGGGATCAACATATTGGGCATTGATCCACCTATACAAAYACATGCACACACTCTTACTTATCTAAATACTTACCTGAACAAATCGGTTTGAGAAAGTTAAAAAAGTGCATTGTAACAGCAGTGAAGACAGAATAATTAAAAAATCCTGTTGGGGCTATTACTACTAATCCCACTCCAGCATGCATGTGCATCTATAAGGACTGCTGGCAAGTTTGCCTCTTTCAAACTATTCCTTTAACTTCTGCTAAAAGTAGCTTATATAAGGGATAAGTTAATCAAGACTGGTGACAGGAGTAAAACACGTATGTGAGTACGTACATGCATAKACATATATACTCACCTTGTATATCTTAGAAATTATAGAATATTTATGAAACTAGAACCAGATGACTATCAATTGCTTATAGCTGGCATAATTTGTTCTACTATTTACAAATGACAGGTTTGTTTCTACACAGCCATTGTTTATAATACAGGAATGAAATGAGAAATAACCAGGAAGAGCAATCAAAGTCTCCACAGATTTGCTGTAGGTAGTCCTCCAACTGAACTACTTTGTGAGCCATTCAATATATATCCGTGAGTTTCTACTACAGCATTTGTTGTTTTTCCCTGTTTTTAAATTAGAAGAATAAATTCTCTGTAATACAAGTGCTTTCCTGTAGCAGCAGGCAGCTTGGCTAGCTCACTGCTCTCCCAAGGATGCAGAGAGAAGCAAGGTACAGTGCTTCCAGGGGTTTCTATGGAAATTCTATGGAAAAGGAGCACAGCTTCCACATTTGGTCCCTGAAAAGTAATTCCAGAGTATTTTTCACCCAGGCAAAACCGCTGTGCTGGCTGTTGAGAAGTGACAGGCTTTTCTCAGCTTGTGACTTTCCAAGCGATTGCTACCACCATCAGCATTGAKTTTGCACTCACCTACCCTCCGAGAGGGCAGCAGCTGGGACTGCAGCTCACTCTGCACAGACAAGGAGGCAGCAGCTTTTGCAGTTTCTGTCCGTTCAGCCTTGAGCATCTGAGCAAGATTAGTAATAATCTAACCTTGAATGTGATTTCAGGAACTCTAAGGAGGAAGCAAATTACATCCTGAAATTCCTCCTTTGCATCTACACCAGCAGCTGCCAGAGGAAAGTAATTTTATTGCACCAGCTGTACTTACACTAAGCAAAACCTGCAACTCCCAGCCATATACTCACAACYTGGGATAAACTCAAGAGTTACTTTGTTGTGGTGTATTTATTGATATTTCCCACTGTCTTATTTCGTTGATATTCAYTTTGCTGGCACACAGATCCCTAAAGCTTCACAGCTCTTTTCTAGTAGTATAGATTTGCAGACAGGACTCCCCAGGACAAAAAGGAATCAGTCATATTTAGCAAGTGTTTGGGTKTTTTTCTCTTTCCTGTGAACAATTTCCATTAATGGGCATAAAGCACAGATTGCAAAGTACAGATATAAGGAATGGCTGTTTTTGGAGTAAAAATGTCTACTAACATTCTATGAAAATCTGGGATAAAATATGATCAGTGTGCAATCTGTATTTCTATCAGAGGAACATACATGATTCACCTTTGTCTGAAACTCTACTCGTAACAAACTATGCTGCCTAAGAAACCGGAAACCAGAAGTAAGTGAAATTTGAACTCTCCCTTCCTGTAGGAACTCCTGACAGTCTAATTTATTTTTGGCCCAGCTTTGAAAATGGGCTGTAATGACTTATGGYACTTTTCATCTATATAAAAGAGTGTCAAGCAGGGCACTATTTCTGGGAATTGCAGTTTCCTTTTCCATTTTTAATTTCTGGTCAGGCAATAGCTGTCACAATATTCAGATGGAAGAAACCTCCAGGACATAGGGAGTCAAGGTAAAAATAAAACTAACTCACTGCCTATTGTGTAAAATCTATGGAAAAATTCATATTGCTTTTCCAAAGAGAAAACTCCTGCAGGAATTTTCCCTGCAAAACTTTTTACTTCTTGGAAACTGTACATTTTTTGGAAAAAAAAATAATTATATCTGCTTGGAAATTATCAACCAGACAGAATACAACCTGAGATKGTAACTATTTGAATTAGAAAACTGTTGAATATAACCATGTAAGTTTCCAGAGGTCCCTTACTGATTCTATGATTCTATGTAAGTGTGCATATTCTATTTTTAAAATACACACATCTACTGCATGTATATTATCTCCTTTGTTTGATGGGTATTTGGAACTGAATTTCACAGTAAAACATGGTTCATTAGAAGTATTAACATTTTTTCCTATTTTTTAATGAGTCAGAATCCTCAACTGCATTTTCAGCTGCTATTCACCACAAGCAAATTGTGGCAAGAGCTAAAAAAAGAAAAAAAAGGGGAAATGCATTTTTACTCCTTTCCAGGGGAAACTGCATTATCTCTTAGCCTCTACCATATCTGTGCAATGTGCATTCCTGCACATTACAAAACAGCTTTCCAGCAGCACCTTTTGAAAAACTTGTTATCTTTAAAGACACCCTTCCATTGACACTGATGAGAAAATTTTCTCATGCAAGTGCCTATGCAATTGCCTGTGCAAAAAGCTATCTATAGAACTGATATCACTAAAAGAATACCACTTGCAAATTGGAGATTAAAACTAAAAACCAGATTATATTTTAAAAAAGAGTGGAGTAAAATGTGAAAAAGCAATTATAAACATCACCCTTCTCAGAAACTTATTTTTATGATATAGCTCTACTTCAATGTTATATTCATTTGAAATATTAGCTAACTGTTCAGATTAACCTAGTAGTTTGTAATACTAAATSTTAAGTTTGGAGAAGTTACAATAAATTAATTACTTTGGAGAGAGGTCTTTATCTTTTGATGCCTGTCCTCTAATTCTAAATTAATCCTATTTTGGTAGTTGTTTTTAACAGGTGAACTGAAAACTTCACAAGTGAGGATAGATTTCAGACTTAAGGTCTTACAACTGATTCTACAACAGCTGGCATCCTTAATGCTTTAAGCCTTCTTGGCAGCTGTATGTCTCACACTCCTTCAGCAAGAATAGTAATACCTGTTTCCGTAAGGAGAAAGCTCTCTCAAGGTGCTGAACTGAAGGTTTGCCATACAAACAGAACAACGATAAAAATTGGATGATTTAAAGAATTTTTTTTCATATCAATATATTTTTATGCTTTGGTTATAAATTAATTTTACTTTAGCTTAGACATTTTCAGGACACTCAGCTTTATGTGCATTTCTGTGATACTCCACATTGAAAAGACTGAAGGCTGAAAGATACAGTGGTGGTACCACAGTTTAATAGAGGGTTTTGTTCCAGCCAACTCAACTTTGTACAAGACACTTTTAAACTAACTGAAAATCAAAGAAGAACAGAAAAGTCTGAGAAATGAAAGTCCTTGAGTTATGAGGAGAGAGTGAGGAAGCATATTGTTTATGCTAAGTGACAAGGACAGGAGAACCACCTAAAATGCTGAAGGGCACCGAATAATTTTGGAACTCCTGTCAAAATCAGTGAGATATTATTACTCCCCAGGGCTGTGTTCAATGAAATTATTCCCAGGACAGAGCACAAGGGTCCCAGGAATAATGCACAGGCTGCCTGTTCCCGATGTGGGCAAAGAAATCGCAGTCTAGCTCCAAGAAAGGGAGGATTATTTGCAGTGTTAAAAGAAGGGCACACAATTTTATATGAGTAGAAGGGAAGATTTCCTGCCGCTGAGCCCTTAGGATATGGAAGTTCTTAAAACGCTGAAGGYGAAACTGAGAAGATAAGTACGACAAGGAAGAAACTTGCATTAGCAAGGAGAGGGGGTAGAGGGTCCCACCGGTTTCAGCTGTCTGTAGTTTTTACGGATCTATGAAAAGGAAAAGGTTTTTAATTGAATMCAAGAGAAGAGTTTATCTGGACGATAAATGTCTCATGATGTAGGAATTCAGTACTACAGAAATGAAAGAATTTTGTTATTATAGACCATGAGAACATATTTACTTTTCCAGATCAAATGTTACGTGAATCAGGAGCAACTGTAACGGAAAAAGCCTCCTCACTTCACAACTCTCACACCCGAAATTCAATAAAAATGTGATTACAGGTTTAAAGTYCTCATCTTCTGAAGGCCTCTTACCTTCAATAAAAATAAAAAAGTTTTACAACCTTTTTTTGACACACAAATCACATTTTTGTGTCTTTCTGTGCTTGTAGGATCTTGTTGGTTTCCAATTTCAATGAAGAATATTTTTCTTCTTTTTTTTGGAGAGGCAATTATGGTTTGCTTGCATTCATCTAAAAAGCGCTAATAACAGTAATTCGAGTAATTGTTCCCACCAGTGATGACTTACCGCTATTAGATTCTCTCCAGCACAGAAATCCCTGTTGCTTTAGACAGCTACAGACGCAGCCCGTGCAAGCGGCTGAGCAGCCCAAGAGGAGCAGCTCTGCGGAGGTAACAGCTCAGCAGCGATGGCAACCTCTGCAGCACTCCTGCCCCAGGACGAGGCGCTGTTCGGCTCTGTTGTTATAGACTAGGGCTACTGTGGAAGACCTCTGCCTAGTAAGAAGCCCTTAATCTCATGCTCATGCAGAACAGATTTTTATTCAGAGCCTGTCCTTTTCCGTCAACGGGGCGAAGAACAAAGTTACTAGGCTGAACTGCAGGAAAGAAATAAGGAAGAATATATATAAAGTTGTTTGATGGCAGAAGCGAGGAGTTTGGCAGCATCAGCTCAGTCAGAGGACAGCCCTTGTGCCACCGCAGAACACATATGCGCAAAAGCAGTAACCTTGGGCAACGCAGCTCACTTGTAAGGTCTTCTATGAACGTCAAAACCCCAGAAAGAAAGTGCATTCCTAAATTACTCCTGTAGGACCCACCTATGACAAAAAGTGATCTCGTGTGTGGAAACAAATTGGCAGGACAGTCTCATGCTATCCAAACGCTTTTTCCCTGAGTTATACTCCAATTACAGTATAACTTTGTCCATCAAGACAAAGATTTACATTATGAAGTTATTTTAATGATTAGTTCCTGGGTTTTCTTTTTGAGAATGTTGTTATTCAAATGACTTCTGCAAACTCAGTGAAGGAAAAAATGCTCTTGTCAAGTAAAAAATAATCAGTAAAGTAACTAAAAGGAAGTACTGAAACTGCAGATGTATTAATCCTATTTCACACGGTATACAACTTTAAACTAAAGCAAAACAGTATTGAAGAAAATTACTAAAAGGCACCACTGAAACTACTGCATTAAGGAGAAATGAATGAATTATGGTATTCTGTTGTAAATGACATTTCAGTCAATTATTGCAGAAGACAATTCACTGTCTAGAGCAGATAATACAAAGGTTTTCTGAGTTCATATTGATTTTGATAAAGCAAGCAGTCTACTTACAGGGATTACCTCTAACTGGTCATAATACATTTGTTTCTAAATATTACAAAGCTAAATTTAGAAAGTAAAAAGGAAATGTTTTGCGTTTCAAAGTAAGCTCTCCATTGTATTTTCTGTGTGAGAAATAYAGATGTTGGAAATAGACAGTTGCAGTAATGACTCATTCTAAGCAAAATATTTGTGTTCTTCCTTAAGAAATTGCTGTGAATAGGGCACTTCCTGTATCAGAATGCCTACAGACAAAATCCTCAGGCTCGGGTAATTTCGTTACCCCCTCACCCTTTCTGCCCTTTCCTTCAGGATTAGAAGTGTGAGATTACATTCTGGAATCTTCATGTCAAAAAAATAAATAACATTAACAAAAGCATTAATTCCTAGCTTTCACACAGCATTTCTTCTCAGAGTATACAAACTAAAAATCACAAAAGTATCTGCAAGTTCATTTTTGACCTTGGAGGCTGCATACCAAGGGCTTTACATTTCTGACCAAATCCTTACAAGGATTTTCTTCACTGCAGAAAGTCATTTTTTCATTTGTGACAATCTTTGTTGTTGGTTTGGTTAAAAACTTTGATCTAGACACCCCTGACAGATCTTCACAAAGTAAAAATGGATCCGTTCTACTGAAAATGCCATCCTTCTTTTATCCTAGTAYATAAACAAACCACTATCCTAATTGGAAATATCTTTTCAAATGAAAGTTTGAGATATAAAATCCCTGCAGGAATCAATTACAAGAGCAAGTTATTTACAAATAGAAGAAATATAAACACTGAAAGGCCCCAGAGCAAGCAAATATTGATGGCTTGAAAACAACAGGAGTTGCTGTGGATAGTAGTTAGAAGGAAATGTTCAATACTGTTAGATTTCCAATCTATTCTATTAAAGCAGGATGTTTAACAACTTTTCAGAAATATATTTTAATGTTTCTTTGGGGAGGAAAAAAAAAGGAATGCATTTTGTTTACCATCAACATAACAAGAAACAGCACAGACTGTTAAACTATATAGAGGCTAGTATGCTCAGTTACGTTTGTTACTTTTTTTTCAAAGTCAGTAAAATTGATGATAAAAATGGCAGTGAATTACTTTCAAGAGATCAACCAGTATTGTCATATGGTAGCCTAAACTATAATGGAAACATTCATGCTGAGCAGACTGAGTAGATGACATTTATTTGTAGAGATTTACCAGTAGATGAAATGCCTTGATGTGAACACTGGCCTGTATCTAAGGGCAGTTGTTTATTGTTTTGAGTTCAAGTGCAACRGGATAAGATTTTGAGCTGTGAAATCTCCCAAAGTACAGGCAACCATCTCACTGTTTTTTTCAGAAAGAAAAGTTGTAACCCACTGACCGTCACAGCAGGCTTGATTCTGTATCCTGCTACTCCTCCGCAAATTTCATTGCCTTTAAAGGGTAAAAGACATATTGCAAAATGCTACTTTTTGCTGAAAAAGGTATTATGAGTGGGTGATTCCTCTTAGCAGAGTATTAGAGAAACAAGAAGAGGCCTTTAGGATAACTGCTGTATTAGAAAACAACTCACAAGCTAAGCAGCAGGATGTACTTTGCAATATCTTATCATATGACATGAATATACTGCATAATTTTTACAGTAATTTATTTTGAACATTCATAAATGAGYGTTTTCCTTGTTTTGTCTGGCAGACCTCTCTATCCAACAAGCCATGTAATATGTAGGAGAGCTAGGCAGGAACATCAGCTGGAAGCATCCAAAGAAAGCTGTCTGCCTTTTCTGGAGGCTTAATGGCCCTCCCTAAGGATGATCTCTTCTTGTGAGCCAAGTCTGTATATTATATTTCAGAAGTCCACAACATCTCAGAGCAACACAACTCCATGTGTCCAACCGACACTCAGCTGTCTTTCCAGAGGATGTGGCATCTGCACAGATTTCACCATAGCGCGTAGAGCAAGTGGAAATTTTCCATCTGTGAACAGTGTTGATACAGCACCAATCACCGCAGCACCCAGGCCCAGCTCTTCACTGTGCCTATCCAATAGCTGTGAAAATTAAAGCAGACAGATGCTGCTTTAATCAATGGTGCCGTGGAACCTCTGGTCATTCACAGAGTCCCCAGACGATCACACAGGTATACGTTTTGAGCACACACACACACATATTGCACACACCTGCAATGCTAGAAAGCAGTGTAACAGAGGTGCTACTTTTGAGTGTCACAGCTATCTTATTGATAGAAGTCRAAAAATATACAAGAAGTACATCTGCAGACTGGTATTTTATAAATCTTTGACAGGTTTTTCAGGAAGAGAGGAAGTATCAGAAACTGGAGAGAGAGTGGTTTGTGAGTGAAAGCAAASCAGGTGAAATGTTTCTTCCAATCCTAATGAAACAGGATCTTTGYGGTTACTAAATATATTCAATAATGTGCACCCACAATGGACATATTATATTCTCAGCCTTACTATTGAATTCGTAAAGGGCCTCTGTACAGGGCACCATAAACCATGTTCATTATAATAAATAAAACCTGCAGTTGTTCATTTGTGAAATCCAGCTGGGTTTGGCTTGGTATGTAGTTCCTTTGTATACATTTTCCTGAAAGGGATTTGAATTCAAACATAAAATCTGTTTTCTGGCTATTTCAGTACATAACTGATGGTAGCACATGATATTTAGCATGGCTTGCTAGATTTTCTGTTTGAGGGCTGTACTCAGAACTATGCTAAAAGCTTTTCAGTAGTGTAGGCAAAATCCAGTTATGTGGAGAAAGTTGCTGAGGAAAAGGGCCAGAGGACAGGAAAGTTTTGAGGAGTAGTGCAAGATTTTGGGGCACAGTTCTCTACCTTTCCTCCTCAAACAAATCTGATCTCAGTAGGGATCCAGCACCTGTTCCTGTGCACTTTACCCTACAGTGATGGCACAACGTGGTCAGAGGGTATGGGCTGGCTTAAAATCTCCCCCTGCTTCACAGATGGGTGACATAAACCCCAAGYGCAGTTCTGGGGAACTGTACATTCTGGGCACCGCTCTCACAGGCTGTGTGGATGTGGGCACCCAGTCATGCAGATGGTAGATTAAGAAGTGGAGGGCATTTAAGAAGWTATGGAGGAAATATGCTTTGGCATCCTTCTGCTTTTAAATCTAGATCGACATATTGAGGAAGCATTTGAAAGGAACCCTGGCCAAGGAGACCTGTAGACACCTCAACTACACCAGGCAGGGGAGAGAGATTTATTCATGGCCAGGAAAGAGCAGAGAGGCCTTCCAGCACACTGCTGCTTAGTAATGGCTTTAAGATGCTGGGAGTCCGGAGCAATAAGGAGCAATGGTGCTCCAGGAGACCAGCAGTGCCTCTTCTGGRAAAAGTGGAAATTGATAGCACCCACATCTTCTGTTCCCCGTGTCTTAATGCAGGTCCTACCATAGTAAAACTACCTAGAAAATGATACCTACTTTATCGGCAGCCAGGATATCCAAAAGTGCTATATCTGCTGATACACCTAAGATCCTCCTTGCGAAACTATGCATTTGAGAAATCCTGTATAAACAGTGATTTTCCAGACTGCAAGGATTTCTCAATTTCTTGAATTCAGAACACGTAACAAAACTAAAAATGGATATGTACAAGTTCAATTTCAAACTAATGGGCATTCAGTTTCTTTATAGTATGTCATCAGATTGAAAAATACGCCTATGCAARAAGGCAGCACAAAATTTATGCAATAGTTCAGACCTAATAAGGTCATCAAATTTAGACTTAAAATTCTTCTTAAGGCTGTATTGGTCTTCTCAGCGTGAGTTTATTTCATCCTGAAGGAATATTTTTTATTAAATCATTATCTAAGTATGCTTTAACGCAAATGCAGTTAATCAAAGAAAAATCTGTCCTTACAATAATAGATTTTACTCGTTATCAAGTCCTTTCATCTTAGACATTATTTAAGCAGCTTATAGATGTCTGAAAAGTATGTTGAGTTTCCAAGATTAAAAGTGACCAGATAAGACTGCAATATCTATATTAAGGCTGTGCAGACATGAGGCGAAGTAATACARTTATAGTTTCTTACTTATCTTTTCTTTTTCCAGAGAAGATGTTCAAACTATGTATMATTATCATCTTTTAAAAGATGAAATAAAAACAAAAACATTTTCCYGAATCCCACTCAGCTTTCAAGTATTAGATCTTACTGTAATAAAGAGTGACTGGAAATTAAAAACAAAAACAAAAAACAGAACTGTGATATTTAAAAGCAAGAGAATAATCTTTTGGTTTTGTCAATAGCATAAATTTCTGCAGTAATTTAAATGAATGATAAGTTTTAAACCTTCCTGTTTTTTTAAAATTCTTGAAAATCTTAGATAACTATGTTCACAGCAAATTCTGAATACTGCTTTATGAACATGTAGTTATATCTTTTGCTTAACTTACAGAGAGCGGTTTGTTTCATGACCAGTCAGGTTTGCTTAGAAAGTCTTAACTTCATTTAATTTGACTGGTCTAAATTTTTCCATGAGATTTTCTTTKTTTATATAAAATTTAGGAAAAATGTCGCAATGAAGATCACTGGATCACACAGCTAAAACACTGCAYAGTAACTTAAACAAAAACTAATGGTTTTGATAGTCCTGCTATATTAGATACTATTTAGATTGCGAACKAGCTTGTGGTGAGAGAATAAAAATCACTCTTTATTACCATAAGATCTAATACTTGAAAGCTGAGTGGGATTCRGGGAAATGTTTTTGTTTTTATTTCATCTTTTAAAAGATGATAATTATATATAGTTTGAACATCTTYTCTGGAAAAAGAAAAGATAAGTAAGAAACCATAACTGTATTACTTCGCCTCATGTCTGCGCAGCCTTAACATAGATATTGCAGTCTCATCTGGCCCCATTCCCTCACTCTCCACATTCCCTCCTYCTGTGTTTCTGCAGTGCTACAGTAGCCGGGGTCACCCAATGACTAATGTCTATGTTAGTCCCAGGCACAGTTGCCTTCAACGTACAATTGACCTAACAATTTTGGCCAAAGCAGAAACATCTACCGCATATTCGTGGTGTTTCTCCAGGACAGAAGGCACGTCAAACCTGTCACCTTTGCTGTTGTCTGACGTGCAGAAAAGGCATAGTTACACGCTTCTGAGTTCACGTTTCAAATGTGGAAAGACAAGTCTCCCGAGCTGTGATTAAAACTGATTAATCAGTTTAACCTCCTCAGAAACACACATTTCACCTTTTGCCACCCACAACCTGCCTCTTCTCCTCCGTAGGGGGTCCTTAGGCCTCTACAGAAGCAACAGAACATACAAACGTGACCAACTGTCACACAATCTTCCGTAATGCTTATGCACTGGCTCCACTTGCCATCAATTACTAACTACCGCTACATTTAGGTTCTGGTCCAAATCGGAAGCAAGAGGCCCAGACTTTGCTGTAAGTGCGGTTCTTCTATTACTCTTGATCAGAGTTTTAGCAGAAAGTGCTAAATAATACAGAAGTTACCTTATCATCATTCACTGCCAAACCTTACTTTGCGAATATAATCTATAAAACATCAGATCCTGTAAAACATCATCTAACTTTAACTGGCGCTACCAAAATAACCAGCTACCTCTTAGCTGTGACACAAAGACTTCTTTCATTAAAAGCATCCTTAAGATATTTGTTTCTATATGAAAAAATGATATTGTCTTCTAGAAAACTCTAATATGGGCACAATAAATGCAAGGGTTCTGAAGTAAATGGCATATATTATCTCTCCACTTACACTTGTGCTTCATGGTCAGGAAACATCAAATGTTTCAAATATTTCATGTTTTTTTACTACTATGGGTTGGACTGACTGCATACTTTCAGAGGAATTAAGGAACCAGACTCATACAACCCCTTGCTTAGTTTGCTGTAAAATGGCCACCACAGTCTAAGAAGCTTCTTACTGTACTGTAAGTACAGTATACTGTACTTCTTACTACTTGATCTCTGAAATTGGAATAATTCAGTCTGAAATAGAAATTCCAAACACAAAATAGCAATACAAAAACTAAAAAAAACCCACTTCATTTATAAACCGAGATTAAATCACCTTCAAGGAAAACCTAGAAGCAGTTATTGCAACATATAGTCACATCAATCTTTCCAAACTGTATTTTAAATTTTGGGGTTAATATGGAGAAAAGCTTTAGATTGTTAAAATGATTTTTAGGCACTGCAAATCTTGTGGATTAATTTATTTCCTAATTTATATTGATGAAAACTTAGAAACTAGAGCTTGAAGCTCTGAAGTCACTCCAAGTTTATGCTGATGTGAACTATGGTAAAATAAGGTCCTATTAATTTTTTCCTTTCCTTGATTTATCCTTTAAAGAGCAGTTAGAGGAAATTAAAGAAATTATCCAGCAGACTGTCTTTCCATATGACTCTGCGAACGTGTCTTTCTCAATAGAAAAGGAGCTGCCATTAATTCTCTGCTCTGCCTGGAGACATTCAGAAGGTGAGAACACTGAGAGCTGGAGAATAATCATCCTTCTAGGACGATCAGCTCTTGAATTATCAAGATGATCACAAATAATCACAGCTAAGGACATATGAGTATACTTACACCTGTGGATATATTCATGAGGGCTTGCGAGGGGGAGCTAAAAGACTGTAATCCCGCTTATCGTAGCGTGGCTTGATGTTCACACTGGGTCATAGGATGCCAGTCTGCATCTCCCTTGGGAGCACTGCAACTTCYGCCGGCTCCGATTTGTTTTGAATGGTTCAAAACATTGCTCCCGCAAGTCTAAATTCATTTACGTCAGTGTCAAGCCTTGCCTGTACCATCAAGTCAAAATTACATTTTACAGTCTTTGTGACAAACCAATAATTAGTTTTGTTTCATTATCAGTATTACTCATTAGTAATTCATTAAGGTATAACTGTTGTCTACAGTTCCTCCTCCTGTCTAACCACTTCATAACGCTCTTCAGCCTGACATATTATGCTGTTCATTTTTCAGGCTCTGAGCCTCTTTCTTAACCTTCTGTATTAGACCGTGCAGTTTTCTTGCAGCTGATTTGCAAGGATGGACTCACATACACAGATCCTACACCTTCCTGCATACAAACACTCTTCCGTTCCTTTCTCTTTCTCTCACAGAGTTATAYTGAAAGTCCTGGTAAGACGAAATTAAAACTAAAAGATAGTATGTGAAAGTGCTTATTTTTATGGTATCACTTCCTTAGCTAAAGGATTTCTGAAACATACAGTTCGAAATAATGCAGTACTTCTTTCTGAATTTTAATGAGTCATGCAATCACCCACGAGTAGTATGAGATAGTACACAAATGCTTTTAAGTAGTCTTCTGGCTACAGATAACAACTACAAATATGGATCTAGGATTACACCTCCTTTCATTTCTAAAACCATCCACTCCCAGCTCTGATGGTAAAGAAGGGTTGATTGGTATTAATATTTTCTTTTTTTTCTGTATCTGAGAGACAATTGCAGAAAGAAATAAGCAATATATGCTGGGTATTTTATAGATACATAGGCCTTCTGTCTCAGTGTAGCATTCATAAACTGTGACAGCTACTTCTACAGATTGGCAAAGTAAACAAAACAGAATACAGCAACTGTAATTGAGGTTTGTAGGTTTGTAAAGAAACTTGGATGAGTGCTGTTAAAATAAAGAAAGGGCTTATGATTATTTGCACTCATTTTTTTCCAATAAGAATTAGTTTTTCACTTTTAGTTAGGAATTCTCCCAAGGATCACAAACAGAAAATACAATCTTTTTTCTTTATTCCCATAAAGGTCATGTACAAAATTGAGAATGACAGCCCAGACTCTTATATAATGGCCTTTTATTAAACACCAAAGCTACATACAAAAAGACTGCCACACAGAGAATACTAATCTCATTATTAATACCCTAGGCAATAGTGTCTCTGGTTGAAAAAAAGAGACATTACAACTATTTAAAAGTCCTACTGATGTGTATGAATAGCTGTTAAAATATAAGAACATTTTCTAGTATGATATTTGCAACTCCTGTCTCTTCTGCCACTGGCACTGGATTGTTCAGTTCAAATGCTGCTTTTGGAAACTGAGACTTGCACCTTCTAGTTTAAACATGACTTCTCTCCTTCAGAAAAAGAAGACTGAAATGACCCTATGGATGACCTTGAAGTACTTAACTCTACTGCAAAGACTGCAACCTCTTTACTCTTTTTTTACCAGATTTCTCATATAACATCTAAGAATTCAGACTTCTAGCTTAATTTGTCACTAACAGACAGGTAAGTATTTTCTTTGGATCAATGAGCAAACCATCCTTCTCAACAAGTGGGGCATTTCTGCATACAGTGTAGTGTTCACCTCCATACCATGAAGCTGCAGAGTTCAAATATCCTACAGCCCCCCATAAGCTTTCCTTGGGAAATGAACTTGCTGCCACATTGGAGCCCAGTAGGATCTGCATACTCACTGGACTCTGTGCTCTGTGAAAAAATATTCTGAATGATTTTTATGAAAATAATATTGTAAATGACACYGCCAGGCAGGATCTGTAGCGAGGACAGCAGCCCAGGGTGCCCCTAGCCTCCGGGCTGGGTGTTCCACAACCGTGGAGGAGATGAGCCAAAGTGTTCGACTTACTGCTTCTCCCCTCCCGCTCACTCCACTCTTTTATTACACTTCTCTTGCCTCAATGTCCTCAAGGTAAAGGTGCTGGGAAATCCAAAAATACCCTCACAGTTTTGAATGTGCATGATAACAGATGAAACCAAAGCTATTAAAAAATGTGATACTGCAAGACATGTCTTGTTCCTCTATAGCCAAATTAGTATCTGCTGTCCTTGACGCACAAGTCTCAATTCTAATTATGTTGCCATATTTTCTTGGTTGCCACACTCACAATAAGTACGAAGCTCTGGAAAGAATTTAGCTGCTTTTGAAGTACCTAAATAGAAGCCAAATAAATAAATAAATAAAATACATAYACAGTGCCAATGTTGTTTCACTGCAAAAGATCACATGATTTCTATGTAACTGTTGACAAAACTCCTGTAGAAAATATTGCTTATTTTCTCAAGTGTCCTGTTAAACAGGAAAAAGAAGGAGGARAATATACAAGAAGAGAGAGTTTCAATCCGTTTCGCTGGAGTGCTGCACAGGAAAATGGCATCGTACAGTAGCATTGAAGTGCCTGGGCTACACCTTGATCCTGTCTGGAGACCACCATGGGACACAGCTCRCAGGAGCATAAACAGCCTGAGCTGACTACTCTTCTCTTCCACCTCTTCAAACATTATCCTGCCAGGAATATTTCTTTTGTATTTCTTTTGTTGTCTTTCTTTTCCAAAAATACTGAAAAATTAAAGCAGAACAAGAAGCACTCATATGGAGGAAGAMGATATGGAAGACTGAACTAAGGGAGGAACCGGGGTATGAGAGCAGAGCAGGCAAAAAAAAAAAAGACTTAAAATTTCAGGGCAAATATTCCTGTCACAGCTCCCTGAGCTGCTCTTAACAGCAAGGTTTCAAAGATCAAGGATATGTATCAACATGAACAAGTCACTTGAATTTTGACATTTCCTATTTTTTGACTTGCTTTTGATCTTGGAAAACTAATAATGGACCTTCATATGTGGAATTCAGCATGTAATTCTGATTTCCATCTCTTTAAGATCTAAAGTTTGAGTTGTTTYCAGGGACCGTATTTAATTACTGTTTTCTTCCTGATTTGTCCATACGAATATGTATTTAGATTTAGATGCTGTATTTCCTGCATGCTCCTGATCTCAGCATACTGATCTATTTTCCATTTTTACTGCACACAAGATGCTCGGTCACGTATTAGCATGAAAAACTCACAATTTTTGTTTAGCATAAACATAGTAACAATCCCTCTCCCCACCCCAAAAAAAAGGAAGCTGAGGAATCCAGGGATTAAATAAAAACCCTGCCTCTTTCACTGGAAAAGCCCGTAAGAAACCAATGTTGAGAACATTGATTTCTGATAAATTCTAATAACATTAAAATATCGCTCGGTCTGACATTTGGCTCAAAGCCGYATATTGATTGTACTGAAGTGATTCTACAAAACATCCCTAAGACAGGCAATGCTAATCAGGAACAGAATGAAAATCTTCCACAGGTGACACATTTTTTTTTTCAGAAAATGAACARGAGAATGAAAGTTTCTGGTACAAGATTTCAACTGTTGCTAATTTATCAGCAGTCTTTTGACACTGGAGCAGGTGGACTGTAATGGTTCCTCTGAATGCAAACAAMCAGTATCTTTGCCAAACTAAGCAAATCAGCGCATTATCGCAGTACATATTGACCACATAGGATGAAGAACATGTCATTAAAAATGACYGAGAAAATTAACCGGTTTCTTAAAACATATGACGGCTCCTCAGATCTGCCGACTACTTCAAATAATTGCAACAGCTCTTCTAGGATGTCACTCTCTATAGTTCATTTTAGTCATTTTCCAAATACATATTAATTATTGCTGATTTTTCAGCTTAATTGATTTACTGCATTCCTATTAACCATAAGTTTGCTCTTGTTTTCTTAGCCTTGACCCACTGCCTACTGTTTAATGTAAGCCAGTCGTACGAGTTAACGGCAGTCATTTCAGGGAGGCAGAAAAGCGAAACTCCATCTGTGTGCATATCATATGCAAAACAGCACAACTGCTGCCATGCTCCTGTTTGCTGAGGATGTAAAGCTCTGTGCCAAAAATTTTCAAAGTGAGATGCCTAAAATTATGCACTGAAGCATATGAGAACAGATCATCAGAACTGCTGATTCACAAACCCTTAGTTACTTCAGAATTGCTGGAAATTTCAGCTGATCGATCTGAATTCCCCCCCTGCACAACCCAGGCAGCAGTGCTGCTGGCTTCCCTGGGCCAGTCTGGCCTCGTCTTCTGCCCGACGAGAGGCAGAAGGCCGACGGGGTTGGTATTTCGCRCAACGGCAGAATAGGTCGCAGTGAAAACGTAGCTTTCCTGAATCGCCTCGTGGACGTACGCGGGGCTCCCCTCACAATACTTCTGCCATACGGCACCCACCTGCCTGCGCCCAGCCTCGGCACATTTCTCCAGCACCTTAGGATCCCAGCACAGCACCGTTTCCTTTTGGCTTCCAATTGCCTTGTAGCTGGCTTTGCTTCTATCTACCTCCAACATAAGGAGATATTTAGAAAAAAGAACTCGTTATTCACAGCTAAAACTGTGTGTCGAACAGCTTAGGTCTTCCTGCTTGCCTGGCACTGTCTGCAAAATGACAGGAGAAGCTGTGGCAAAGCTTCACAGTCTGGAAGATGTCACATATCTGCTAAAGCAAATACTGAAATTTGTATAAGCCCAAGTGCTTTATTACCTCAAAAAACATCTCAATATCGGTTGCCAGCCCTACTGCTGCACCACTTCTTGCTGTTAGATACATCACAAATTCCCTTCTCATTCGGCTGTATTATTCTCCAACTGTTGCCTAAATCTTCTCCCCTCGTTCACAGAGCTTGTTTCCACCCACGAGCTGGAACCCTCATAAAGGAAAATAATTAAATGGTCTATTTTGGAACAGACATGTTAGCGCTATCACCCACATGTTAAATGATGGAAAGTCTGCAAACAGAGGAAGATAAAGGGAAGACTCTAAATAAAAGTAGATTTCCAAGCACTCTCTCAGTATTCTTATTACCCCAAATCTTCCTGGAATATGATCCGGAAACCCTCATACACCAGATTCTTTGACACTGTATGTGATGTTAGTAGGTCTGCTGTTAGAAATCCCCAGGGCTCAGGGCCCCTGCAAGTTAAGAACTTGCTTTAGGAGTTGCTACTTGAAAATTCTCTCTGCTAAAGGAACAGTAACAGTTTAGTAAGCTAAGAAACTGTGTTGAGGATGGTGTAGTGTTGAAAAACACTTGTCATTGCACTAAAACGTATTCTGAAATTACAAACAACATGTGCTGCATCTTACATTGGTCTCCTGCTATCGCTGCTCTTCGTAACAGCCTAGTACAAATATATAGGCAAGGCACATCAAGTTGCATTAAGAACCATACCATATTGTTAATGGTGTAATTTAGGACATCCTATAGCACCCCAAAAATGATGTAAAAACATTCTAAAATATTTTCCAAATAGAGAAGAGGTCTCTAGCACCTTAAAAATCTGAGCATAAATTGTGCATAATTTCCTTCGATTTGACTACTAGACTTATGAGCAGCCCATAGCAGGCAATCTTGACAATCTAATTTGTTCATTACAATCTGTTTTGCTTATTTTGTTGTCAAATTATGATGTTCTTTCTTACAGAGTAAATCATACTGCCATATTTCACTCCTTCCTGTCATTTTTTCTATTGCTAAGTTAAAAAATAAATACAAACATGACATGAATTTTGACTGAACATTTCAACAAAATTTCCTGGCACTCTTTATTTCTGGTTCACAGAGCTACTGAGATTTACTAATCCTGCTATCTTGAAACTCATAGGACCCTGTTCACTTGTTTTCCAGCAGAAGTCAGAAGAATAATGTCATATTGCTCAAGAGGTACGACACTGATACCTGCTTAGATTTTGCCACCGTCCCTGAGAAGTTCTTTTTGTTGAAAAGGCACATTATCTGTGCTCACTTAAAATACCTATGATACTGTGTACTTCAAAACAATAAAGAAAACAGATCAATTCAAAACAATAGATTTATATGTTAATATATTGTAATATATTGCACCATTCATATTACCATTACTGTCATCTCAGAAACTAATTTACTGAAAAAAATTAATTTGTTGGGACTGTAAACTGAAGGCTTCACTATTACCATGCCTGAGAAGTAAAGAGCCTATTTTCACAGGTATTTCAGTAAAAAAGGTAGGAAAAGAAAAAACTCAACAAAAAAAACTAACAAAAATCAACAACCCCTCCCCCCCAGTATATAAAAAGAGAATTGCTTTGGAATGGTCTTTCATTATGTATCAATGATTTACTAAAAGGATCTACTGTCACTGCATTTTAATTTCCAGCTATTCTCACTATATTGCTTAACTGTCACAATCACTTCTCATCTTCGATCACAAACTGAAAACTTTAGACTTAAAAGAAAATAAAATGTGGGAAAATAAACAGGAAATGATAAAGCAAACACATCCATCTGTAACGGAAACTGTCTCTCAGAGTGTGTTCATTTCAAAACATATAAAAGCATATTGAATATAATAGAATATAACTGTTATTGCAAACTAGTTATAAAGGGAGACAAACAACAAGTGAACTACTTAATATTCAAACCTTTCATTTGAGATTTCACTGATTCTATGAAGAAAAGGCCAAACTCCAAAGTCAATCTGATTTTACCCAGACAACATCCCTCTGCTCTGCATGAGTTAAGCTTCGAGAAGTGGCCACCCAGTAACAAATAAAGACACAGCTGCTGCCCAGAACTGTGGACAGTCATGATTTAGCATTAGACATTAGAAGCAAAGCTCAAACAGTGGAAAGGGAAATGGCAAACAGAAAAGAAGGACAAGTGTCAGAATAATAAAAAGCCAGGAAGTTATCTGAAAGGGTCTGTCCTAGAGAAAATGAGAACCAAAAGGCTGAGGGCAAGAAAGAGGTCTAGAATGAAGAAATGCATTTGAAAGTTGTTAGCATAGCAAGAACGGGGTCATCCAAGGAGAAGAGGAGAGGGCTGAACCGACGTACTTTAATTTGGGATATCCTGTATTCTCCTCCAACATTTCTGGATTTCTCAACAAACTTTGCATTATGTCTGCATATCTTATATCCAACTCCTTTTAACTTTAAACCTGAGACAACATCCCACGACCTATTTCCTCTCTCAATGTAGCTGTTCTCCTCAACAACGCTTGCTGTGGGACCGACCTCTCTCATTCTCTGCCACTATGAACAAATCAGTCTCGGGACTGCCCAGCGGCTCCAGAGCTGTGACCCGTGAGTTTGCGCTCTGCACCCCACAGCCTGCAGAAAGGAGAGGGAGGCTCTGGATGACACACTCACCTATAGCCCCATTGATCCCCCTCGTACAACCCTCCACAAATGTAAGCCTGGATGATTAAAGTGAACATTTCTTAAGGGACACACTTGCTTTCAGCAGGCCTCATCCTCAGTCTCTCAGCGCACATTCTTGTCCCTTGCTATTCATAGGTCCTGAAATTGTTAGCACACTGAAAACTTAAAACACTTTTGGAAAGTGTTTCCCAGAAAGTGCTGCSAGACTTACCCTCTTCCCTTTTACCATGTAGCATCTTTATAGAGGTAGACAATGCTCTTCTGTTCAGCATTGCAAACATTACAAACACCATACAAAAGAAAACTTTTAAAATATCAAATGTAAACTTGGTATGTAAAAGCATACCATTAATAATTAAACTATTGTAATATTTATAGATTCAGTAATTTGATTTTTTTAAATTCCGTACCATTTTCCTCTTTATTTCTTCTGGCACTACGTCATTAATTAGCAGAGTAAAAGTTCTGTGAAGATTTAGTTGTTATCATTCATACCTTAGTATGTTTGGCTTTTCTACATTCATCCTGAACTTGGAATTTTTTGGCTTATAATCCTAGGTTTTAAGTTAATGACAACATTGCTGTTTTACACTCTCATTTGCAGTCCATCTTAATTCTGCATGTGTGTGTGTGTGTGTGTGTGTCTGGAAAGTTTAGTTACTTCTTTAACAGCTTTATTGATACACTTAAATATTAACAACTTCACTCTTGAAATGGAGCTCTGCAACCTATGTACATTGCACATATAACATTGAGTTAAACTTCAACCCACCAAAGCAAAAACAGTCAAGAGTTAAGGTGYCTCATTAATAATCATATGAAGCCATGTCTTATTCTTGCAATGTCCAGAGATGAATGTATAGTGCTAATTTTTCGAACCCTCAAGAGGAAATGTGGGCATCAGGCAACTTAAAAGAACAAGTCTTCACAGTCAGAACTAAAACCAATGGAAAACAGATATAGAAGGGCTTTTGAAAATGTGATTGAATGCTGATTGGCATCTTGTGGTGCTTAAAAGAGTTCGTAAGTGTCATTCAAATTCCTACAGCTGGAAGAGAAGCAAATACTATTTTCTCTGGTTTGATCTATCAGAGTTCTGACATAACCTGAAAAAAWTTTTTTCATTCCAGAAATATTGTCTGGGTGGAATTTGACAAACTTGGCCATTTTTCTTAGCAGTCAATAACTATTTTGAACTGTACTGGTCTGAATTGCCTGGAAAACCATGATAATCAAACTATTGTGCCTATGTGGATGTACACTGCATAAGCAGTAGCCTGGGATTTGACTTCTCCAGAGGATGGGCTCTGTGCTSAGGCCCTAAGAACTTGCCCTCACACTGCATTGTGTCCAGGCACAGTGGGGAAAGCTTGTTGTCGGAGAGAGGTTGCAGACAACTATTTCTCAGGTGTACAGCTGTGCAGCTCCAGAACGAGTTCTTCTGCATGCATCTCATCTCACTGTCTGCAACCAATATGTTACGGTTGCTTTCACTCCATCTAAGCACTTCCTGCTGACAATAATCTTTCCAGCATTTGCCTTGTGTTAGCAACAGGTTTTGAGCTAGTGCAGACGGACTTGATACATCTATCTGTGAGGCAGATTTTCGGCTGAATGGGTTGAGCCAGTGCTAGTGTTTGGCCAAGGCAAGGAGAGTAAGAGGCAATCAGGGCTAGGTGGGAAGGGTTGCCCCTTGCAGGTTCGGCTCCCACTATGAGTATTTAACCCGACTGGGAAGCAGGGAGCAGAGGCTCACAGGCTGCTTCACGCTGCTGTGCAGGCTTGGTAGTCATTGCTGAACRTTATAACCAAAGTGCAGGTGAATGCTTGAGGGAGAACTACAGAATAAAGCGCGGAATACCACATCTAAACTGTGACAGCTCAAGGTTTTCAACGRAGCAACCATGCCTGTTGATGCTCAAAACTATCAAATGTAGCAAATGTATAGCATTTGCTTTGAAATAAACTGCCCTATAGACTCCCAGTAGCCTAGATCAGAAACTTGCATATGTATAATGAGATGGTAAGTAACCCAAAATCATCTATTTTGTTTTCAAGTTGGATAATAAAACTAAATATACTCTACAAAACTGAAGTGGTAAGTCTTTCTGCCCAAAGTTTAGAGATGCTAGCTATATTGCAACAGTTCTTCACAATTCAGCTGCACTAGTAGACTTCTGGACTTCTAATGCACCAAACCCAGAAATAATACACCTACAGAGGTAAACTAATATTCCAGTATGAATTGCTAACACTGGTGCATGTTATTGTAATAATCGCTTTGTGGGAATCCTTCAGGATTCCACAGTCAGAGAACTTAGGTTTAAGTTAGGTGTGGTAACCTTTATCGTATAACCTGAGAAGTAGTGCTTGTAAGTTTACACTGTTAGCTAGTACAGTAACACAAATCTAAAATACCACAGGAGAAAAACAGCACACCTGAAGCTAATTCATCAAGCAGTGAAGTTATGAATTACATTATTTTTTWAAAAAATACATGTATTTGAACTCTTGCAACAAGTAAGTGATGGATGTGGATGCATCCACAGAGGTGACCGGGATTGTGACAACCTCTCCCTTGATGACTGACTGCTCCCCACCCCATTACTTTSAATACAATCACATAGTGAGTCCAGTGTTGGGTGTCCCGTGAGAGATTCTCAGAACTTACTTTTCTGAAGTGCTGAACATTAAAAGCTCAAAGTCAAAGCAATGACAACAGCAAGACAAAAAAATCTACTGTGAGGTGAGGTTATTTTATCATACAGAGTCACTATGGTACAACACTTAATAACAGAGCTGACAAGACACTGACTGTTCTTTGAAAACGTCTCAGTTTTAAAAATTTTATTTCATCGTACATTAATTCAAATACAAAAGGCTTTCAAACTTTTTTTGCAGGAAAAGGTGGAAGTGTGACAAAGTGCATCCTGTGTGACTACAGGCCTCTACTGGAMTACAGAAACTCTAAACTCACCTCCTTTGTCCACCTGGTCTGCAAGCTTGGGACTTGCCCTCTCTCCCTTTAACCCTTCCATACTTGACACAATTCGTGACCACATTTTTCATCTGCTTTGATTCACTTCTGTGCAACCCTACAGATACAGCAAAATRCTGTATTTCTCTAACCTTTTTGAAAACTTGACTCCTCTTATTCATGTGTCTGCATTACTCCTGCGGAAGGCCTGAACTTAGGAGAAAATATTTCTTAGACATTTCCTAAAGCTTGTCAGTCATTTTCAAAGCCCTCAAGATCTTCAGAAAGGGTTACAGCTCACCATCATTATTAGGGATGCTTCTGAATTTAGAATCTGATAATACAAGAAGAATGTAGCAAATTAACTACAGGCTAAGTTAAGAAACTCTTCCAGGAGAGCACTTTGCCTGGTACTCAGGTTACTCAAGGCTTTCTTAATCGCCTATTCATCTACCTAATTAAAAAACTTTCCCAAAACAGCAATAAGCAAATATTACAGAGATTTTATTTTAGCCTCACATTTCCCTTCAAAAATGGCCAGCCTTTCAGCTGATGCAAATTAAATAGGATAGATTCACAGAGCAGAGTAATATAGAAAAGACTATTTGATTTTTAACAGCATGTCCCCCTGTATCCAATAAGTTAAATAGTCCTCTATTTCAGCTTTTTGATTACTTTGATATGTGCTACTCTATCTTCTTGGAACCATTTTCCAGGAGGCTTATTGATTTTCTCAGAAATCCATTTTCTGATTTTCCAAAAGGCTATAAAACTGTCATTGTCCATATGATGAAATCCTTAATGGCGCTTTACATATTGGTCTGGTTTCTCCTTCCGCTATTCCCCTCTACATGCCCTTARAAATTTCCCTGAAGACAGATAAATTCTTCTATCTATATATAGCCCTGAACCTCCTCAGCATCAGTTCTCAGAACCTCACAGATCTGACCCTATGACAGGCGTGAATTTTAACAAGTGTTTTTCATCACGCACAGTTTAACTTCTGTGGGATCTCTCTTGTTGTTAAGATGCATAGCTAAGGGAAACTGCTATTGGGATTGTAGAGAATAGAACAATATTTCTTACATTTAAAACCAAACCAAACAGTAGGTACCCAATAAAAACATGTCAATCCAGTTACAATAATGGGCCTGATTGGACCTAGTGTAATAAAAGTTTTATTTTCTCAGCATTTTGTATGGCAACCCTAGTCCCTGTATGTGCAGCCTGCAGCAGCCCCAGCTGTTTAACGGAGACCTGAATGGTTTCCAGATGCGCCGGTCAGCCCAGTTCACCACTGGCTGCTGCTCCGGCAGCTCTCAATCTCAGATGATCTATGTTAATAAATATAGTGTTATGCCCTATAAGGAGAGGATTCTACAAAGTTTTCCAAGCAAGCATTTCTTATTCTCCAGTGCTTACCTCATATCTCGCTCAAGTGTCTCCAGGACAAAATGGTTCCTAGTATTATAGCAGGGAAAAATATTTAGCCAAAAAGAGGATTGAAATTCTGGGTCTGCTGAAATATTTGCAAGCTCATGTTGAGGCTGTCACATTTTTCAGTTAAAATGAAGGCTAAGCAAAAATAGGAAAGACTCAAAATTATGCAGAGGACAGACATGGTTTGTCCCAGGAAATCTGGGCACCCTAGCTCTTGCTTATTTGGAGACAATCTGCAGGTTGCCATCTGTGCTCCATGCCCAGTGAGGACAGGGACCTGGCCAAGTGAAGTTGGCTAGGAGTGGAACAGATGGAGAAAAAATGATCATCTTCCCTACATCCAGTACAGCTGTCTCTCCTGYGTGCACTCACGCGAGACTCTTGAGGGGAATTCAATCTGAATCAGCCAGAATGTCTGCCATGGACTYTGCGGCAGTAATTGCAACCCCTAGAATAAAGACCATTGCATTAAGCAATTACCTAATCCTAATTGTGGYTTGGACTAGGGTCTGAAGGAAATTGTTTTAAACTCTAGAGACATACCAGTTTAAAAGAAACTCTATAGAAATTTAAGCTCACAGAGGTAAGCAGGATTCTTCTTAAACTTCACAGATTCTTCTTGCCATGATTCTAGTTCAGGTTTTTGTGAGTAAGATCACTGTTGCAATTCTTGTTCTCTCTTATACAGTGTTTCTAACTGGCAAAACCTGCAAGGCACTCAGATTTCACATAGTTTCTGACTGCCATCCAGCTTCTGMTAGTTATAAAACTGTAAGCACTGAAAGTACTATTATCAGAGCTGAAGTATAAAGAAATCTAAGACAGCCAATTTTAATAAGGGTTGGTCTGAATCTTCCAAACATTTCTAGTTGAGAAACCTCAATAAAGTGTGAAAACATTAATTTATAAATTAAAATCTCCYTTTTTTATTTTAAACTTAAAATATTACCAGAGGGAATGAAATCCCCTGTGAAAATTCTGTTTTACCATAAAACTGTATTTTCAGAGGGAAGTAGCAGCCTTGAGTAGCACAATGAATGATATTTGTACAGTACCTGCTCAGGAACAAGCATTCAATGAAAAATTCCCCTTTTAATGTTGGTAGATGGTATAAATAGACAGGTACGTTCTCTATGGTGGGTGACAATACTGTCACTTTTTCTGAAAATACGTAAGTGGGAAGTCTGTTCTTTTCAAAAGCTAGATTTCAAGTCAGGTTGGATAAATATCACAGTGTTTCTTATATTTCCTATCACATGAGTAAACTAATTGTTGAAAACAGTATATACATTCTGTCTGGGACTATACAAATCTGATTCATGGAAGGCTTCTTTCCCTATATCTCACTTGTAAAAAAAAAATAAGTTTGAATGATTTTTTTCCTCAAGCACTAATTATTACCATGCTAGTGGTATTCCACAGATGCTGCAAGGGTTGTTAAGTGTGGATATTAACACTGAGTAAAGGTGTTGTTATATGTACATGTGTGTGTGCAACTTGAAGTATTGGAAGTACTCTTATAGAGAAAACAAACATGACTTTCTTTGTGCTACGTTGATACTAGCAATAGAAGTAAGAAATACAGACTTTGAAACCAATCCACCAGTTCCCATTCTGTGTGTTTATGGTCCCTCCTTTCTTTTTTATGTTCTTATTTATTAACCAATTATATAATCTGGGGTTGAATCTCAGCCATGTTTTTAATCTCCTGCAAGGGACAGCACGAGGAGGAGCTGTCCCGTGCGCACATTGAGAAAAGTCTCACAGCTGTAGCATCATTCTGGGTTTGCCCGAGGCAGAGGAGAGAGGCAGCAGGCACTTGGCGCAAACAGTATTTCTTCCACTGTAGAAGCAGACCAAAAGCCTCAGGCAGCCTCTGAAGAGGTGCCCTGTATCTTTGCTGATTCTGGACGATGGGGGCTGGTGTTCTGGCCCTGCCTTATGTGATTTAGGCAACAAATGTCCTCTCTGTGTGAAGGGACTTGCTAAGTCACAAGTCAGCCTCCTGAGAGAGTAATGYTTTTTATATTTAGCTTTTCTAGCTGCTCAGCTAGACAAAATAGAGCAATAGTATATATCAGTCACCTATACATATGATTTATTTTTTTAAAAAAAAGGCTTAGAACACAACTGACTTCTCTATCAGCTATAGATTTTTGATATCTTCCCTTAACCATGTAGATGAACAGTTTAACTAGACAATTTCACTGTAATTTTTAGAATTTAGGCCAATTTTTACAACCAAAGGAGCATGACAGTGACCGAATTGACTAATCTGTAACCATCTTAATGATTTCTAAAAAGAAGTAGCAAACAAATAGAGAACGTTTTCATCATATGAGCTTTTATTATTGTCTTCTGAGAGAAACTTAGACCTAATTGAAAAAAACTTGTAAAGAATGTGGCTAACAACCTCCACTATACATAATATTTAGTAGAGGGAAGAGATGAACCTTCAACACAGCAGACAAGAGACATACCATTACTTGCTTAAACCAGATGGAGAAAAAAATCCACTGAACGATTGGAACAGCGTTCCACMAATGGGCCACGCACACAAACTAAAAGAACATACTACAATATGCCTTGTTTTTGAAGAAGAAAAAAAGCAATATAAATCAAAAATCCATCCAGGGCATAACTCAAGATGCTTACTGTAACAGTGATAGCACCRTAAAGAAAAATATCAGAAAGCAGCTAGGGAATGAAGGATGTCTGGAGTCTTTCTAACACACGTAAGTAATACCTTATGTTGTAAAATGGATGAGACAACACTGCTTACTTGCAAACAAGTTAGGAAACTTTGATGTGTGACACTGAGCAGAGATGGGAATAGTAAACTTTTTTGTTGCTGTTCACCAGCAACTTCTTTCCCTACCAAACAGGAGGGAGAAACTCTGTTGTAAGAGTTTAACAAGTACCGTGCAGTGCCATTCACCACTGGCAGAAACTCTGCTGTGAGAAAGGGGTCCTAGATGCTGCAGTAGAGATAATGCTGAATGCAACCCTTGCTTTCCTTCCTAAATCTTCTAMCAGCTCATTCCTATTTTCCACACAGTTTAGCTGTTCTTTCCCTGCCAATGCACTGGATCTGAATGGTGGACCCTAAAGGGCCTATTATTCACTGTTCTGCTGATAGGAACATACAAAGTTTCTTAATTTAAAAGCAAGGTTTAGATGTTACCCAGTCCATCCTTAATGTTTTAATTATCATTTCTCCATCCACTTTCTTCCATAAGATGACATACATATCAGGATTTTACAGCTCTTTCCCTTTAGGAAAGACTAGATGACAGAGGAGCTGCGGTTTGATGTTGCACAGGGTGACATTTTGCCCAAAGACATTGATATTGGCACAGCTGCAGAAGCACAGTACGGCCAGGAAGAAGGATAAATGAAAACACACTGCAGCTATGTGACATCTGGAAGTGGATAGGAGCATACTGTTTGCCAGAGATCGGAAAAAATGTCACTGGCAAAATGTAATACTGGAGACAGTAGTAAGGCAGAAAAGAAACTGAGGAAAGAGATTTGATGGTGGAGAAAGATGCAATATTAAAGATAGCAAATGTATTAAAAATTGAAGTGGGGTTGTACTTATCCAACAGCAAGACTATCTTTACGCTGCAGCCAAGCATCGGTTGCAGATGTGGTCTGGAATAGTTTGTGCAGGTCTGGCCTCTCAGGGCAAAAAAAGAGGCTGCAGCAGGTGCAGAGGCTGCTACCATTGCTAATATATTACTATTGCTACTATTACCTGTGAGGGCGACGATGGGAACTCAGTTGGTCAGCGGAGTAACAGAGTTCTATAAAACAGAGGCTGAAGAGTATTATTTCTGTGCATAAATGAAGCAGCAGACCACCCCCCAAGACACAAAGGGAAGTTACAGTAGTATTTGAATATAAGAGTGAAAAGGTTAAAATTCAGTTTAAATCTCCATTACATATCCCAAGATGGATGGAAAATGGGACATGATTTAATATGTTGCTACCTTTTTGCACAGTACGTTTTACTGCATCAACATATGCATTGCACTAAATTTATATTCTTAGTTTAAAGAGCTCTRATTTCTTCAGAGTGAAAAAGTATCAACTGCCGACCGTGAATCTGTGCAGTGATGCGCTCTTTTAAGATTAAAAAATGTATGAAGTGCTGTAAAGTTGAAAGGGAAAAATCAGCTATGCTGTTCATTAAAATTACTGCCCTGTTTACTAATAATATAGTCATGTAGGAGAACATAAATAGCATTTTAGTTCCTGGGAAGTCATACAACTGCAATGGGAAAAAGATTTGATATTCAATCAAATTTTTGTCTAGTGATGCTTGTACATGCAAGCACGTCCACTGCACACGGGCATATGGGTGAGCGTTCCTTGTGCGCAGCGCAGGTGCTAGTACAATCATGCTCCCTTACACTGAAATGGTTTCTGTTACCTTGAAGCATTTTCATTCAGTGAAATGAAGTGTGTTTCCAGGGTGAAACACAGCAACTGTTTAACAGCACACAACAGCAGTGCTCTCTAACAGTACAGGATAAAGAGCAGAAAAGAATACAATAATCTATTATTTAACCTCTTTCTAGTAGGCTCCTTGCAGTTGTATCCCTTGCAAAGTGCGAAGAGGACAGTAGGCTGTATTATTTATCCTGCTTGGAATGTGCAATACAGCAGCTCCTAAAACAAAATGTATGAATTCACATGGAAACATGTGATAGGGTTCATGTGGATAGGGTTCAGACAGAAGCACAAGGATCCCGGGACATGTTCGCTACCTTTGTCAGCTGGCTGATTGCTCTCTTCCCTGGGAGACAAACAGTTAAGAACCGGTTGAAAATTATGTCCTAAACTTTTCCTTTCTCAGACTCTTTTCCTTATTTGCCAGGATTTCAGTCTTATAAAAAGGCTACAAAACTGCAGAATTAAAATAAAGCAGCTAGTACCTGACCCTCTGCAAGTTAACTAGGACAAATCTGACAACTTGCAATGTGCGAACATCTCAGGAAATGAGAAAGGTCTTCTGATGTTCCAAGTCTTATCATCTCATGCTTGAAATATGTTTTGTAACCTCAGTAGCCTGGAACTGAGTTCACAGTCACAAGAGGAGAGGTTACGTTTTCATTTAAAGTTGTAAATCATTTTAATGGTATTTTACCATTTGAGACATTGGACGATTTCCAATCAGTGCTGACAAAGACTGACTGTAAACAAAACCCCAAATAAAATGACAGAAATACCAAAAAGATCAAGAAGGCCTTGCATTCTGGAGGAAAGAGCACTGTCGTCCTTTCTCAGCATAGCATCTAGCACACAAATGTTAGGGTAGGAGACCAGGCACAGAGCAAAAAAAWTTTTTTTGTGTTTATGCATACAAAAGTTCAAAGGCAAAGGGAGAAAATGCAATCAACTGGGACTCTTTTCAAAGATGAAAATGATCAYAGAAATGTGAAAAATGTTGCAAATACTGACACTAAATTATAATGTAATGAAGTTGAATCAATGAGTTGAAAAAATAAATCTCTTCCCTTAGACAAACAATTGATAACTCTTGGGATTGCTTTTTCATAAATGCTAAGTCTTATTTAAGAATGTCTCTTTCTGAAAATTAGCATTGGACATTACACTGTGACGAGTTAACATAAAAACTAGCAAGGTAAAAAGAAGTCCTGACTCCTACTCTCCTTAGCCAATTTTCATACCAGAATTATTAAAATGGAGGACTCTTACCTGAATCTAGACCACAACTAGACTTCACCTGGCCAGCATCACTGTGATGCCTTCTGCATTTCTTTGGGAGATCTTGACTTTTTCCCACTCTGTCCTAGAGAAGCTATGGCTTGTCATCACAGTTGCCAGCTGCAAAAGTGGTTTGCTGTGCCTAGCTTGCTCCACAGAGCTGGACCCAGTACCCTGCTTCCTGCAGAAGAGTGCTTGGCAATGCCCACTAGGCTTTGCTAGAAAATGGCAAGAGAAATAGCTAAACTTCTTTCGGGTAAACCCACCCTTCACCCTTCCCCTGCTAATTCTACACATCAACTGGTATTCTTCTAAAATACAGCCAGTAAAGACTCTTGTAATCTAAAATACAATAATGGTTCCTGTCTTGCATACAAAATAATTTCACATGAACGAGTCTGAACAATCAATATTCAAAGCTAAAATTTTATTCTTCCACCCCTGAGTACTTTCTTATGCATTCAAAYCTCATCACAAGAAAAAGCCCCAAAAGAGAAATATATTTTGTGGCCTAAAACTTGTGGTTGGTGAACAGGAGAAAAATGCCTATTTCTTTTCCMAAAACTGTCCACCATGTCCTTTCCATTTTAGCTAAAGAACTCCTGGCCTGTCACTTTTTTTGCAAGTACAATTACTGCAATGCATCACCATGACAGAGGCAAACATTACAGTATCCAGATCACAGTAAGGGCATTGCATGTTAGTTGAAGTTATCACTCAGTATTATATCTCCTGGAAATCAGTGTGAATCATGTGAAACAAGTGTCATGTTCTCCCCACAAAAAATAATGCTTAATAGCCAGAGCTGGTTAGAGAAAAAATAATTGATGGAAGAGATTTTCATTAAWAAAAATATGTCAGACTTGAAATGTTTTGCTGGAACATAACTCTTCTGATTACATCATTGGAAACACTTTAAAATGATTCAGTTCTAACACACAATATTTCATTTTCATCAAACTCATTCAGCTGATGTAATATATATAATCTGTGACAAAGTATATATGATATGCTTCAACTATATTTTATTTCTATATATTTTATATATTTTATTACTTATTAAAAACCTACATTACAGTAAAGGCATTTCAACACTTCTTCCAAGCAATAAAATAAGAAATACAAGTTTTCATGTATATGTCCTGCTTGTATGAAAGCCAAGTATCAAAATATCAGAGTTTTCCCATAGAACATACATTTCCRCACCAATACTTTTGAGAACACAAAATAGGAGAGAAAGGACCTTTGATCTCCACATCCAAAAGAGACTCCAAGGGATTGCTGTATTTCTCAACCCCTGCCTGGGAGCTTCAATTTCCATAGGAGCGGAGGAGAAAGAAASAAGAGGTAGGTATGACACATTGCTAGTTTAAGATCTGAAGTCCATGGGGTGATACAACTGACCACTGTGTCCTGCTGACCCCCAATAGCTCTTGGCTAACATCTGTCCTGCACCTTTGCCTTTTAATACACTGGAGCTTCAAAAGAAACGCAGCACCCAGGGAAAGAGTGCCTGAGCTGGGACCAGTAAATTCATCTGAATTAACCTTCCCAGCTGAAGCCTCTCCTGGAAGAAGTGGGATCTTCAGAGTTACTGCTGTCTGTGTCTCTGRGTGACATAACATTGCTGGCTAAGTTAGGACAGGACTTTTTGATGACCTTCTCTAACAGCATTAAGATTCRTGTTTCATTAAGATTTACGATTCAGCTCTCATTAAGATTGACTAGTAAAGTTGCCTGCTTCCTAAGGCCACTTTTCATCTTAAGAGAGATTTGAGAAAGCCAGTGGGAGATTTGCCTTTCACAGGGACCTTGCTTTCRTCCCTCCTCTGTGTTGTGGCAGCGATCAGGCATATCGGGTGAGGAACAGGAGTGGCATCATGGGTCAGTTGGTTTAGTGGAGCTAAACTAATTTACTGAGGTCTAGAGAACATAAGGACCCTTGCACTTGAAGATAGGCAAAGCGGCTCATTGCACCACATTTCTGCATTGCAAGACCCACGCCTCAGCGGGATGATGCTTTAACTGATTAGACAAACGGAACTATTGTATCATTTGTATAATTCTTCTGTTTTTTTGAACTTCCAACTTAATAGGAACAACCAAGATTTTTAGATTGCAAATAATCTTAGAAAAATTAAGCTCTCTGAACTTGTCTTCTACTTACGTCTGGGCTGAATATTATAACATGTAAAACTCTGCAGTAATGGCATAGTAATGTCTGCACCATTTAGATGCTTCTTGTAGTTTCTCAGGGTACTTACTCTTGCTTGAATATTGAACAGCTGTGCCAGTGGTTTGCTGGTAAGTATTGTGGTTGTTTTTCTTATGCCTCTTCAATGCTGTGGTTTATTACACAGGAAGAATAAATATTTCAGAGACRTAACTGGATCTTCAAGTACCAAAGGTATTTCAGAAATCTTTGGAGGTATTTTATTTTAGTTTCTAGGCTTGCTTCTTGCATAATCATGGCTTACGTATCAGATTATATTTTACTATGATATTTCATTGTATAGAGATACTGTCAGAAGTGATCTAAAAGCATCAGTAAGCCTGAGGTCTTGAAGAATCAAAAATCATCATTCAGAAACATAGGGAGGGAAATATGAAAAACTGCTTAGCAGTTTCAGAGCAGTTAGCAACTCTGATGGATCAAACATGGACCTGCCAGAAAAAAAAGTCATATGAAGAACTGAAAAAAAAACCCTCCAAAATCTGCTAGGGTGGCAAAGCTGCCTCCTAAATTAACCTGACGTAGGAAGGCATGCTTTGGCAATTGGCAACTAGTACTGAAAAGTCAGTACAAGAAGAGTATTTCCTCAGGTGCCATATTAAACATATCACTAGTAAGTGTCTCCTAAGGAACAATGTCATCTGTAATTATTATTTTTCTCTCTTTCACAGAAAAAGAGAAGAGCCTGACTCTCCACTAGCTTGTATAAGAGTAAGTGAAGACTGAATCTAACAATCCCCAAAATTAAAAGGCTGTAAGTCTGGATAATGAACAAGAGGTCATTAAACAATGATTCAGTACTCTTAACTTTAATTTTTGCCTAACCTTCAAAGTACCTATAAGTGCCCTCTGTGAGGTGAGAGCTCATTGGATTTAAACTTTAGACAGTAATCTTTGCATTATATGGAGAAAGGAGTGTCTGTATCTCTTCGAAAACACCAAGGATACCCAGGCTTTATCTGTTGAGCCAAAATAATAGCAGTAAAGCTTATTTTTGCACAGTATCCTGGTGCTGACTCAAGGACAGGAAGAGCTGGACTCTGGACCCTTCTGTGGCTCATGTGATTTGGACCTAAATCACCTATATTCTGACTCCTCAAGACTCAYGGGGCTGTTCTAGGACCACCAAATACAAGACAGGAGCTTTCATAAGGAAAACTATATTTTGATTACTCAGTAGTTAATAAATCAGAGATGTAAAATTATCATGAAATCATCTTGTTCCTCTTCTGCCTATATAAAATTAACTCTCAACATATATTTTTTACTTTGATTTAAAATTCATATAATAAAGGTCCTACTATTTGCATATGTGGACTCTTCAAGATATTAAAGCTCTCATAGCTAAGAAGCTTCCTTTCCTAATCAAATCAAATCCTTTTCATCTACCCCACTGCATCCAGCTACATCCATTTGGAGTATTCTGATCAACTCTTTTGGTGCTTACAACCCTCAAATGCTTGCAGATGTTATCTTCCTCTTAGAGAAGTGATTTTAATCTTGATAAGTTAGTCCTTTGGTGCCACAGTTGCATTTATCCTTTTGTTATTACTTTCTGAGTACCTTACATTTTGYCAGCACTTGCAGCATCCAACCATGCAAAACCAAATTTGTCAGCACTCCTACTATAAAAGTTAAAAGTTGAGTGTACACACAAAAAGTCTCATCATATCTTTCCAAACTCACATCAGTTTTGCTTTCATATTAACTTGTTTCAGTGCTAATGCCCAAATGTGGTACAGGCATCGTTCTTTTGTTCTGTGTTTTGTAAAGCAGCTTGCAAAAATGGGTCCAGGTGCATAAGTGTTGAAGGATCCTAAGTGATATGGAAACAGAAAAAAACAATCTGTCTTTGAGATCATCGTCATTCATTTGTGTTTGCCTGCAATAATCTTAAAATGAAATGTTTGATTTCAGTTTTCCCCACATCAATACATACAATTATCTCCTAACTAGAGATTCTTAATTTAGTATGGAGTGCCAACTTTTTGTATGTCCTCTTGGGGTTTTGCAAGGAATAAGTAACTGGCATCATCAGAAATGGTGATGTTAAGGTGAACTGATGTATGGAATATAACTATATGTTCTCCATAAGGGAAATGCACTGATTCTCTTGATCTTAAATGTATACGCCCTGTCAGTGATCTCAGATGATACATAGATTTTACRTTTTAATTTTAGAAAGGCTATCATATGAAAGGAAAGATCCTCTTTCACTCAGTACTGGACTCTCCAAAACCCCCAAGGTGCTGATGGGGGAAAAAAAGGAATACATAGAATACATAGATGGAAAATTAAGGTTAATGCAAAGGGTAGTGGAACTGGTATTGTAAAATGGCTTGTTAGAAAGTCTTTAGTCAATGCTGATTAATACTCTGCACCTGTCCTGTGTGCCTGATGSGTGTTGACAGACCACAAGAACCTACCTACTGTGGGTGGCTCTATGGTGGAAAGTATTTCAGTGATTCTCCTTAATTAAATATTGACATTGGAGCTAAATCCCACAGGCTGGTAATCTCCCTGAATTACACAGATTTTGATTATGCAGTCTCTAAAGAAAATTTGCAAAGATCCATTCTGGATGGTGGTAAAATATGTTTTCTCATCTGCATCTAATGAGAAAGTGATATGAAAAAAATATGAAAACATATAGCAAATAATGTAAAATTAAAAATAGAAAATGTATATATACATTTATAGTTAGAAAAAAACATAGAAATGTAATATCTACATTTTTAAAGAAGCAACTATACACAACAGAAGAAAAGCAATTTGAATATATTCACATGGAAAGTGGGTTTGTCACTACCCCCAAAGCTCTATTCTATTGCAGTATTTTAATTAGACTTCCACATATGCTCTGTGATAYGGCAGCTTCAATTTTAACAGGAATATTACTTTCTGCAAAATATGTTTCTCCTAAATAAATTTGGCAGACAGATTTTCAGAAGACTTGTTTAATGGCTTTGCACTGCTTCACTGTGCATGGCATGCATTCAGCTAACACAACGCCTTATTTAATTTTTAAAAATCACAAATATAATGAAAATAGACTGTAAAACTATGCTTGAGATCAATTTTTTATTCATGCAGTGCAGCATCTATCAGTTTTCATCTGGAGTATTCAGAGTTGCTGTTGTGATTCCCTAAACTGGAGATCTTTTAAGCTCAGAGATGAGGCTTTCAAACTGCACTGCTGGGTAGAAAGGGACAGTTTCTCACCAAAATGATTTTATCACCAAAAAACAGAACACTTATGCTAGGGAAAACACACACAACCCCCCTCTTTTCTTTGCGCCAAAGTACAGCCAAGAATAATGTGAGATATTATCACTAAGTTTTCACTGCAGTTCTCTGTAGGTGGCAAACATAATACTGGCAACTCAGCAAATAAACTAATGGCAATTTTCAAAYGATGTAATGGAAATGCCAGGGCAAGTACAGAAAGGTCAGTAAAACATACACAACCTGGCAAGGATCCGAACGCTCAGAAATGAATCGAGAAAGAAATCAGAGGTGTCGTATTGACTCACTGAACCACTATTGATGAAGATCATAAAAATGTGAAAAAAAATACATRCAGTATTCATACACATAGTAACAGGAACAGTTCCAGGATCGGACTGTTAGTTGTATTTTCAAGTACGCTAAACACAAAAATAAAGGCTTGTGACATGAAACCATTTGTGACCACTTTTTATTTTTCAGGCATTATATTCTTCTGGCTAGTGTCTGCAATCTGCTGAAGGGAAAGCTGGACAAAAAGGCTAAAGAGACCCTCAATTCTCCTTTAATTGTGGATCTAATGATGGTATTACAAGATTTTATACTGACTGAAGTTACTACGCTGTGGCCGGTTTTGAATCAAATCCAAGCCCTCTGGCTCCTCACGGCTTCTGAAATTCTGGGTACTTCAGTCCTTTTGCTCACGATACATTTTGATGGGRGGGACTGACACAGAAAGGGTGCACAAGGAACGTCTGACTTGCTGTCAGCTTTTGTGGTCTTTGAGGAGTGGGTAGAATCATTCTCCTCGGGTCCATCAGTCCATACATTATGTACCCCCTCACCATACACGCTGTATTTCTATTTCCAATAGAAAAAAACCAGTGCAATTAATCATTGGACAGATAGAGAATAATGCATCAATAACAGAATTGGATTAGTGACTRCTGATAGGTAAATTAATTAATTTCATAATCTTATATTAAGAATTGAATCAATACTAATATGATGTAAAMTGCATTGGACAAACACGTTACTTAATTTAAAGGTTAACAATATAAGATCATAGGTCCAACATACTCTTAAGTTTATTTGAGAGAGGAAATACCAGCAAGGTTTCTGAGTGAGGAAAACATATTTTGAAAGAAAAACTGATAAAAGAGGTTTAGTAAATTTGGATAGAGTTTTGAATTTGCATATCCATCCTGGGTATTGTGGAGAGTAGTGCTGTGCAAAGTACTATTGAAGGTAAGCACGATACATGTCCTATCTGTGAATCTTAAGCTACCTGCAAAAATTTGTTTTGGGGCTGGAAGTGAAATGCCATAATGTCTCTAATTTGAATTTAAATTCAATAGTCCTCGGGGCAGCATGTCTCCTAAAAATAGCTTTTTCTAGCAATGTTTATCTTTCTATTATGTATAAATTCTGTTCCAAATTAACTAGAACTCAATAACTAAGAATTTTTAGGGACCCTTCAATGTTAATGACCCTTCAATAATAATATGTAAAATATCTAGCTCTTTATTGAACAGATATAGTTTCTTTGTTATTCAAAGTCCTGTTTATTGAATAAAATAAGTTTTTATTTTGTTCTTTAAAATAACTTTCCTGCAGTAGTGATGATATATGGATAAAAAGGAAACAGTCTGAGCACAGAAGTAAATTCTCCTGTTAGACTACCTATGCTAATCAGGAAAAGAGGACAGCCTTTGGATTCAGAGTTACATGATACATTTTCTTTGTCAAGGAAGTCAGCATGAAAAATATCTTATCCCTGAGTTGCAGCTCCTCCTATCACCATTGCTGTCAATGCAATGAAAATTTAATGATGTGGCCCATCATTAAATTTTCATCTATATAATCCATATTAAAAATAATCTATTTTTTGGAAAWGAGCTTTTTTGTTTGTTTGTTTGTTTGTTAAATCAATTCATCAATACAGGTAAGAGCATGTTAACCTAAGCAAATATACAAGAAAAGCTGTGAAGATATCAGAATATGGTGTTGGGGCAGGAATAAATGACTAGGAACCTTTGCCACTGAGGTTGTTCCCTTGTGGAAATGAAGTAAAAGCCTAAATAACAACAGGTCAGGAAAAAGTGTTTTTATCTTAAGCTTATAATGTTGTTCAGTCAGATTACTTGAGTAAAACAGGTAGGTAGCAAAATTTAGGCAGAGAAGAGATGTTAGGTTAGGAGATTTTGGGATGCAGAAAGAAAATATGCTCTGGGAATCAGAAATTAGGACTCATGCCAGCAGAAAGACTGCAATACCACATGCAGACAAGGTCTCTGCCAAGTCCATTATTTTTTGGTAACCAAGAAAGGGATGAATTACACTTCTTCTACAAAATTTTGTTTACAAGCCTCTCACGGTGACCATGATTGAGGTTAATCTGAATACAAGATTATTTTACGGGAAATAGCCTCCAACAGTGTTTCTACTCTTTATCAWTTTTCTGTGTAAACTCATTCTGGTATATGGTCGCATAGAATTTCTAACATTTTCACGAGGGCACTGAATACACTGAATATAGTATAATCATTTTGGGTTGCACATTTATAGGATGCATARATTTTGCATGGCATTTTTAGGGAGCATGTGTTCACAGATTTTGCATTGTTTCTCTGATAGCTCAATTCACTRTGTAGGCATTTAAGGAAGCTAAACTGAATCTTTCTTTAGACTTCACTTACTATTGGCAAGATCACCATTGACTGTAACAGAAGATTTTATGCCTTGTTCATATGAACACATCCACACAGAGACACTTAAATTTAGGTATATTAATTTCACATCAAAATCCTGACCAACAAATGYCTAGAAACCATAGCCACAGAGTAAGTATGTTTTTCTCCTGTCACTGGAAACATGCTGTCTTAAAGCACGGCTGGAGAAGCCTCATTTGAGAGGGACAGTACAACCGGTGTAGACCCGATCTGACAGTGAATGTGTGTGATACCATCAGAGCACCGCATCAGTGTGGGCACAGCAGAGCCTACCAGATTCAGCTGCTCTGCATATAAATACAGGGACATAAGACTTCTGGCACCCTTCATACTAATAAACCCTTCAGGATYGGTGGGGAAGAGTTTGTTGCTTTCATGCCTGCATTGCATTGGCTTTGCTATGCCATATCTGCATAATTTGGAGCAGCCCAGCATGCTGTTCTGGGCAGGATTAGAAAGCAATGAGTTTACATACAGGCTGTAAAACTTCAATTTTAAATCYCACATTTGGTTTAGTAGAGGTAGATTTTAGAGGAGGAAGTGTATCTTTTCACTGTAAACCAGAYACTTTTGTTCTGAAATCACTGAGAGAGAATGGAGTCTCATTATGCAATTTTTGAGTCATTTTTTCAGTATAAAAAACTTATTGTAATTGGAATTGTGTCTTTAATTATTTTCTTGATTTGATATTTGGAATCTCTGTGAATCAGAAGAGATTAAGAGTTCCTAAACATAACCTTCACTCTCAGATTTCATCAGCCTCCCTAAGGACAGAATGAGCTAACATGTAAGGAAAGATATAAACGTATTTGCCTATGGAGATTCTCTGCTGGTCTTTTATACTACAGTTACTTTCTAGGTACAGTATTTACTTGCTAGAATTTCCCTACTGAAGTTGTTCTAATTTTTAGATATGATGGAAATTATATGAGGAACAGAGAACCGAAATGCACCTTCTGGATCATCAAGGCAATACGTACCATGTTAAGAAACTGAGCACGCAATTCACAGATTTATCAAGCTCCACTTTCATCTCGTTTCCACCACCTCCAAAAGGAAGGCAGGCTCCACTGAAGCCTTTTGCTTTTKATAGCTACGAAGGGTCTTCCACTTCCTCGCTGGGTACATCTAACCGGCTCCCTGGAGCACGCACCGCCCCCGTCTGAAACACCTCCTGCCAGACCACCACCTCCACACAGGGACTACTGCAACACCACCATGTGCTAGCTAATAGTCATGCATATGAAGGAATGAGAGAAACAAATCTGTTGCATTTTTATCTATATTTAATTTAATTTTATTTTTTTTAATAAAGACTTGCACTGTTAAGAAAATGACACCCAGCTTTCCATTCCATTCCCATGGTACAGTGGTCAGAAGAAACATCTATGGTAGCTCAAACAAGACAAAAGTGAAACCAATGTACCAAGGACAGCACTGTGCTGTAGGCAGGAAGTTAGTTTCTTGGTAAATAGGTTATAAAAATAATATGAGGTTCAATTTTGCTGATTTGAAGGTCAAGTAGACTCCYTTTGAAGTTAATAGGAGCAGCTCCTTTTTGAAATTCTTGCTTATTACTCAGTTGTCACATTTAGAATACCTCCTGGGCCTCATCAAAATCCTCACATCCTCACAGCTTCCTCCGTAAAATCAAACACAGCATTGCACAGAAAGGATAATTCCCCGTTTCTTAGAAGTAACTTATTTTTGTTGGATTACGCACCTACATTCTAGACAATTTGAGACTGCAGAGTTTTAATTTTTTTCACAAAAACAATAAACAGAGACTTCACTAAAGTCAAGCACACTAAAATCTTAGCACTGGTAGAGGTGAAAACAAATCATTAGGTAATACTAAAAAATGGTGCATTTTGAAACTTTTTAAATAATAACGTCCCCCCTCCAATATCCTACCATTGTTTACAGCAGACTTTTTCTAGAGCAATGAATCATTTCCAAACTGCTCTGTCCACATTATTATTATTTTTTTTCCTGAAAATTAACATGCTGCTGAAAATCTGAAATGCCTGAAACTGGTCAACTAGCTAATTAAAAAGTTTTGCTGAATAACTTGTACCTTCTCTGGAGAAAATGCAAACAAGATGCTAATATTTAAAGATACAATAAGGGAATAAAGTAAAATGCAACTGGGAYTTCATAGGCATACTCTCAATGAAATTAAAAAACCCACCTCTGGAAAGAGATATTTTTAAAAATTATGGATAAGACTTTAAAATGAACAGGAAAGAATCAATTTCTGATTGGTCAAATGTCTGTGGCTTTCTGATTAAATGAGGTGCTCCCATTTCCTCCTGTCCCTAAGGAGATACTAGGAGCCTTTTTTACTGGGAGGCCTTGAAAACACTCTGAAAATGAAACTACTGGATGATTTTTGTTTTGAATTAGCTAAAAATATTTTAAGTTTGATACATGCAACAGATCTGTTATTTTATTAACCTTCATTTCCCTAAGATGTATAATAGTTAATGTAATATTACATGGCTCTCTTTCTACCTTTAAACATTTATACCTTCCAAGAAACAATTTTCTGTGAGTTTTATTGTTTTTTTTTAATTTACCTTAATTCCACTATTACTAAAACTACCAACACTTTATATTGAGTTAAATAGCCACAAAATTAATGCATGTATATTCATCTCAAATAAAAATGGGCAAGCCCTTCATCACAGAGTACTTTCAAATTGCAACATTTGTCAAAATAAAAGGGCCAAATACATCTCTATTCCTTGTCTGCTGCAACATGAAGTTTCGCAATACCCTACTCTTAGGCAAGGCTCCTAACTGCAATCCTGCTTTATCAGTTGTTTTCCATTCAGTTAGGACTAACCAACTTCAGACACCTGCGGATCTTCATTTCCAAAGGCAGACACTAACAGCATATAGAGACACCCACGCACAGATACCAGCTGCTAGAGGTAGCTTCCCCAGCCACACTTAATGGAGGATTAACCACCACTTTGAGTGGGGGAGCTCTTCTTTTTACATCTGCCTTGGTTCTTTATACTTTTGTTTTCTAAATCTTTTTCTGTTCTTTCCTACTGTATTATCAGCTCCCCAGGGTTCTCTTAGAAATATCTTTGCTTTGAGCCTACTTGGTTTACCTCATTATACCTTAAGCCAACAGATTCATAGGATGCATATAAATTAAACTCAGGCTGAGTTCAAAGGAAAAGGACTCATTTTTCTCACAGAATCACCAACTGAGCTAGAATTGTATATAAACGGTAATTTATGTCACATATTTTGAAAATAATGCATGGAAATACTAAATGGAAAAAAATACAATTGAAATAATTTTTACAGACACTAGTTATTTATATGTTCAGAACACTACTTACAGCAGAGAAAAGAGGATTTCCCTTCAAAATATTGCCAGAATCCTTAGACTGCCATTTTYGTCAACCTGAACCAAACTAATGAGCACTCATTATACCCACAAGAACACTTTAAGTATCCTGAGCAATTCGCTGGGATTGCACAGGCATGGGCCTGAACTTTGAAGATATCTCATTATTTGGTAAATCAGAAACATGTTCAGTAATGTTTCCTTTCTGTTGTCCGCAGTAATTTTTTTGTCAACAAAAACACATAGTTGCTTGCCGGTATTTTACATATCGCAAGCCCACCTGAGTGCACAGTGTCACTACTGCTATTATCTACTTTTAGTTAATACTCTTCAGCTTGAGAAACAGCCATAACAACTACGTGTCTTTACTTAGTGTGCATGTATTTCATGGTGCTAATGTTTTGCAGTGCTTCGTGCACAGGCTCAGCTAGCCAGGTATTCAGCTCACCTGCGCRAGGCTTCAGAAGGACCTCTTCCAGGAGGTCCTTTCCCCTCTCCTCCCCTTCTGGTCGTGCACACACACCTGCTGTGGCCCACACAGGCCCCATCCCTTGGAGAGGTCTCTCCTGAGCATAGTTACATGGTTAATGACAAACAACCCCCCAAATCAACGCTGTTCCCCCCTTGGCCTGAGTTCCTATCTTTGGGCCATCCATGAACTGGWCTGCTTGCCAAAGCCGGCAGCGCTATCTTCACAGGAAGGGGAACACAATAGCCACAACTGACAGCGTCATTAGTTTGGACTTGATGACTTCTAATGTTTTCCTGGCTCTACTGAGCCAGACTCCAGCTGTCTTTTCAACCTGTGCACAGTGGTGGGGACCAGAATACACCCACTGCCCCTTCAGGCAGAGCAACCCAGAGACAGGCTGCATCTCCTTGTCCACATGTTCTAAAACACCATTATGGTCCTTTCTACGCATAAAAATAGCAGGAAATCATCAATTGTAAAATTGATGTTTCAGAAATACATTACTTTAGTATTTTCATAAAATAACAACAACCCACTTTCAACATGGAACAGTTTTTTTCATTTCTTCATATGCTCCTAGACATTCTTCTGACCAGAAAAATAAAACAGTGCAAGCAAGCTGCCTGTGTATCAGAGGCAGGAAGTGAYTGATCGCTTACTGAACACACAAAGAAAAAAAGGAAGAGATGCTTTTTTTTTTTTTTTTTAATGGAAACACTGATATGTAAACTGACTAATAAAACTCACCARCCCTTTGCAAATGGAGAGTACTGGGGTAAGCCTAAGGTAGCCAAACATTATTCCTGAGTGTTTTCACCATGTAAAGGGTGATTCATGGGCTGTCCCAGTCCTCAGCCACTCCCAATGTCAATCCAAAATCCTTTGAAATGAAGGTTCTGCACATATTGTAGGTGGCTTGGATCAGAGTTTGCATCTACTACATAGTGAGCGGAGAACCTGAGAGTGAATTTTATAAGGAAGGTTTTATTTCTTTACACATTCCTAATTAYATCCCACTACTCAATAGTGGTTTAATGACCGCATATCTCTAGTATAATATATTTATGACAYGATGCATTGTCTTTTGATCCTCTGGGGTAGATTTTTGGTCATATTTACTGAACTGAGAGYTAACTTTTTAGGATTAAAATTAGACTTACTGATCACTGCACCTTGCTGGAGGCTAAATGTCTGTTTTACTCCCCTTCTTAGATGCTAATCAGTATGTTTATTTTCGTCTGATTGTCAGCATGGTTCCAGAAGAGAGATTTTTTAAAAAATCAGATACRTTGAGGCTGGTAATTCCTCTTGGAAAACTGTCCCATGGTTAGGGGGGAAGTAAGGGAATGAGGGAGAGAGAGAATAAAATACTAATTGTGAATGCATAAAATATTAGGACAAAATGCAAGCTTCACCTTATGAARTGTTTACATCTCAAGAAGGGCAAACTCTATGGCACCAATTGCAGTTCTTAGGTTGCATCTGCCCTAAACTGTTGTTCTAACTCGACTTTGCCTTGTACAAGAGAGCAGAGGAAGGAGAGYGGATGTGGGACCATGCCCACTGTGCGGACAGAATCCCTTGGGTTAGCTGTAGCAAATATTGGCAATGCTGCTTTCCCCTTATTGCTGCTATTGCTTTCAGCACCCGCTGACTGATTTAGTTTGCTGAGAGAGGCTATGACATAATGTTTTACATTGCTTTTAAATTGCTGAAAGCAAAATATTAGATAAATACTGAGCACAAATGAGCACACTGAGCACACTGCCCTGAGATGTACTCTCCTCAGTGTGTCTGCACCCTGTTTGACTTGCTTGCTGCTTCCCCTTCAGCCTAGGAGCTTACATGGAATTGAACTGTAAAATGTTCACACAAGCTCAGAGATGTATTACTGTGCTGGTTACCAAAACAGGCATGCAGAGACAACACTCCTGACATGACAGAAGTGGAAAATCAACCACTATGAAAGTTTTGACTTTAATAGTTCTGTGCAGAGTTACAATACGGTCACAGCTGAAATCTTGAGCTCATTCTTTCCATGACTGTATACAAGGCAGCATGTCTTGATTGCTGCGAATGAAAGGTATAAAATATCTGAAGTATTCCAAAGCATTGCAATGAGGCAGGATGATCTGTGGCGACCACAAATATGGAAGAGTGAGACACTGTTTTTTGATGTTATTGTCATTGCCAAGACTGCTTGGAATACTTTACTATTCAATGATTGTTGCCCTTAACTCCATTTAAGTGCAGAAGAAAGTAGGAGCTTTTTAACAGCAGGAAAGGATATTCCATTACCTGCAGCCATATCTGCCTCTGCACATTTCTAGGGAGGTAGAAGGCATCTTCTTGGCAGGATAAGACTTCTGTCCCTGCATCACAGCCTGCTGCCTGCAGTGGGGAAGATGAGGCGCAAAATGATCGCCCCGAGTTGGATGAGGCATTCAACAAAATAACTCAAGTGCTGCCAGCCCTGTCGTACTGACCCCAGCCCAGCCTGGCACAGGCAGGGCAACYGTAACTCTGTCCTGACCACCAGCAGCAGAACTGCACACTGCTTTGGGTGCTCTTTCCCTACCAACCTATGTCTCAGGATGATTTAAATTGCTGGGCCCCATGCCCAGATGGAAGCAGAAGAAGCGCTAGCTGTGAGCCTGAAACCTGTGAGGACTTTGCCATGTACCACTGAAGAGAGTCCGAGAATCAAAGTGATCCCTACGTTGCTTAGAAGAGAAATAGCCCCTTGCGCAAGTGCAGTGGTTATCCCTGGCAGTGCCGCTGGGTGTTATTTTCATTGCATTTTGGGCCAATCTCATTCAAGCTCTCAGGAGCGTTCAATCCCTATTGACTAAGGAAACACTGTAACGAGAACTGATCAAGRAAACGTATTCCAGTACCTCTACGGCAATAGTTGAGTTATTTCCACTGGTGTATTTCTAACCCCCCTTTTTTTCAGCACCAGTAGCACTCTGATAGTTGCAATGGTCTGGATACTGAAACTAGGGGAAAATAAATGGATAAAGGTGAGATACACAGACTCTGAAGATTAGTCGTGGGCTGGGTGACAGAAATTAAGCACTCTTCCATTACCTCATCAGTAAATGACCATCTGCAGTGACTTTAAGGTTCARAGTTTCCAGGATAATATGGTGAGTTCAGGCTGTTTCTTTTTTCCTTACAGACTGACCATACGTGACTCAGCAACCCTCTTTAACCAGCAAGTTTCCTTCTTTGATGTCTTATTATATAAATAATATTATTTATAACCTTTATGTAAATAATGTTTTATTGTGTTCACCTTTGTTACAACAAATGAGTTAAAATAGGCTGTACTAGAAAATGACCACAAGTCGCACTCTAAAATACAGTATAAGACAGCCTTGGCACAAATGGGCATAAATGCTATCCCACTTCAAAACATGCTGCTTGCCAAGTTTCTTTTATAAGATCTACAAGAATTCACTTGGGTCAGCTCAGTCAGTCCCCATGACTGAGTCACAGCTTCTCAGGTATTTTCCCAATGTTGAAGCACAGTGACAGAAGTGAGGTAGAAACTCTATTGCAACTAACAGTGACAGTCCTTTTTTTTTTTTTGTTTTTGTTTAAAGGTCCTTAGTTCTACCTGCTGCTACAAAGTGCTCCAAAATACTACTTTTTTTTGTTTGTTTTTTTTGAAGGCTGGCAGATATTAACATTTCCTTTCATGCACATATGGAAATAACAGCATGACTCTCATCATGTGTTGAATGTTCTCAATAACCAGAAACATGCCCAGTTTTTTCAAAGCACCCTCCTGCCACTTTGTATAATACTGATCAGCATATTTAGGAAATAGCTAAGCTCTAGATAAATGCTCCAGAAGTACCTCCCTTTGTGCCTGATCCCACATATTTGTAGGGTCCAGAATCTATTGTACTTGACATTTGGAAGAGGGTTATTTCCTTCCCCTTACATATATGCAARGACCACCAAGGCCATGGCTTCATCTTTTTGGACCTAAGCGAACTGGATTTTAAAASGAACCTGCAGAAACTCTGTGAATATGCTAAAAACTCTGGGACACAAAATTAAGTGCCTGAAGTGAGAGTATTTGCTGGAGAAAGGGAAGTGATTTGTGAAAAATGACTCTGAGCGCCTGGACAGAAAACACCAGGAGGCTTTACAGTATATATTAGCCAATGTATGTCTGGTACTGTAATCAAGAAAAGACCTGTCCCTCTAATAAGGGGTACTTGTGATAAAAAAAAGGCACAAGAAGAAGACAACAGCCAACAGAGGGCAACTGTGTTCATGTTAATGAGATAAGTGATGAGACTTGTGGTAGGCAGAGCTGAACCTTCAAGAAGATGATGAAGAAGGAGTGAAAGCAGGGCAGGGTATACTGTTCCTTCTCTCAGATGTTGAAGTTTCTATGCCATTATTTAATTGACAGTCAGTATTCTAGGGCATAGACTTTATCTGTAATTTCTCTCTGGCTCTGTTTGCAATTTCACACTTACTTAAAATATTACAATGATGAGAACTTCCATTCTATTAAAGGTCTGAGAACTGACAAGGCACAAGCCTGCTACAGTGGTATAGTACTGTCTCAAATGCAAAACAACAGGACAATCACAGTTTTCTAAATGCTCACCAAATTCTACAAATAGTATCTTTATTTAGTATAGATAAAGGAAAAATATTGACATACCATGTTATTCATCCAAAATGAATGCTGCTTCATTTTTCAGCACTCAGCACTTAGTGAAATGCACCTGTTCAGTTCGCTCTCCCCAGCGGACGTCAGCCAGCCTGAATTATCTGCAAGCGGTCCCGCCAGGCGAGCTGTCTGGTGCGGTTGTAATGAATGGTGCACAGACAAGGCAGAGCTGCTGGGCTCAGCTGTGACCGTGATTAGAGGCAGACATAACTCTTTATAGCAAGATGTTCTTCGGTGAGGCCTGGGGATGACCTCAGCATAGTCAAAAGGGAAGATTTGTAGTGCTGAATGTATGCGGACAGTGGGGGAAGTCTTTCATGAGGTTTACTAGCAGACATATAGCAGATGTATACAGTCTTTGGACAGGAGTATAGTGTTAGGTGGCGTTCGGTGCGTAAGAGGCAAGGGACTGGACAAAGAGGGATACAGGCTAAAATATTTGGCACAGTGGTTTTTCTACGGAATAAGTAAATTGTCTTGAGGGAAGAAGCTCCTACACAGTACAGCAGGGAAGAGTGYAGATGTGTTTGTTACATTTGTAACAGAAAACAGTGCAGGGGTCAGAGTTAAGGGGAAACAGGATGTACATGAGGCTTGGGATATAATGGATTTGACATTATGGAAGGTCTGCATAATTTTGCATGAATGAGATATTTTTTGACTGAATTCACCTCAGTCAGTTATCCTAACATGGAAAATGCAATAAACATGTTATATCTACCTAATTCCATCAGATGTTAACACGCTATGGAACACACATTAAGTATTTGGAGACAAATGCGAAAAACAGCATTCAAATGATACTTAGCTGTCTACATATGAAAATACTGCATCACTGATTCCATTCTCATCCTAATGTAAATCAAAAATAGCTTAAATTAAGCTATTTGTATTAAATTAATGAAGAAGATTCTGAATAAGAGAGGACTCTGACACTAAGTTTTATAAATTCAGTCTTTATAAAAGCAGTGGACTCCTCCTAACTTTGATTCTGAGACTCTGGAGCACACAGAAAATGTCAGAAAATGAATTCTGTTCTTGATAAAAATTACTTGCATGAGCCACGTTCTTCAGTGACTGCACCTGTTTCCCAGTGTCTAGTTTCTGAAACTTGGAGGGAAACATTAAGCAAGAACTATGCAATGAAACTGATTGCCTGGGTGCAAATTTCCATCCTATTTTTTGCCGAAGAGCAATATGAAATTCCGTTCCCATTTCTTAATTAGAACTACTCAACTGAGGGCAATTTGAGTTATGTCTTGAAGAAGAAAAGAAAATCAATTTTGAAAAGTGGACTGAGGAATGGCAGTCTGAAGTCAGTCTAGCAGGTGAAAATTGGGAATGTAAACTCTTAAGACATCAAGAATTACATGAAGTGCTAGTTTTAACATAAAATGTCATTCAATTCAAAAACAGAAATAGGTTGCAGAAATTTCATTTCTAATTTTACGTATTATAAGTGAATATTGACTGAATGCAGTAATGCAAGGAGATGGGCTAGAATGCTTAGTAAAACAGTGAAAGGACAGGGCTGTTACAGCAGAGAGAAAAAAGGTAATTAGGATGATGGCAGACTGTAAGCTTGAGCTGTWTCTCAAATGAAAGACTTTTTGGTAAAATCTGGGTGAATTCAAGCCAAGATTTGTTTTCCCTCTTGAATTATATTCCACGTTTTAGTTCCCAGAAATGCTGTGGCAAACAGGTATAAGTGGAATAAACTCTGGCTACACATCCACTGCTGCAACATGCCCACTAATATTTAAGCTGACACAGAGCCCAGAGATCTCATATGCATATTCTTTTGGCTTTCAGCTGCTAGAGAGTGGAATATCTGCAAAACAACTGTTGCCTCTGTCCTTCAAACTGCATGGCATAAGATCAGTGATAGCCACATCCTCCCCTTGCATTTTCTTGCATTCTACTTAATCATCTTCCATTCTTAGGTTATAATACTAACGTGTACTTCATTGAAGATCAAGCAGAAGATTTATGTATGTCTTAATTTCAAAGCAACCATCTGAAGCAATGAATTAAAATTATAACGTATTATAAAATATTCCTCTTACTGCAAAGGATACTATCCAAGTTTGTCAGCAAAATAAAAGTCCAGCTACAGCGAAGAACGCAGTAGCTAAGCACAGACATGAATTTCAGCTGTGGTCAGGAAAGCATAATCAGCTGGATATAACAGAAGCCAGCGTCTCTTGAGAAGATGAGACTGCRGGAACATATGAACTTTATAAAAGGAGGTGCAGTGTTAGGTTTGATCCTCTAAAGATAATGAGAATCAGAATCTCATCAAAAGTGCTATGATGGAAGAGGGAAAAAATTCAACCTGATGTGGACTGCAGACAGAAGAGATGATTTGAGCTCAGAAACAAAGAAGAGTCTGTTCAGCAGCTAGATGCTTTTAAAGAAGGATAAATTGAATTTTGTAGTGGCATGGAGATAATCATATAAGAGATTATTTTTATGATACACACTAAGACATTCTTCAGTGGGGGAAAACAGAATGTCAGAGAGAAAACATAGCTGGATGATCTCACTTTATTTTTCTCTTGTTTTTCTCTTTTGCTCCCTTTTAAATGCATTTGTTTCATGTCCTACACAGAAAGAACAAAAGGTATATTTCTGTATCCGTACAGGCTACATGCTATGCATCTATTTCAGTGATTTCAACAGCATATGTGCAAGAAAAAGCACAGCAATTAAGAGAAGGACATAAACAAGGCTCTGCAGGTTAACTGGTGTAGTCATATAGTTCAGTACTCTTATCTTGCTCTGCCCATCTGGCAGGAACCTTCTGCATTATTCTTTAGTACCCTTTTGTGAGTAGGGGCCTTAGTCACTTGCTCTCCAAAGAGTCCACACGTTACCTAAGATCTTATTCCAGTCCCTTTCAGGGATCTGGCTTTATTAACAAAGAAAGTAAGATAAACTTCAGTGTAAAACTTCTATTGATGGTGTTTCATTTTATTGAGGCTGTTGCTAAGAGGACTGCTTTGGGACTTCTGAACCCACACCCTAGATTCTATCTTTTCAGGCAGTCACTTCCCCCTCTTTTATCCAGAAGCTGTGAGTCATCTGCCTCAATGAGTCAACAAAAGCCTCTTAACCTCTTCCCAACCTAAGAGAATAACGTAGGAGGAGGTATGCAGGCAAATTCTAATGATATTTTAAATCAGAAATGCTGTGAGGGAAGAAGTTTGGTCCTACAGGTCTTTCAGAAAGTGCACATTAGAAAGTAAACGCTAATTGAACTGTCATTTTGAACAGCACRTAATACTGAAGCACTGTTTAACATCTACAGAGGAGAATGGTTTCCAGGTCTAAAACAAGCTAAACAGAGTGAGAMTCTTTAAGCGTTGGTGGCAGTGATTTATTCTAGCATGCCAATATTTCATTATAATTCTGCAGTCTGAGTATGATCTTGCATTTCACTGCCCAGATAAAGGCAAATCACTCACCCATCAGAAGGTGCAAAGCAAACGCAAGGCTTTGAACAGAACACACATTTTCATTTTGCTGAAATGCCTTTATTCTAACATTTGCAGAAGTTCACAACTTTTCTTGGAATCATGTTTATGCAACTGCAAGAAGGAAGAGAAACCCTAAAGCTGTTCCACACACACCTAGTCGAGAGTTCTCAAAAGCACGCCGGCAAACCTTTTCAGAAGCTCTGATTAATAGCATCAGTATAACCAGGCAAGTGGAAGGTAGCAATACACTGGAGACATATGCTCAGGCCATGCTGGAAAGAGTTATTTCTCATCTGATAGAATGTAGGGAAATTTCTATTACCCCACTATATGAAACACAGCGGTTAGGGTAAAAGAATGTTACCTTCCGTGCAAATATAAAACACARTCCGGGCAGAAAGGGATATCAAATAATGGATCAGTGTCCAGTCAGTGAGGCAGCTGTATCACTTTCACGGAAAGAAGCAAAGAAGCACATTTAGCTCAAAACTGAGGGCCRGCAGATAGAAAAGTACTTCTACTCTTTTAAGAGAACATGCAAAATGTAATATCAAACATGTCAGCTTTAACAGAATATGATATCCTATGCATTAAAAAAGCTTAGTTGTCAAAGCTCTTTTTTTACATAAAGAGAAAATCATCTATCCTTACCACTTCAGTTTTCTTAGGCAATTGTAAAATGTCTGTGCACCCTTTCACGTTCATTTAATCCTCTTTAACATTGAATGTCACTCCAAAACTACTGAATAATCAAAGAGAGATCTCGTTTAGCACTATAATTGATGGCCTAAGCAAATGCTACAAGAAACAGTGCATTTGTCATGGGGTGCGATCAGTTAAGGTACATGAACACTGCAGCTGTGCCTGTGACTCTCCATAATCCTGCTCCCTTCCAACCATCACTCTGGTGTGACTGACAAGATGTTTGCTAGTCTTTTAGACTCAACAAGAGTTTAATGACATCCAAAGGTGGGAATGAGCAGGCATGTCTCTCTCACATTTCAGCTTACCACATTTTTCATTCTAGACCATTTCCATAAGATATCAAACAATTTATTTTTTCCTCATGTAATGGAAAATAATTCTGGGGGTTTTTCCATCTCAGGCTCACCACAATTCTGAGGGTAAAGTGCCATCCTTCTTGCTTGAAACATTCAGCTAAGCTAGCTATTTCCCTGGAACTTCCCTATCATATACTTTCTTTTCTATCTTTTGTGGGATTTATTCTCAGGACAACATGGGCATTATTCCCCCTTGTGAAAGAAATCTCCGGCAAACATTTGGTACCTTTTCCAGGAGTTTCAAGCTATTTGCAATTTAGAGGTTAGAGGAAAATATGTTTTTTATTCTCAATATATCCCAAGGCAATTAGTAATGGAGAGCAGCATTGTCAAACTATTTGAATCAATAAAAAAATTATCTGAATTATCTACAACATTTAAATACAACTACATATAAAGCATACAATTGTAGGTTGTGAGTTTGCAGACTCTTCTTTCTAACTTTGATTATCTTAAATTGGTGGGACTACTTGTACATCTAAAGGTGAGCACAGGAAGAAGTGCATCTCCATTACTGGAACAWACATAAATGTTCAATACTAGGAATCCACTGCGACTGTTAAAGACTCATCCATGCGTCCCCTGGCCTTCAGTCTCAGAAGCAACRCTCTCATGGACAAAATCTTCCTCTGGAGGTTCACCTACTTTAAACACCGACCACTCCTGGATGAAACTACCCACTCCTGAGCACCTTTCTCTCTCCGACATCCACTCGTTCAGACAAGATGCCTAACTTTTACATGGCAAGACCTGGGTGACATCAATTCTATACTAACTGTAGGATGGAATAATCACAGTGTGAATGTCTTGGGTACACTTACTATTTATTAGACCGCCTACGCCTTATCTTCTCAAGTGTATCAGCCATAGAAGACAACTTAAGTAATTAAATCAGGTTAAGGGAGTTATAAGACTTCTAAATGACTTTCTATGAATAACCCTTCTCCCATACAACTTTGAAGTTGTCTCCTGCCTGTAAAAGTGAATAAAATAGGAATAATACAAGAATCACAGAGAATTTATGAAGTTAAACAAAATTGTAAAAGTATCTAGTCATTTTAGTGATAACAGTCCTACTATCTATCAGCAAAACTGAAATATTTGGAAAGGGAGAGGGGTTTACAACACATTCACAAAATATGATAACTGTGTGTGCTCATTTCTTTATTTGTTAAATCATTTTAGGTGAGAATGGTTTCCACTCAGTATTATCTGTGTTTTAGTTAGTGCCTGCCAGATGTCCTTCAACTGCCTGCAACCTGCATATACTGTATTTTATGCTGTCAGTCTAAAATCATTGTATAGTCTTATTCTTACCATTTATGGAAGAACATACAAGTCTAGATCTTGAGCTCAGTTTGGAAACTGAAGTTCAGCTACTTATTCAAATTTATCTTAACTATGTTTACCTTTCCAATCTACAAAATTAGGTTGGACAACTGTTCCAAATAAACTGTCCTCTAAGATTTCTTGCACCTCATTTTAATCCCATCAGGTAAATGCCTTTCCCTCTTGCCCCTATTGTAGGATTATCCAAACTTTGAAGAATACACTATGAGTTTAGTTTCAGAAGTGGGCAGAACATCTATCTATAGGGTGTTTTTCCTTTGCAAACAATCTGCTCAGCCAGCTGATGATCAACAGGAAATCTGAATTTATTACAAGAACTGTAAAGGTTCTGTAGAAATTATATTGCTGCTGTAAAGACTTCAGAAATTTTCTTTCATAATTCCAATTGCACAGATAAACATAAAAATTCTACAGGCGATCCAACCAACACAGTAAGATCCTTTYTGTACTAATATTTTGAGATAAAGATAATGCTCTATAAAGACTTGCCTCTCTAAAAAGAAAAGCAAAAAAGGAAACTATGACCATACACATACAGTGCCAGTAATGATATTAATGTATAGATTTTGTTTCTCTATTTGGCCACTGAGGTATCTTCAAAAGGAGTCAAACTAGCTCCCTGAGTTTGGGGTAAGGTTTATGCCAGACCCAGTGTCAGTGTAATTTATAGCACAAAGATGTGTGATGTACCACACTGAGTCTGTACCAGATCTTGAACACTCCTGAACTTCAGCTAACATTATAATGTTTTAAACTACTGAAGAAGGCTTCTGGAGCCAGTCTAGTACCTTGATAGATGAGGTCCTCAATACTTAGGGCATCTTAAAAAAAAGAAAAAAAAAGGCATAAAGTGCTAAAGTACCCTGCCTTAGCTCCTCCAAATCCCTTCCTAAAGTTTTCTCTCTCTTTTTTTTTTTTTTTTTTTTTTTGGCATTTTTATTGTGCCTTGTACAAGAAGGCTCCTAGGCATTATGGTAATACTGATCATTAAAAAGCATTCTTATGATCAAGCAAGGTATTCTCTCTGATTCAGGGACAATCTGGTGAACTTCAGCGAGATCAGACTAGCTGGACTCACCTAGTGTTAAAATCTATGATGTATGTCAGTGTAAAAATTTCAATCTAGAAAAACTTAGACTATTAAACTACTTTATAGAGGGAAATGTACATATACTGTTACAGTAAAATAAAATCAGCAGCTGGGTGAGGAAGTGGTATACCACTCTTTGTGCTATAGTTATAAACCAAGTAAGTATATTATGGTAGGCATTAGTATTATTAATCATGTTTATTACAGTAGAGCCTAAAACCAGGCAAAAAATGAGTCCTGTGGGATTACACAGAATGAGAGATGCACAGGAATAGACCAYAGCTATCCTGAAGAATTTACAGTCTAAATAAACAAGACAGGCACTGAATGGGGAAAGTGGTACAAGAAATGAGCAGTTTGAGCAACGTGATAGCAGTAAATGTTAATTTTGCAATTGCTGTATTCCAACAGAAAGGGAGGGTAAGAGGCTGAGATGGATCAACAGGGGAATTCTTAAAAAGGGACAGCCCAAATGGAAAAGACAAGARAGAGAAAAAGCAATGTATGCATGTGAGCATCACCAAGAAAAGAGTATTTGGGACAGATATGAAGTGAAACTGAGGTGAAGGGGGGTGGCAAAGACTGAGAGCAAACATTCAGTAAGCAAAGGACAGGGCCCCTGGGCTGGCCCTGGTGCAAGCAGAAGCTTCCTCTGCCATCCTCCAGCTCCGCTGTTCAAGGGGCACTTGGGAACAGGCCCTGCTGGGCACATCTGAGACAGAAGAGCCACTGATTAGRTCTAGGATTTCTGCTCTTAAATCCTTATGCTTAGAAATGACCCTGTCACAGAAAATCAGTTATTTGCAATTTTGGACAATAGTCTATGGACCTCAAAAATAAAGCACATATGACACATGCCTTATAAATGATAACAGCCATCACTCTTTGATGTAACCAAATCAGCTCTGCAATCAAAACAAAGTGAAATTAGGTACTTCACTCTTGAACAGACATTACTTTACTGATACTAGCATATCTCAAAGAATTAGGATAACTGTCAGTCATAATACAGCTTTGCTGCTCAAAATTTACTGAGATTTTTTTTCTCTGCCCTAAGCACAGAGAGGAGTGGCAATGAAAATCAGGCTGCACATAAAATCTTTCTAACAATCAGCAAGGGCAACTAACAACGTTGTACAAAAGTAACACAAATGTTGGCAGTATTTTTTTTTCTTTTCGGTATCATCAGATGCATTTCACAACACCAAAGAAAAGGAGGCTTATTATACTCAACATTGCACATAAGGTAACTGTAACAGTCAAAGTGATATACCCTCTAGGGTAAGACCTGCTCCTGTATTCAGCTGCATGTAGGGAGAYCTCTGACCCCAGGGAAAACCCCACAGAAGTCAGCTGGTCTCCTCCGGAGAGGACTCTTGGGTCCACACAGCTCTGACTGCAGGATCTGAATGACGAATTATTTTAAAGGTAATCCTCACTCACTGARCAAGGACCTAACCTTGAAAGCAGTGCATGTGAAAAAGAGCTATGGTTTAAGCAGGTTAAGAGACGCTGCTTGAGCAAAGCTGTCATAAAGGGGCTATGTGACCAATGCATATGAACAAGGGATGCATATAAAGRAAGGAGGTAATTTTATCTCTACAGGTAAAACTGGGAGAACTGATAATGGACAAATGCATGCAGTTCTGGTGGAAAGTGAGTAGCTGCAGAACAGAGAGCCATAAAGATTTTATTTATTTTACCCAAAAGAAAACTGACCTGTGATTTAATTAGTGTATATGTTCTTTCATAAAGAGAAAATGCTAAAACGATTTCATTCTGTTAAAGACCTTCACAGGAATTAGTGGTTGGAAGCTGAACTGTGTGTYTGAAAACAAGCAAAAAGGTACACATTATCACTGTTCATACAGTCATCTGCTAGGAAAACCACTGAACGAAGTAACAGTTTCTCTATCACTTAATGTCTCATTACATCATTCAGACTGTCATTTATTTTTTGAGTTGAAGTGTTCTAGATGAACACGGGAAAAAATGGTGAAATTTAATGATTTCTGTACATTAAATGAGGAAATAACTATAATATAGTAAACAAAGAAAAGACATGGATGTATTTCAGTTTAACCTCTCCTTTTACCGCTGAGGAAGCTTTGCCTTATTTCCTAGTTCAGAGCGACAAAAAGCACCCCAGCTACTTGCAGCAAACTCCTTGAGCCTCCTCTGCTTCTCAGTTTTTCACTGACATCCTCTCCCTTCCAGTCCATGCCCCAAATATCTTTTCTTTTACATTTTTTAAAGGACATTCTTCTAATATGACTGGCACATAGCTTTTTAACAATTTCAGTAAACCATAGGCAATGCTGAGGAGTCTTCTTTTATTGCTGTTCACTTGACTGTCACGTTCAAAGACATTCTTCCTATCTCAATAGCAAWTTTTTTTTTCTTTACTTTATTAACAATATCTTTATGGCCATCCTCGTTTAACTTTTCCTATTGAGGCAGATTGTAATGCAAACCTGGAGAAGGAAACACTACCCAGTTACGAAAATACACTGCATATTTGCCAAGTTCATTATATGGTGCTAGCTCCTGTGTGTTTACAATCCAAACAAATTGCTATGGAATTACATCTAACAGTTTTTAGACATAAAAGTAACAAACTTTTTATGAGCACCCCATCAAATAACAGTGCCAGCTCAACAGGCACGTAGGAACACATCTTTGGCCCTAATGTCCTACGTCTATGACTCAACTATTTTGCCAAGGTGAAGGAGGGAACGTGAAATCTCTAAGGGCCTTGGGAAACGAAAATCTAGTGAGGAACAGGAGCCTTGTGAACTATTCAAGGCTTCCTGCGAACAGACAGCAAAAGTTGGCAGCCTGGGCAGGGACTAGAGAGGGAGCCTGAGAACAGGGARGCACTTTCCTCCCTGTCAGGTATGGAGCTAGCATAGCTGGGGGGAACTTATATTTTACCAGTTTTTGTAAATAACTCACATTCATAAAGCTCTACTATTGTTTGATCTGTTATCTTCTGAAAGAACAAATAATGARTCATGTTCTTCCTAGTCACTGGAATCGACTTGCTGCTTACAAGTCCTCAGAATGAAAGAACTTGTAGCAAAAAAACCACGATCAACCTCTCTAAAGAATGTGAAGAGAAAACATACAAATAAAGACTCTATCCTTGGGCAAGTCTAGCAGTGAGACGGAAGAAGCCAGGCTTATTTCTAAGGACTGCCTTAGAAGTGCCTCTATGGAGTGTTAGGTACAACTTCAACCTTCGAAATTTAAAAAGTAGGTTCCTAAACAGGAAAAGAGAGAAACTCTGTTAGCGTTTTCTTGGAAACCCTGCAAAAGGGAGAGAGGGATTTTCTCTTTATCAGTATTACATTCCTAGAAAAATCATTCACCTCACTGCCAGTGCTTCTGCAGCTATTTCCAYGCTTCCTTAAGGCTTTGGTCCCAGGATCAGGGACCCCTCTGCCCCCACTGCAAAGGGAATCCTGACAGTGCTGCATTCATATCATGACCGGAGTTTTCCACAGCTGATCTGGTATATATATATGATATATATATATCAAGTGACTGCACTATGTATGCAGAGAGTATGTGCAAGGACTCTTGAACGTACGCAGGTCCCTGTGTGCTTGCAGTGCATAGACCTGCATGGGCTCAGCAATGCCTGAGGCTGGCTGCACAGGAACAGTACTCAAGGTCACTACTCACAGGTATTACATTTCTGCAGTGTTTAACTTCAAAATCAATACTTCAGAGAGGCTTGAGTTCATTAGMTCAATGGTGCAGGACTGGAGTAACTGCTACTAAACAGATACTGTCTGCAGCATCGAGGACATAGGACAAGTGTTCACAAGTCAAGTAACAGAGAGGAGCATCACCAATATAACATCATATTTCTTTTTCCTACTCTAGTCCCCCTCTCTCCCATTCCTCTTACCATAATAGATCTCCCATTCCGCTATCTCCTATCTTATGCTCTGTATCACAGTTCTAACAATATCCCCTCCCTTTCCTCCTGCCACAATGGCTTGAGGTTTTTCTGGTTGGCACAAAACAGCACAAACACATGTGCTGTTTGGCCCACTGAGAGACRGCATTACATATTTCATAGACAAGCAGCACAGGCATAGGCTTCATCCAGATAAAAAACATTAATGGTCTTTATCTAGGTTACGGAAATGAGAAAAGTACCTAGCACAGAACAAGAGGTGCCTAAAAGGTGCTTAATTTCTTATCTATGTTAGCTCTGTCTCTGCGAAAGATTTAGGATTTGGGAGCATGAATTCAGTCTGGTAAAGAAGGTTTTTGAACTACCGCAAGCTCATGTAACTAAATGCATGTTTACCYGTCTTTCCCCATCAGTTTCTTCCAGTCCTGTAGTTACAAAGGTGTCCTTGAAGAGCAGACAATTGGACATCTTTTGCTGTCCCTGCAATTCCTCTTTAGCTTACTTCACTTCCCCTCATTTTTACAGGTGCTGAATGTCCACTGGCTTGTTTCGCAAGCAATTCATCAGCACTGGATTCTAGAAAAGCTAGTAAAAATCTACAATTCTTGCATTTGAATTGATAGCACTAAACATGAATTCATGGCACATGAAAAATGAAAATCAGGTCATGTATTCAGCTGTGAAGCAGGCTCTGCAGGGGATAGCTTCAACATAGCATTTGCTAGGTATAAGAAGGTTGTGTGGTAGGTTTATTTGTACCTCTCTTAGAGAAAAATACACTTACTTCAGCTGATAAATTGTCTGCTTCATTTTACACATTTGGTTTTAGTTTTGGATTTACAGAGTGCATCAATTTCTCTGAGTTTCTACACATCAGATAAGGGAGATTAAAAGCAGAGTCACAGTCATTTGCATTAGGAACTTCCTTGAAGTTCCTTCCTAAAGGAACTAATTCAAGGTATTTTTAAATGGGTCATACCGTGGAGACATTTCTCCAATTTTGCTTTTTGTCAAAGTCATTTTATTGTACCTTAATGGTTTCAACAGAATCAAATATCACTAATGCACTCCAGTGAAGCAAAAGAAGTAAATTTTACTAGAATCATTAATTTTGGATGCAACGCTTCAGTGGAATCAGCATTTTATCTTAGCAAAATACTTAAGTACTTGCATATATGTATACACACACACATAYGCACGTGTATGCATGTGTTCATGTACCTATATGTGTATGTATGTATACCTCTGTGCCTATGTATATGAACATGTCAAACAGAAGTTGGCTAACAAGTCTGTATACCCTTAACCGCTATACAGAGATGTAGCAGCAGCATACCTTGCTAAGAGACACTAAATACTAAACTATGAAGGAATGCATAAGAGGTTGTTGCATGAAACTGTGTTCGTTATATAATAATTAGGTTTTATTTTTAACGATTTCCTATTTACAGGATTTTTACTTTTTGTCTTCCAGCTCATGTATTTTGGCAGTGTACTGTAGCATAATACAGGTTAACATAAGGTTAGCACACCGAGCTTAACCTCATGATTTCTGCGTACACCCAGACAAGACAGTTTCCATACGCACTGTCTTTACTAGAGACAACGACCACCAAAGAACCCCCTGGCCGCGCCGAGGACGCTGTCCCGCGCACGTCCCGCAGAGCCGCCCGCGCGGGCAGCAGCACAGCCGAGGCTCTCCGCGTCGACGGACCCAACTCCTAGGAGCGCCCCGCATCGATCCCAAACACGGCAATTCACCGTTAAATCTGACGGTCACGACTTCTCGGGGCTGCTGGAAAGRTTTGCACGTGCTTACTGATCTCCTTTGCTGCCGCGTGTATTAGTCAGTGCTAAAATACCGTCACTCGGCACTATTTGCTGTGGCGCTTTCTTTTGGGGATACGCGCAGTCTCAACCCTCTGTCTTGGGGTGGACACGCTGAGAATACATCTCCTCCTCTTTTCTGGTAGAAGCCCAGAGACGTAAACCCTGCTTCCAGGTACGTATCAATAATTCTTACATAAGAAACCCAAACTTGTCTCACAAACTCTGTTTCACAGATCTGCCTTCACAGCTTGGGGTACAAGTTAAAGCAGCGGCTTGTTTTACCAAAGCAATGGCAGCCGAAACACAGGATTATAACTCAAGAAAAACACAATTAAGGGATTTGGAATCTCATCCACAGTTTTCATGTTTTATTATTGCTTCATTACAATTCTGTAAATAATCCATGATAAAATACAAAAAATACAGTAATTGAGATATATTTTTCTTTTGTAATGTAATTTACTTCTGTACTTTAAGGGGACTTTTAGCAGATCAATGATTATTATCCTCTCTCAGGCTACAGTATTTCACTTTTTGGAGCTCTCAGAATTTACCGTAACCGCTGTTATCTGTAACACCTGATTCAAAGACAAAGAAGATATATTCCAGTCTCAAAAGGTAATACACATTTTGGAGGATGTTTTAAAATTACTTCTGCATAGGAAATATTTTGCAGATCTTGTCCTAAGTGCTTTGCTACTTCAACAGGCTATACTGTCATTACAGCTGTGTTTTAGCAATTCAGCCAGTTTTTTTATAGAGGTTGTTTGCATTGCTTCACCTGCAATTGCACTATCAAATTTTTGCAGAGTGCTAGATAAAACAACAGTTAAAGTCTCACACCTGTGGACACACTTAATATTACTTAAGGCACTAAATAACGACACTCAGGCAGTAAGAGTTTAGGAGTGGGATGTAACCTATGCAAGTCACTCAGGGGATTTCCTAACATGGTTAGAAAATGAAAAATGAGGCATGTTTTTGTCGCAGGCTGTGTATACCAGAGTAAAATATCTGTTACGAATTTCACTCATATTGATCTGAATAAACCAGCTTCATGTTTTAATAGATAGCGCTCTCAGATCTGGAAGTTCCTAAGCTGATCTTTGTGGCATTAATTAGAAACATGTCTTCGAAAATGACTGTCAAAGAAACAGCGATTATATCAATCGCACGACTATAAGGAGGTAAAAATATGAAGAAGCCAAATTTCAAAAGCTTCTGTTGGCTTGGAGCCAGGAATTTTACCTCTGCACTCGGTGGAGCTGGTCACTCTGAAAGAGCTGTGACAGCAGCGTGGGTTTTTGCTCTTTTGTTTTTTTCCTTCCTGTCTCTTCCTTCTGGTAAGAGGTCAGACTATTCCTAACATGACCGGCAGGACTAGAAATAAGCGGTGTTTAGTCATTCTTCCTCTGATGTGGTGACCTCATGCAAAAGCGGTGTCCCTTTTTTAAAAATAAAATAGTAAAAAAAGGACTATTTTCCATCTGCATTTCAAGCTCCACTGAATTTGTGTTCTTTTAATGTGGGCAGTGCACACATCTTGTGTATGTTTTATGCTTCTCAGCACTACCTAGACTCTGTGTTTCTTTCCYTCTGAAGCTTCATACATAATTAAACGAAGATGCAACACAGAATCCAGCTAAACCTACCGCAATGTAAGATACACCCCATCATATTTAATTGAGGAAAACAAAAAGGCAATTACCGAAAATCAAAAACCATTTTCAAAGCTTCCTTGGTCATGGAGTATTCAATTATTTTTGAATAATTTATTGAAAGCCCAATAAATTTCTGCTGTTCCAAGTCTGATCTTATTGAACACTATGGAAAGCAATGGATAATTGAACCAACTGGGCTRCTGGAAAAGAGGAAAGAATCTAGGACTTAATAAAGATGTGAAAAAGCTGAATTGCTTTTGGTTGTGTGTCTGCATACTTACAAGACTTGTGTCTAGATGTCTATATATGAGCAATTTTATATAAAGAAAGTACAGAGCAAGCAACTTGCTATACGTTTGAGAAAATCACAAGTAAATGAAGAAAGTTAATAATTAACAAGTTAATCAATTAATTTTAACTTTGCATTTTCTGCTAAGAACTTCAAAGCAGTTTGCAAATATTGCGTATTGTGACTAAGCTGACTGTGCCTACTACCTACTTGTTCAGGAGAGCTGGAACGAGAAAAGTGACTCCTCAAAGTCRTAGAGAAAGTCAATGGCAAAATACAGTATTTTAGAGTTTACAAGTCCCGATTACCCACGCACAGCGCCCATCACACAACTAAACTCCTCTCTCCTCCTGTCTATGTAGACGAGATGATTTACCACAACCTTCCCCATAACTGGAACATTCACAAGACACTACAGCCATGCCCAAATAAGACTCCAAGCGAGAAGTGGAATCACTCAGACCCTGCGGAGGCCCTGCCTTGCCGGTGGCAGCGCCGGACAGAGTCGCCCCGGGAGCCCAGGAGTGCGGTGACTTTGCTACACGGGCAACTAGAAAGCAGAACCGGTGGTGAGAGTCTGGCTTCACAGAAGGAAGCGGCAAAAACGCCCTCGACATTTGTAAGACCTGGCTTTTTTTTTTTTTTTTTTTTTTTTTTTTTTTAAGAAACAAACAAACAAATCTGTTGCTTATAAAGCAAGCCAAGCTGAGTGAAACTCAAGAAGCGAGCTTTCTTTTATCCATGCACACAGAGTGCTAAACATTACTAAGAAATGACTGGCGCTAACTTTGCAAAGATGACACAAAGTAACGTGACAGCAATGCAATTACACAAATGCTAAAATTTAACTGGATTCTTCTAAATTAGTAGCAGTTGCATGTTCTCTAGTGGATCAAAAATACGTATATTTTTAATCTAATTTCAATTAAATTCTAAGCATGAAAATATGTGGTTTTTTTTTTAAAAAAGGAAAGGTAATTTGATAGTTCTCCAGATGTATTTATTCATTAGTGGTTTTAAGAGAAATCAGATTTGCTGTGTGGTTTTATTTCAGATGTTTGCAATAATATGACTTGAGAAAAATACTTCAGACGGGAAATAGAACTTTTTGGTACCTCCTTAGTGAAGCAACAGAACTGCTATTTTCAGTGTCAGAAAGTAATAACGCGCTTATTTCCCATTAGAATTTACTCTTAATATCTAAGCAGATATCTGCAGACATGAAAAGCCATCCAATCCAAACTTCTACTTAACTGCAATATATATTCAATGTGAATATGGTGTGTTTCATTTACAATCACATTTTAAAAATCCAGGTAGGTAAACAGCGTATAGCTTTTATTTGGTTGTCTTGGAAAAGTCAGCGTGATCTGATTTCTGAAGGAAAATATCCTGCTCTTTGATCTACATGACTAGCTGTCTGCTCTCCCTATAAATCCTGAGTGTCAATCATACTATGCATTTTGGAGTACGATCCATTAGAGTAAAGCCTCTGCTATAAAAAGAGTCCCCTATAGAGTAGCTCCTTTTTGCAGACAGATCTTCAGAGGTAAATGTATGTTGAATTCTCTTTGGTGGGTGGGAAAAGATCCTTTGGTGGGGGATCCTTCATAACACTGCACGATAATCTCTGTGGATCATTTCTATGCAATGAAGGGAGAATTGATGGGGCAGGAAGTTTAAGAGAAATGACAAATATAGACTCTCCTTGAATTTTATCAGGATGATGAAGTAAGGGAAAAATATCTGATGTATTACCAGAAATCCATTTTACTAAACTTCACCACATTTCAGTTTTAGATGTTTATAATCCTAAATCTTTCATTTAGAACTGGCTGAAAAATGAATAAACAYGATAAATTGGTGGGGAGGGGTGAGAAAGTCTATTCATTCGAACACAACTATGTGGAGCCAATTTTCARCTTCTGGCTTGCAAAGCTGGTGGCTGTACAAATCACAAATAAAATGTGATCSAGAGGAGAGGTGCTCTAGATTCAGCTGTCACTTCTTTGCTATATGAAGTAGTGGAACCATGGATGTAACACGAAGGAAATGCCAAACTCTGTAAGATGTATGCTGAATCAAAATGTTCTAAGGAGCTACAAAAGAATCTGGCTGATAAGTTTTATCACACTTTTAGATTACATTTCCACAACTTAAATTGCTGAAATAAACTTTGACTCAGTGGAAAACAGTCCAAAGTCTTTGACAGGAACAGACATACACATACACACATACACAGCACACACACTATTAACCTCAAATTTCTCGTTCATCAGCAGAATCTATTTGCTGAAGAACTGTTCCAATATGTAGTTACAGTGAATTGCAGTTAGGTACAGTACGTGCACAGAAAAGTATGCAAGAGGATACCTRGTGCAAAGCAGGGACATAAAAGAGGACAACACGCAATAATTACAACCGCACATAGTCATGACTACTTTTACTGCATGTCCTTCCTTTCTATTTGTTGAATACATTTCTTCTTTATTGTCTCATATTTAAAGAGTATGTACAGTGACTCTTAGCCCTGGGGAATTCAGCTCCGTCACACAGCAACCCTGAGAAAAGATAATGAGGAACGAGTCTCAAGAGATTCAAAATTGAGATGTGGCTTAATTGARAAAGTTGGAGAAGATCAGAGGAAAACATCTTTTCCCCAAATTATTTCTGCTGCTGCTATAAACAAAGATGAATGTTTCTGGAGTTTTACTCATTAATAATGCTGCTGTATAGATTGTAAAGCTCAAGTACGGAAAGCAAAATTAAATAAACAGGACTGATTCATCATTATGCTCCAGTTGTTTTYTACTGCTCTGGTGAAGCAGTAAATCTAGCAAAACCACATTGTTAAACTAGCTTTATGGCTGTCTTGTATCACCAAAGTGGCACAAAGCAACTCATCACAGAAATGAAGTGCTGTCTAATTTGAAAAACCTCTTCCTATTTTTCACTTCTGCATCTTTCCATCTCCTCTTTCAGCCACTGTTTAGTGAAAATTTTCTTGAGGGAGAAATCTAAACACAACTGCTGGAGGAGCAGCCGAGGTATTTTGCAGTGGATTAGCTACAATCAGGGATGCACCGTAATTTCACAGCAGTCCGTTCACATTTCCTGCTCCTTTGACCCATTCTGTATTTACAGCATATATACCATTACTGTCATGTTGCCACTCACCCCCTGAAGCAACTCCGCACCGTAAAGCTGGCGTAAATCTAGGATGATCGCTAACCCYGACTCCCTTCCTGAAACAGCTCCTGGCAGCAGGCCAGCCGAGAGTCGGGGCAGGACTGGAATCAGTGAACGCAAACTGGAAAAACAGACGGACAAATCTAATAGTGTGTTACTAAGAGCTACAACAAATGAAAAAAAAGAAAAGCCTCYGGAGAACAAATGAGTCTGTGATCCATAACTGCAATTCGTGAAATACTGCTCAGCAAAGCACTTACTTACACTTCCACTGTCTGAAGTTGAGCTCTCTAAAGCACATTAGCATATCTCAGTTCCAAATACTGCATATATATATACACTGAATATATATTGAGTACTCCAATTCCACCTCTTATAAACACTTTACTGCCGTTCCCAGGTGGTGAGAAAGGGGCACCCACTTAGGCACCGTGCACCGAGGGATGAGGAGAACAGGACACAGCCAAGGTACAGGACATACAGCAGGGTGCTAAGGTGCTGAAYGCGCTTTAGGCACCCTCTGTGTGTGAGAAACCGACCCGCAGCTGGTTAGCTACACACAGTTTCCCACGCTATACTTGTGCCTGGCCASTGGCCAGCCCATTTTATGAGTAGGAAGTATAAAGGAACCTCCTTATCCATTTATTCCCCTTTGAGCTGGGGCCTTTCCTCTTCTCCAGGTCAAGGAGGTAGCAAGAGTGCCTTCCAGCTGTGGCTCTCCACTTTTAGTAGCTCACCCTCCCTCATGTGCACAGCCTCACTGTGATGCTCCAGTTTGCCACTGCTGTCCACGGCTTGCATTTATTTCCACAGTGGAATTGCAAAGCACACACTTATTTGCAGCAAGATGAATTTTTTTCACTTCCAAACCAATTTAATTAGCCTATTTAATCTCAATTGCATTCAAAATCCATTTTTCTTCCTTGCATGCAGGGAAAAGAAAAAAAAAATTTCTCTCTTTTATTTTCAAAAGAGCAGGAGGAGAATTTCATTCTTAGGAAAGGCCAGTGGAGACTGAATGGGATAGAAAAATATATTGTTAATAGAAGTTCACCTATGACTGCGCCAGGAAGAATACACAGTAAGATTTGGACACAAATATGATGGTCCAGATCCCACATAAAGATGTTCAGCAACATAAAGACAATGAAGACATCAGTTCAGGTTCTGCTCTTAGTGCTCTCAGTGAATGACCTGCGAACACCACACTTGGTATATCAACACCTGACAATTTATTTATCAGAAGACATCCACAGACACAGACTAACTCCTGACTAAAACTCTCCAATATTTTACACCTACAGGATAAACTGTAAGTAGGAGAATGAAGGTGCATGTAATACAGGTGCAGGCTGTGTGTAGGCTGATGTATGTATGGAATATGCATGGAGGCTGATGCTGACAGATTCTAAACAGCCCAGCTKTGACTTATGTCACCACACGTTGCAYRTGCTYAGTAATCCAGGGAGTTTGGCTTTATTTCCCGTGCATGCCCACTCAGGAAAAACATGCAGCGCAGTTCAGGTCTGTGAATGCCTTATCCTTAGCTTACAGCTGTTCAGGTAGGATTTTCATTAGCTTAGAAGATCCATCCAGTTACTGGCAGTATTTTCATCTCAGCTAGTACATCTATGGCATTTCAAAATCTGAAGGGCATTTATATAGTTTTCAAGAAGATTATGCATGAACACTGAATCAGTCCTTGTTACTTCCATTCTCATTGGCTGTGCTCACACTCCTTTGAAATGAGATAAAATTACAAGCACACATTCATGATTAACTTTAAAATGAACCTCACCAGTTCAAAGTTCTTTCATTTCTCTCTAAGAAGTACTTATTTAATTAGCAAACACCTACAAACCAATTATTAAATCTTTACCTAATTAGSAGGAATAATAAGCTGTGAGAAATAATCAGCGAGAGAAACTTCAGAAGGGGATGAGAAAACAATAATGCAAACTGAGTATACACCCACAGCCAGATTCAGCYCCATTAAAGAGGAATTGAGATGGTGTCTAGGCAGCTCTGAGCTGCCTTCCAGTTCATGCCACGAGGACACTTGGTAATATTCTGTAAAACCCCGGATGCCCAGGTTTCACTGTGAGTCTGAGGACGAATGAATGGAGCTGCTGCACTCAGATGTGGTGTTACTGCATTGTGCTCCTCCAGAGTGCAAAAGGCCAGGAGTTTAGGCTATTTTATTTTCTATATATTTTAATTCAATTATATAATCTGGAAATCTCTTTTAGACCAATTCTACCATGCTACAGAGACAGGAACATGTTTTGCTAACCTGGGCTCTCTACTCCTTTCTCACACCATCACCTTTTGAAATCTTGGCTGATCCAGAGCCGTATCAACAGGATTTGGTGGATGCAGGGGTCAGGCTACTGACACAGCCACAGCCTCTTTTATGAAAAGGATTAGATCCTTGCAAGAATTCCTAAGGCCATGATTTAGGCTGGTAATACTATAATTTATAGGCAATATTATGAAGAGGCTTTGAGCTGTGCTTCATTGTGACCTATATTTCTTTCATATTAGAGTAGTCATCGTAAATCACTCCAGTGAGGGAGGATAGCCTGTGATTAGAGTTGGCAATTCTTGACGAGCTTATTGCATGTGAGTATACACAAGGGGGTACTCGCTAGTTTTGAGATAGAGGGGATGAGCTCACCCACCACCTGGTGATCTGATCCTCCCAGTTTCAACCCTGCCTTGCCTCACCCGGCAGCGACTATCTTGCTCCATTTCTGGAGAAGAAAACCAGAAGATTACTGTCTTGATGCATAGGGCAGTGAAGGCACTACACTTAGGTTTTGTTCTTAAAACAGATTACTCCTGTAATGCATACMTCGAACAAGGAAAAAAAATCGTGTTTCCTTCCCTTTCACCTTCCTCAAACAAAATACCAATACCTACCAATAAGTAGGATYGTTATTTATCCTATTTCAAATATTATTTGAAAACTTAAGTCTTTCTGTATAATGAATGAGAAAAGTACTACTCATGTAAGTGGGAGTTCTAAAAATTATAATGTGGAGTGTTTTTATATGAAAAATCATTTATTCTTTTAATATGCAGTGCTCTGAAGAATTCCTTTAAGTATGAGTGTTTCTGACTGAATATAAACTTGGCTTTATCTCTCCTCAGTTTTACCCATCTCACAGAATCTTAAAAGCACAAATGGCACTATGCAAGGTACCTCAAAATGTTCAATGCTCCTAATTCAAATGCCTTTCTTAGTCTGCCTTCACCAGAGATTTCTGCCTATACTTTAACAATCATAAATGAAAGGAAATTTTGATTTCTTTGAAAATCCCTATAGGAGAGCTTTAATAAGGTATATCCTCATGACAGGGAAAAGTTAAAATATGTTTAAAACAAGAATGCACCTAAGAATGTTTGCCCTAAAATGCAACTTTTAGAACTGGCCTAAAGCCTGTCAGCACTGAGGTTGAAGAGCAACAGTAGTGTTTCGTATAGGTAGACCCTCAGGCCCTGAAGTTAATCACCAAGGTGTTCAGGGTAGTAAGCTGGCAATTTCAGTGCCTGCTATGCTTTCTCCTTGCTGACCTGTGAAACAAATTTGGATCTCAGGCAAAAGAAAATTTTTCACACTTTTCCTATCCTTTCAAAAGTCTAGATAGAAAAGACAAGAGAGAAAGGCTCTAATGATCTCAGGATGAAATCCTAGGATTACCCACAAGGTATTCACAATTCACTCTGCATTTCCCATGTGGATGAAATACTAGAATCTTTAAAATGAAGTGTTCTCAACCTTGTTGTAGACACTAGTGGCATTTTTCCTGATACGGAGATCACATGAATAGCAGTCATTTATGCAAATGTTGTATGCTAAGTTTTGAAACTTATTCTTGAACAAAAGCTTTGGCAAGGTATATATGATAAAGCAGGACTCTAATGCAGAAACCAGCTGATTAACCACCTTAGCCTAATTGGAAAGGATTGCCTTTGGGAGTTTCCTGGCTAATGCAATGCCTATTTAAGGGCCATGCATTTGTGCCTGAGCAGTTTTCTACAATCTGGTTTTGTTTATGAAATGATGCTTCCTAAAAAGGACATCGTTTTTTCACAGGACAAGAATGATTCATAATCGCATCAAATACCACTGACCAAGCTTTACTGCTATACTTGAATTGTACTTGGCTTTATTTGATTGGGTGGACCTCTCCCCACAGCTGTGAATATTGTACTTACTGTTCTTATACTATAAAGGAATGGGAAACAAAATATGCTGTTAGGTATTTGTTCTTAGAGCATCGATATCAAGAACATTCATTACAATATACTGCTAGTTAGGTCTATTAAATCTAGTTGCTGCAAAAAACTAGGATTTAGCTGAAATGAGTAGAAAAAGAAAGAAACATCACCTCTATCAAAATTATATCAGAGCTTTCCCTTTCTGACATGTTTGCAGTTTTCTCTTGTGTGTGTCATGTAAAGTAATTGTCATTCACAGCACCAAACAACATTTTGCTTCTCTATTAATAGCCAATTTATTTTGCCTGATATACTACTGTGCTCTCTGAAAAGCAGGTTAGAAGGTAATATGTACTCAGAAAAATAGTATTTTTTTTCTTTAAAGTACATATTTTCTTCTTATGTGAACCCTGATACTTTYGTCCTGCTTGGTTGCTTTAATGAATTCTATCAGCTTTTTTGAAGGTTTGAACTAAAATATATATTTATACTAACATAAATAAACAAATATAAAGTTATATTTAACACTATCCTATTATTATGAAAAAATAATTCCAAGACATTTCTTCAACACATAGGATATGTAAACATACGTAAACTTTGTTATGCCTCTGTGAACTTCATTAGATACTATGTTTATATGTGTGAATATATACRCATGTAAATRYACATGTGCTTTTGAAAGTATTTTAAAWGTTCACATATCAAGATCAGAAGATAGACTCCTTCATTTTCACTTGGACAACATCATATTTTGTACATTAGCTAGACCTTAAACCAATAATTACATTTCTAAATTTTCATTTAGACAGTTCACTCCATTTACGTTTTAACTAACCTGCCCACCGGGATACTCTGAAGAGGAACAGAAGCTGAAGTTGCTCAGTATTTTAAAATCTCRGCAATAGGGGGAATTTTAGAATTTGCAACATTTTTTTTTTCAAATGCAAATATCTAAATCCATTTTAGTATACAGGCAAAAAACTACGAATAAATGCATTGATTTTGTCATGCATTTTTTTTTTTTGGTCTACTAGAACAGTTATTAATTTGTGACCAGAATTTATGATTTTTACATTTTTACTTGGTGTATCTCATACAAAACTACAGGACCAGCCACCCAGAATGTGTGTCGTGCTACACAAAACAATACCTCCCTGTTGTACACAAATGAGAGACTGTTTATTAATTTGGTTATCCGAGGAAGAAGAAAAAAGAAAACAGGAGGAGAATCGATTTTCGGTTAAAGACAATCTGCTCAAGTCCCTTTCAAGCTTATCTACTTGGATAATCTGCTGAGGATTATCCACGTCTCATGCAACACTAAACATCGCAGAGAAAAACACGCTGCCTTGTTTCAGCGCTTGCACCGAGGGCAACTGCTAGCTGGTCTTCGAAAGCGTTGAGAACAGGCTCAGTAGTGCTGCTGCCGACGCTTCTGCACAGACAAAAACCTGCAATACGGGGAGCTGACAGTTCTGCCCCTCTAAGATACTACATTGCCTGCACTAGAGCGTATTTCAGCAAAAACCCGTCACAGATTTCCTCCCGGAGCCCGGCAGCGCCGGCAGCGCGCTTTCCGTACAGGGGAGCAGGCCCCCGGGGCTGCCTCCTTCAGGAGAGCCTTCCCCAGCGCAGAATTCAGGGCGAGCTTATCCTCTAAGTCCATGTAAGGGTGATTACGTTTTGAGTAYCGAGAAAGCAAACGCTCCCCTCTCTTACCTTGAACGGGCGCATGCTGACAGAGCGCTGAGAGTCAAAGCCATTTTTCAGTCTGCCGGTGACAGAGTAATCCCTTCCTTACACAGGTCAGCTGCCCTGATACAGTATTAAAATTGTCAGATGAAGTGGCCAGAATTACATAGTGGCTTGATAAAAATCAACTTACTTCAGATCTAATCTGGGGGCTGCGTGCAGGTAGCTGTGTGTCAGGGAAATGGCCAGCACTACAGGACCGAAAGCACAACTGATGAAGMAGCCCTGAACTTAAGAGCATCATGTTTATCACCTTTACCAGTATAAGGAATTTAAGTTCGTTGTGTGACACTAAGTAGGATGAAAACTATGAAGCTTTGAACATCCAGAGACCTGCTTTTGAAAACTTCTGTAAAAGTTTAATGTTTATGCCAAYGTAATTAGTTAATATGAAAGGGTTGGCATAATTTCCCAAACTTTCTCTCATAAAATAAGAGAAAATAACTCCTAAATGGAGTATAAGTTCWTATTATGAAAGGAAAACCTATTTATTCCTTTTACCATTTTTCTTTCCTCTTACATTTACTAAAGTAATGAAAACACAGCTCATGAAAAAGGACCCTAAGAAACACTTCTACCAACTTAACCTACGGATTAGTGAAAAACACAGAAATCTCCAATGAAGAAACATTAASATTTCTCAGAAGAGTGAAATCAGGACATCCCACAAGATATTCCATCCGTGCCTTTATGTGTCTCCAGGAGAGTCAGCAAAACCTCCTGATCAAAGGCAAATAAATCCAACAAAACCTAGATTTTATTCTTCCAGAAGTGCATATACTATCAACTAAAGCAACAGTTCTGTCTCTTGTACCTTCCTGTAAAGTCAAAAGGCTTCCTGCTCSTGGATGTAATCATGCCTACTTTGACATCTTGAACAGTTTCTCATTCTGAACTGCAACATTTTGCATCCTTTGTTTCATCTGGAAAGGTTTGTGTTTTAGGATCCATTAATATTGCACTGGACAAAAGATAGCTAATATTACTTTCCTAGTCTGCCACAGCAACATGAAGTTATTTTTCCTATTATAGTAACTGCATTGCCTTTGAGCTAGGAAAAAGAAGTCATAGAAAAAAAAAGTTGAAAAAAAGTACTTACAATGACCAGCATTTCACCAGATTAAAATAAAGCTTTTGGAAACATAAGATTTGAGTGCCAACCCTTAYGGAAATATAACATAAAGTGAGTGAATATTTTACCATTATCTCACGAGAAATAAAAGCAGACAAATTACACACACCGCAATATACTTAAATCTTCTGCAATGCTGGTATAAGTTAAAACATGTTGCACCCTTGCAATAAGTGGTAGGGTGCAGCAGCCAAATAAAGATTATTCCAGCATTGATGCAAAGGCACAGARAGTTATATGGCTACTCTTTATTACCATTTGTAACTCCACTGACATCAGTGGGTAGAGACAAATAGAGACATTTGGCTTTATTTAAGAACTAATCTCTCTGCTAAGTATAAGGAACAAATTCAGAGCACAGCAAATATCATGGTAAAGTGTTTCATTACCTATGCTCTTTTGCAACAGCCGGTAGGTCATGAAAAACTGAACTTCTTTCTCCCAGTCTCAGTATGGCTACAAACACAACCAGTATAAGCAACCATCTCAATTCTTGTTCACATGCATCAAATGTAGGTACTATTGCTTTTGCTCTGCATTGGACAGTAGGCTGATGTCTATCTCCAGAAMCTTTGCTAGTTGATGAGATGACACGGTAGGACTTGTACCAATGAATCACACTTACCTAGATACACACATGCGCACACTTCTTGTGACAACAAGATGTCAGCACACAACACCGAATTCTCGTTGGGACAAAGATGATCTGTATTACTTGGCAGAGATGCAGGGAGACACAATGCAGAAGCAAAATCCCCCCCGGTCTYTTCTGAGAAATCCGGCCAATACTCAGTCTCTGCTGTGGAATCTTCCTTTATAATCTTTAGCATTTTGTATTAGCAATCTTGTAACACATACTGGTTCTGCAGATATTTATCAACCAATAAAAAAGTGGTTATGAAATACTGTTTTGGCACTAAGTCTTCTCTCAAATAAAAAGTGAAGACAATTTAAATTTTCCCACAGATCTTGTATATACAAGTTAAGCTTCCAAATCAAACCCAAGAGCCTGAAGAATTAAACATATTCCCAGAAACATATCAATAGTTTGAATTGAGTGACAGTGTCACATGCATCAAATGTAGGTACCATCACTTTTACCCTAGATTCAAGAGAAAATGGACGTTCGGCTCTGGAACTTGTGCAGCAATAACGTTCACAGCACCCTACAAAAAACCAAGACGGGCATTCAGCCCAGTTTCATTCATCCTTCAACCCCAGCATTCCACATTCATCAGAAGTAAAGGATGCTTCATTCTTTCTGGAGCATTAAAAAAGAAAAAAAAGAAGAAAAAAAGAAACGGTGACACATGAGTTTATTGCTGTGTTCTGGGACGTGTCCTGTGCAAGGACAATCTACCTCTCCTTTTAGAAGTAACACCAGGGACACATTATGTCACAATTCTTTGAACCTTGGAAGTAGGGAATTAGACGTGGGGATTCCCTTTTGGCAGCACATTGCTTGGCATGATGTCGGCTTTCGGTCACTCCAGAACATAACTTCACAGGGCGGCTCCACAACAGCTATGGTTCATCTACATCGAGGCAACCATGGACATGCTGTTTCTCAAGTCACTAGCCCTGAACTCGAGCTCTGTCACTATGCCAGCACTGATGCTTGCGCATCAGAAGAGTAAGCTGGAAGCCAATTACTTTTTGTAGTTTTACACTACATTTAGTTGAATGTAAAACAGCACTAAACTTAGTTTTGCCGCTTGGTATTAAATATAGTTTAGCTTTGATCATTGAGCTGTAATGCAAGGAAGAATACCATGGAGGTGGTGAATGCATAAGGACGGTAAAATCCCCTCTTAAAGCTGAAATGGGGTCTCTGGCCATACGTTGTTATGCATTCCTAAAGCGAAAAAAGAGTAGAACCATGAGAAAAGGGACCCCACGTTCCCCATCTGTCACCTAAAACATCAGGATGTCATGGGCGGTCTTAACACAGCTTAAGAAGTACTTCTTGCATTTTATGCACATTTTGCGGTCTGTGATTCATAAAATACCCTGTCCTGAAAACACTGAGCAACAAGAAGCCACTTAATTGGTCAACTTACAAAATGGTAAAACTGTAAATTTGGAGAGCGTCTTCAGGAAAAGGAAAGGCCCTACGTTTGATAACCCAGGCTAGGGAGCACAGGAAGGCAGAAGAAAAATAAATCACCTCAGCCACAGCCACGGCTGCGTTGAAATTCACCCCTGCTGCACAAACGAGCTGAGGGGAGTCTTCAAGAAACGCAGGCGCGGGAGGGGAGCAGGATTTCACTTTAAAGGCAGGGAGGCAGTGAAAATTATGGGGTAGATTAGTCTTTAKTCCGAGGCCAGGCTGCTGCAGCCCCCCACGCCGCGGCCCCGGAGGGAGATGCACTTGCGAGCGGGTCAGTCGCTTGCCGGAGCAGCAGGCGCAATACGARCACCAGCTTGCTTCCTCCGGCAATTTAGGAGCAACTTTTGATCTGCTGCTGACGGTCCGATCCCTGCCGACGTGTGCGGAGGGGGCCTGGGGGCGGTCTGGGGCTCGCTCCGGGAGCAAGCGCCACGAACAAGGAGCAGGGCGCCAGCAAAAACCTTTGCGGGAGGCCAAGCTGCGAGGTGACACCAGTCCGAAACCTTCGCAGGACGCTTGCTTAGGAAACTCAGGTRTCCGTCACATTTCTGCGCGAAAGGTACGCCAGAAAGCCCACCTTCCTCCCCGGCGTTCCCTRGCGGCAGCTTCAGCAGCTTCCCGCTCCTTCTGACGGCTTCTCACGCGCTTGTTCCTCCCTACGTACTGCAGAAGGGGCTAGGTCCACACTTAAAACTCTCATGAGAAAGTACAGCGCCTCCCCCCAAAATTTCGCAGTAGGCAGTGCTCTGCAATGCTGGTCAAGTCTAGATATGTCTAGGGCTCATGCTCATACTAAAAGATTATGAATAGAACTAGAATTAAAAGTCAAAAGTTACTATTTCATAGAATCCAGCTTTTTGAGGGGGGAAATATTTTATATAAATGTATTTTGAATTCATTGCATTTAGTGTAATAGTAAAACAGGTAACGTTATTTGTAGGTTATGACTTTTAAAACTATTCCTGGATTATAAAATCATTGGTCATTATTTTATCAGTTCTGAGAATTATGTAATTTTTCCCCCAGTGATTCTTAAAATGATAGAATCATTCTGGAATTATCCAAGTTACTTTAAAAATATATTATTGAAAATACACGGACCCACAGAGGTTCAGTGGTAACTGAAAAGATACCARTAGCTGGACGTGGAGAAAAGAGAACTTCGTTCTTATGTGAAAGATGATGGTCTGAATAATATACAGAGAGGCTGAAATCTGTATTCAATAACCTGTAAACCTTCCAGCTACACAGTACATTCTCTGATGACTGACTGTATGGATATCTGCCTTTGGGAAGATTAATGGTAGCACCTGGAATAAATTAAAAGTCATTGGATAAATCCTGAGATTAGGGAAATTTAAACCTTTCCTATTATGGACAGCATATAATTTGATGAAATAAGTTTTGGCTTTCTCTTTGTCCATATAAAGCAATACCTGTTCAGTTTAAATGCAATAATCTTTTGGTTATAACCATAGGTATTGTTTGAGAAACCTGCCATAGATTAGTATCTTTATTGTATATATTACACTTCAATTATGTCCTGAATTTTCAAGGCAGAAGAGAAATGAATCTGCTATATGAATGAGGTACAACAAATGAATATAAAAAATAGGGAATCTGTGATTATGATGTTATTGTCTTACRATGTTATTCTCTTGCCCTCTATGTTGTCTTTATATGCAAAGAATAAAATAAGTGATAATAGCATAAAGCCAATATAAAGCAAAGCAAAAGAAGTAAGAGCTCATACCAGTTGTAAGCCCTGCATCATTATTTCATGGAGAAGCGCTTACTACTAGTTTCTACATATTATCTGTAAGAGTCAGGAAAATATGACTGTATTTTGTTCCTTGAAACATTTTCTCTGCGGTGAATTCTACAGCATATTAGAGTGGTGTGAAGTTTACTTTCCTTTTTAGACTTTATATATATATATGTATATATATGTATATATATATATATGAAATGCATTTTGGATGATATTTAAAGGACTTAAAAATGCAAGATCCTTGCATGAGTGTGGGTACAGCAGCCCAGCGATGTAGCAGCCGTGCTCGCAAGAGCCCAGCCTCAGCGCTTGGCTCATGCTCCGTGTCCTGCTGCCCACCCGCCACTGACACTCGAGTCCTCTCGGTAGCTTTTCTCATCCCAGAGACATCTTCTGTCTCCTGATTCCTGCTGCACTATCTCCAGTTCCAAATAAAATAATGCAATAATTCAGATGTGTTTATACAATGTAAGTGCATAAAAAGTCCTAACAAACAAAGCCAAACAGCCAAAAAAACCCTCACCGCAAAGGCAACATTTAGGCCAAGTTTAGCCTTCATCAAAGTCCAGCAAAACAGTGATTTAAGTTTTGTTTCCTTAAGTTTAAAAATGTTGTAATGTTATATAAATACATCTGGGTTATTGAATTTTTAATTTGCAATTTGAGATGGAAGAGCAAGAAAGATCAGCAGAGAAATGATTGTTTTATATATCAATTTTCTTTTTAGACCATTTTCCCTTATTTGCACCCAGGGAGAAATATACAAGTGTTTTATTCCTGTTTAATGAGAGCAAAAGGGGTAAATATGTTTCCTCAGAAATTGCCTTTCTAGAGTGAAAGGTTATTGGGTATAAACAGCCGTTGTATCAGCAGAGGCACAAGATAAGTAGGCTGTGTTGATGACACGTATGCAAAATGTCAATCTAGAAGAGTTAAGTGTCTTTGAGAAAGTTTAAAAAATACACCAAACCTCAAGAAATAAACAGAAGGGGCCAATAAACCAGCCGCAGATGCTGTTCTGGTTTGAAATGGCCCATGCTGGAATTCCTGCTCATGCTGAAGCAGAGTTCAGCAACCGTTTTGTCATTAAATTGTGCTTGACCGTGGCATGGCTCAGCATTACGTGGGCAGCGCAAGGAGAATTTGTGTGCTCGCGCGTGAGGGCCACATGTAAAGCAGTGTGTGCATCCTGGCGGGCAGCTTGCCCCGAAAGGGATGAAGCAGGTTTCACGGAGATCCAAGGCTGCAGCTTGGGCACTCCAACCCTTGCACCAAACCACTGCCCTGGGACAGACAGGAGAGCAACCAGCCCCCTCAGGAGCACCCACAAGCAGGAAAGAATATGTCCCTGGGGGTGCCTAGGATCACGCAGCAACTTTCTGGCAAAGCRCAGCTCTGAACTGTGTTTGCAGGCATAGTGTTTCGGTAATTGCTGTTCAGTTTATTATTTGGCAAAATTGAGCCTCTGAAGCTTGAAAATCCCAGAAGAGTCATCTTCTRTTCTCAGCCTGGGTGCAAGCCTCCTGCTGGAATAATTCAGATGTGCTCTCTGGATACAGATGACAACATGGTTCAAATTTTGTAGCTTGAAGTTGCAGACCCTAATTAAAAGCGTATTCTTGCTGTGCTCAAAATGGTTTTGACATTTTAGATGTATTATATGAAAGATAAACATCAGGTCGTGCTATATATTCCCAGGTCTTGACTTTTCAGAGCAAAGAAAGCCTAACAGAAGTCTGCAAATATTTTCATGGATTGAGGCATTGCAGAGTAATCAGCATAACTTAAAATCCAATATGGCCAATGTCAGTATTTTTTGTAGAGCACGCTGATTTAAATTAAAGGGAAATCAGTGTATTACTACATTCAAAACTCTTAAGGGATGTTTGTGTATCTTGCATCTACTTATAAATATAACTATACAGTTTAATTAAGATACACAAAAGTATTTTATTATTGTTTTGAGTTCTAATATCTGAACTGAACAATCATTGTCTGACTCCATTTAGCCAAAAAGYGATTGCTGAAATGGTAATGGCACATGCCCCATAAAATCAACGCAAAGACTTATGCTAGCAGTCCATTTTGTGTGCCCTGTCCAACTAAAACTCCAGAAGCTTTTAGAGTTACATGAGCAATCCTTCAATGATACTGAAAGTTAATTGCAGCTGCAGCAATACAGAGTCCAAGGTAAGTTAACACAGTGTGTCACTTGTCTGAGATGTTGGGTAGGTATATAGGCTGCTAACGTGAACTGAACTTAGGAGGTAAGTCTCCTTGTCCCAGACTTTGCAAATCTAAGCCAGCAGTTRCACGTTTATACAACGCACATTATCACCAATGATTACATGGTAGACATAGCCATTGATTTACCATAATCTGCTAGATAAAAATTCCACAACCTATTTTGAAAGTAGACTAATGTATGTACATTTTATAACACTGTTCATGACACCACTACAGTCCTTTCACTTTGCTAATTGAAAGCTAAAGTAGAAAAATGAATATCTCATGGATTTGAAATTTGTCTTTGAGACAAACTGACATATAATYTTTTATCAACACTCCAGGTGTCCTTACCGTAAATATGAACGGTAGCAATGAACCATGAAGCTAGGCAAAATGGARCCAGGTTATCTCCGAACAAAGATGAGACCTAAGCACGTCAGCACCTACGGTTCTCAGGGCTGCCACCAAAGTAATCGCTCTCAACTGCGCTCCTGGGCAACTTTCATTCCTCCACACAGCTTCCCGCGAAGAGCACTGCAGGGAAGTATCGATCCAACAGATTCTGCTAGGAAATAAGACCAGCCACAGGCTAAGTGCCTGGAGTCCCACTAGGTCCTTTGGAGATGCCAGCTGGCTTTAGACACTTTGTGGTTCTGCAGGCATCAGCAGTACCAGCAGATGCTGCACCTTATTGTCCTACCGCCAGGCCTTACCCTGCTGCAGGAATTTATGTCCCTCTCAAGATGTGACTGCAGGTGGCAGAATGGGATAGCTACTCTGCTTCCCTTCAATCCATGAAAGATCTGTCCAGAATTATTCAGAAACACAACTGCACTGCAATGGTAGTAAAATGGTAATAGCAGCCTTCAACTAGTTTTGCCAATTTCTTTRTAGATAGAAATTTATAGTTTACTCTTATGAAATTTTATAGATTATTCTAGTTTTCACTTAGTGTAAGCATGGATCTTAAGCAAACAAAGCACACATAGGAAATGTATAACCATTGTTTGCCTATATAATTTGATAATAATTCAACAGCAATACAACTTTACTGCAGTGAATGAGAATTGCCTGCAGTATGAACTATTCAGCAGGAAAATAAAATGTGCTGTGCTGCATTRGTGTACTAGGCTATCAGGTTGGATTTTTTTATTTTGATGAAAAACATTAAATTGTGTAAAYTATAATCATTTTGGTTTGTAGGAGCATGGAATTTAGTCTCCTCTTTGGTTTTGTGAAGTTTAGGTCTAAAGACAACCTTTCTGTTCCATGTACAAGCTACAGCTACTCCAAAGTCTCACAATGAACACAACCAAACCACTCATGCTGTGATGTCAAATTCTACCCAGAAGCTTTAGAAAATGAGCTTTGTCCCGGAATCTGGCAAATGTGTCCAAAAGAGTTTTCAATATAACATAAACTTATAAAAGAGAAACAATTACCACCACTGAGCTGTGGCTGTACTACAAAAATGATCGCTTTAGTCATAATCCATGCCTAACACCTCTGATGGAGGTGAAAACTCTCAGCAATGTACCTGGGAAATTGTACACAGCTGCTTATATAGTGAGCAAAAGCCTATTTGCTCACATGGTAACTAGTTTACGGTGTGATTTTGTAACTATGCAATTGATTTTATTAAAAAAATAGCAGCAAGAACTATCACTTCATCCAAGGTGTTCCTGAAGATCTATTTTTACCGTAAAACGGAACTATGAACAACATAAAAGCCCCGTGTAAAAAATTATAAAAGCTAATGCAAGCATTTAAATGCATTTAAGCTCCAAGGTAAGACATCTATATTTTTAAAATGTAGTATTCTATTAGAATTTGATTTGACAGCTTGAAGAACTATGTGCATTTCAATTGCCAGTAGTAAATTAATGTAATAACAAATATAATAACAAACACAATAACAGAACTTGTATACGATTTACAGTGTACAGCTTACTTCTTGCAATCACCTCTATATATAATAAACTTATTACAGTTGACTACAGATGACTTTGCTGTCTCATTTAAAATGATTTCTTTGCATCCACGACTAGTTAATACAACAAATTTGGAAATGCCATTCATTAGTAAGAAAAAAACAAAAGCAGTGATTGAATACAGACGTGCTGTAGATTAAAACACTTTGATACGAATTCGGAGAAAGATCATTAAGTAATAACTGCCAGCAAAAAAAAGATGGTCCAAGAAATTAAACAGATAGGAAAAAGAAATGCAAATTTTTCTGATAGCATCAGAAAACATCATTGCCATTTTAAACTATGGACTTACATAGACTTATATGTTTATCTCAACTTTCCCAGCTGCCCCACCACATGYGGACCTAGTTTCCACTATAAGTTTCCTCATTTCACATATTTCAGTGGTACAGACCCTAAAAGATATTTAAGGACCTAATTCCTGAAGAATCCAGTGGGGCACCTGTGAGAACCGGAGGCATGGAGACGTAGGGAAAGAGGAAATGCAAATGCGCATCACTAAGAGGAGACAAAAATTGATAAGCAGATTACAGTGGAAATCTAAATCTCTCTTTGTGGCTGTTCACATCTGGCGTTCGGGTTTGGTCTGGGGTAAAATCTGGATCAAATCCAGAATTTAGGATTGGGTCTTCTTAATTTCAGTAAAATCTAGAAGAGGTGATGCTAGCCACAGTATCGTATCTTAAACAATCTTTCAACAGCTGTTTACCCTAAGCAGGGGGGAAGAATAAGACAGTTCCCCACTGTCTTCCCTTCTCCTCCAAAGTCATTCTGCTATAAGATCAGTCTTTCAATCAGCTACACTAGGTAGTTTTGGCATAAGAACTGAGTTCAAGGAAACCAATGTATTTTTAAGGAAAAATTGTCATAGTCACAGATCAGAACATCTAAAAACATCATTCAGTGATGAGCTAAAACAGATAAAAATCATCCAGGAAATTAATCAATATGTGTGATAGGCTAATCTAATCACTGGTGTAATTAGCCKTAACTCCAGTCAAATAGGAATGTACTATTTTGAGAACTGTCCTCTTGCCCCTGGAATACTTCTGCAAGCATGGAAAGACAGCATCTTACAAAGACTTTCAAATATATCTATTTACATAAAATCTAAAAGAAGAGTTCAGAAGCAAAAGGTCCTTTTTCACAGTCCCACAGATTAGGCCAGTAAGAAAAAAAAATACATCTATCCTTACCAGCAGAAAAAAGTTAAATAAGAGTGAATTTTCCTCCTGTTCATCATCCCCTTTTTTTTTTTTTTTTTTTTTTGTTACCTATCTGCTACTTTTATGTTTTTTTCCACCTTGAAAATGAGGATGGGTTACTGTATGTAAGGTAAGGAGAAAGAAAGCAGGGAGGTAGCTTGAGAATAATATAGCAGGGATTGTGTTATCTACATTTTCTGGGCATCTTTGTGGTTATCAGAAATGAACAGGAAAATAAKGACGGGAACAAAGATTGCATCAGGATATAGAGCTAACTCACAGAATTTCCCAGATACAGGGTCTAGGTGTCCTTTCAGCAAGATGAAAAAAATAACTTCGTGAAGGTGTTGATTTGTAGTGAGCACATTTTAATCCATTTCACATATCTACATTAAAATGATGAATGAGTAGGAAAAGAAATAGAAAAGCTAAGAAATGCTGACTTACGTTTTCCAGTCTGAAATACAGCCAGTGTTTTTCCCTAGTGTATCAGGAGGAGCAGTGCTTTGAATAGGCATAGCAATACAGATTTAAAACTTCATCGCAAGGCCASCTCTGAAAATTTCTGGAGAAACCGAAGGGCACGGTCCTAACACCTTTGCAGATTAAAAAGCTTTGCTGCATTGGGTAAGTGCAGCTTACTCAGCCCGCGAGCAGAGTCAGAGACTGGCTCAAACACAAATGAAGCAATGGACCATTTCATGTGAAGCCTGTAGAAAGGGTCCGTGAAATTACCTTAGATTAGGTAATAAGCAGGTTAGGAATTATGGTGATTCTCTCAAAAGAGAATATGGGATGCACATAAGTACTACTGTCCAGTTCTAACAACATTGCTTAACTGGAGATAGGGTAATATAAACAAATATAGTAGCAGAGAGCTCTATGTTTATTAATAATAATGATCAGAATGATCCTCGAGAGTTTTCTGAGAACACATAAAGCACATTACCACATTCACTCTCCAACCTGGGAACCTGGGAAAAGAAAGTGGAATGTTTTTTCCAGTGCCAAGGCCACCTTGAAAACACAGGTGCATACCCAAGTAGAGCTTATAGGAAAACCTCTTTCCACACCTTTGAACAGTTGAGATTTCCTGGTTGTTGCATTTTTCTGTTCTTCACTAGGACAGAACTGAGAATTTTTTAAGAATACAAATAGGACATGCAGACTTCTCTGTACTGGAATAGCTACAAAATAAGGCCTGGAGCTTTTACTTAGGAATACAGAGACATGGATTCAAACCCTTTGTTCGACCTATTTAAACCAAAGACAGTCTCACATATTCCATGAGAGAGCCCCAAACAATCTTTTTTTTTGTTTTTTTTTTTTTTTTTTTTTTTTTTTTTTTTTTTCTGAGGTGGACCAAATATATTTTTTAATCCGTTTTTTTAAATCTGGGATGCCTTCCCCAAAGAAATTTTCACTGAAACCAGGTTATTCCTATTTTTCTATGGTCAGCAGTGCTATCCACTCACTAAATCCATTCTTAGCTATGCTACTAAATGGAATCAAAATAATTTCAGATTTTTTCTTTCTTTAATTTTAAATACATTTATGTATTCATATTTAGACTGATTAAGGTTTGGAAGTTTCAGAGAGTATTCAAAGCATTTAAAAGTCATATAGATTCAACTATCTCTGAAACACATTATGTTAAGATTTCTTTGGCAGCACYTATGAAAAAACATAGGTATAACTGAAGATATCATCAGGAGGAAATGATTTGAATGTAATGGATTGACAGCAAGTTCAAAGAGCCTCAACTACAGACTGAAGCATGAAATGCCTCATGCTCAAAGCATGAGAGAAAAAGAGCTTATTTTGACCACCTGACCCCCCAAAGCCACACGACTACMAGGCAGCAAAAGAATCTTTTGCGCTGGGATTGAACAGATACGATGAYGAGACTCACAAGATACAAAAGCTATGATGGCAAGTTGATGCTACTTTTAGGAAGATACTTTTTAGGATACTATTTCACTTTTAAGGGATGAGAAAACAGAGGAAGTTACTATTTTGCCTTATTAAAACATGACCTTGCTCCAATATAAAAACCAGCAAGAAATAGAACAGGCACAAATTTTAAATATCCACTGGTTAATTCAGTGATTCTGCAAATATTATAGAGTGTAATAAGCAGTTCCTTTTCCACCTCATCAAAGGAAACCTTTTTCTAATAGATTTTAATGTAGTAGCTCATTGAGCTCTAGGTGAATAACAGTAAGATTGCAGCAGCAGCTGTAATACATCAGAGATCTTGCCTAGATATAAAAGAAATCTCGAATAGGATGGAGGTTCCTGATGCCCCTCAATTTGTGAAAACCAGGTGATTTTTCTCCTTCTGCATCTCCCTCCTGCAGGTCCTGGAGCAGCAACTGAGCTCAGCAAGAGTTAAAGCATTTGCTGGTCACTTCCTTGAAGCTTTTGACTGCTTCCACTCTGACACATTTCCTTGCCTTGGCCAAGTTCAGACTTACTAAGAAGGGTCAGACAGRGCCATGTAAGCTTTATTTCTTCAAGGAAAGCAATTTTCAAAGGAAACAGTTTACTCAGAAGAGAGGACTTCAGCGGTACAGGGTAYGCAATAGTGAACAGAGAAGAATGCCGCATGGTGTTTTCAGCTGCAGCAGAAAAATATTGCAATCACTAATGGCAGAAATCACTAAATGGGCAGTTGCCTAAATATGATGACATTCTGGCAATGCATTGTTCAGGCTGGACTATCTGGAAGTAATATTTCAAGTTGTGCTCCAGAGACCTGGTCTTTTTACAAACATATGACGTTATTTCTTTGGCATAATAGAAATTTCTGCATAGATACTGATTATATGGGAAGCAGAAAAAGCTTTGCCTAGATATTTGCCTGAAACGAGGGAATTCCCACAAAAAGAACAAGCATAACCTTGACACAACATTTCTTTAACTTTTCCTACATAAAATAAGTAATGGCGTGAATATTTACAGGAATCCCTTCCACAACAGAACACAACACTGAATAAGTTTCTTCACGCATGTGATGAGTGCTCAGTTAATATCCAAAAGATGCTGGAGTATTGCTATGAGGACAGCTTTAAAAGTAATGGAGAACCAGCACTTGGCAAGCAAGCAACATCACCACTGTAAAACAAGCAGAAGTGCTTTGCGTTTGCAAACCTTATTGCTTACTAAGTAGTATCATGTATTATGATCCACATTTAGAAAAGTCTTGACTCAAACCCTGATTAAGAGTTTCAGCCTATGTTCCCCTGTTTTCCTGTTTCAGCTCTTGTAGCAGGAAATTCCAGTAAAAAAGAAAAATCATACATTTAGAATGACTGATCCTGACTATAGAGATCAAGAAGCCTTTTGAGCATAGTATTAGTACTAAAGATTTTGTTTCCAATGACTATTCAGGAGCACTATACCAGAATTTACTTTACAATGGCAAATGTAAATGGAATAATGAAATCATATCTGTATTAGACAGCTGTAATTCCATATCGTGCAAATTTTTGTGCTATAGTAACCTTATCCCACAACATTTTCTGCCAACRTCTAACATCGTCTGGTCTAAGAAGCTGGGCTTTGAACAGATCACATTTTCATAATGCTGATTTTGTAGAATTTCTTCCCTGCAATAGGGACCAAAAAGAAGTCAATTACATTTGTGAGGGTTTCTGATAATGTGTGTAATTGCACTCTGCTACTGCCTGGCTGTATTTTCCAAAGTGATGTGTTTGCGCACACAAAGGGAYTGATTGTGCCTGGTTTTGGATGGATAACTGATAAGAAATCGGTGAGGGCGACTCTTCAGATAACCCCGCTCCTGGGGCATCTGCACGGAGGTGAGAAGGGTGGGAATGCAAAGCCTCTCCCAGCGCAACACCGCGGCTGCCGCTCCTCGGCTCCCCGTAAATGAGGCAGAAAAATCCTGGGTCCACGTCCTTTCCTCTGGCACACAGCCTGTGCCACCGTCAGAAATGGACTTTTTTCTCCTCCAAAGGCATGAACGGAGAAGCTTCTCCGTTTGCTGCTAGGGCGCCGAGCGCCTGCTAAATCACCTGAGTCTCCTCTTGGCCCCGCTCTGCCATCACAAGCTGGTTTGTGGCACTTCAGGAATYGAATAAGGTTGGTTTTCCAGGTCATGAAAGTCTCAGCAACAAGTTATTGCAATCTAAAAAACATCTAAAGCTTTTTATTGAAAATTGAACCTTTCTAGGAACTTCAAGAAACCCAGCACCCTGTTATTTCAATTACTCTCTCACAATTTTTATGAAGATAGCACTACTACATCTGTCTTATAAAAATAAGATGCTAATCAGTTTGCTGTTTTCTGTATTTTCTCATATAAAATTTAATATTTAATTAATGAAAAGTATGCTGCCTATTACTTGGCATGTTCCTTCTATCCATGACAACAGTCACATAAAAGCTAAATATATTAAAATCTACATGCACCATTAACTATTACCCAGATAACTAACAGCTGACAGGGAACAATTCTGAAGCTAAAATAAAAAAAGTAATTTATTCTATCATCYGCTTTTATGCGGTAACAGCTCTGACAGTCTTCTGAAAATGGATGCATCCAGACGGCTCTGAGAAACAATTAATTCCTAGATCCACCAAGTCATTAGCTGTTTAGATCACACGTATTATGCTAGTATGACAAACTCAGAGTTGACAAAAAATTAAATATGAATTTAATTTTTAAGTAAAAATCTTATGAGACAAAATATTTGAAATATCTAATCATGTTTAATGTCGATTTGTGATGATCTAAAATGTTTAAAAGTGATTAAAATGAAAATATCTGCTATTGAATCTTTAGCAGCAGCACTAAGAAAAAAGATGTTTTCCTTCAGCTGAATTATGTACGTTATTATTTTCAAAGAAACTATGCTGAGTTCATATGTTAAACTCTGAATACAAAGTCCAATCTTTTTTGACTACGGAGACCAAGCGCAGTCACCTGTTTTTCTGTATTGCCATTATAAGCTAATTAATGCTCACAAAAGCAGAACAATAAAATTCCTTTGGTTTCAAACTTCTAGTCTTGAGGGCAAATGAAAAAATAAATATACACATATACACATAAATACATACACAAGGGAAAAGGTTCCAACTGGCCTAATCAGCAGGGATCTTWGCATTTTTCTCAGATATCTGACTCCCAATCCTTTGGTTCCCCCACTGGAAAAATGGAGGATACCCCACAGAGATTCAGCCAGTTGGTATACCCTGCTTTAAAGCAATGAGCTAGAGGGATTTATAGCCTGAGACACCTTTGAAATCTAACCACTAGAAAAACCCAGACTCCACGGAAGCGCAGGCTTAACTTGGGGCAGGCTCACCTCAGTCTTTCATCTTCCAGAGGCAGATTAAATTCTGTGCAGCTTAGCGTATAGGGGTCCTCCTCAGGGCTTTTACATGATGAAGTTCTCTCCTCTCTAAATGATATTAAATATAACATTTTTTTTAAAAAAAAAATAAGTCCTACTAACTTAAAACCATTTTTTATGATGGTCACTTCTCTTTTCCACACAACTCTCTAACTTCTTTTTCTTGAAGATTTTGAAACTTTATTTCCCTGATGCTCATTTTTAGCATAAGTCATTGACCCTTCTGCCTTGTAGAACCGTTCTGCTGCGCTGGCAGCGTTAGCAGCACCAAAACACACAAGAATACAGGGTTTCCTTCCTACTTTAAGTTTTACTTTTTACTTCTGCTTGAATTGCCAAAAGTTACTCAGACTCAYACAAACTACTAAAATAATTTTTTAAAAAAWTTAACAAAAGAACGAAACCCCAGAAAATATTGCAATAACTAATCCACACTGGGTACTGTTCAGAGGAAAAGAAATGACTAAGAGTGAATGCAGTGTGAAGCAACTAGAAACTCAGCCCATCAAGGAGACACTGGCTCWTGGAAACAAAAGGCCAGAAAATTAAGAGTAGGAGTCCACATCCTCTCCTCAAGAAACACTAGGTAATACCTTGTAATCAGGTCAAACTGACTGCCTCCTTGCTTCTAAAAACAAAAACCAGCACATTTCTTTCCATGAAAGTTTGAGTACCAAAATTCTCAGTACAGACTACCCCTATCTACTCGGTTGGAAGGAGACATGTATTTTCTAAAAACTCTTTTCAGCAATATTACAAAATCTGTGCCTATCCAGTTCCATATGAAACCCATGAAACCTCAAGACAACACAGTTTAAATAGAAAACCTCAAAAAATACTACACGAGAAGAAATGATATTAAACRTAATCTTGAAATTACAAAGGAAGTCAATTTATAACATCAAACCTAGAGGACCACAAAATATAATTAAGTAAATCAGAATTATTGATTCTTCATATCAGGCAGTGAACTAGAGAATGTTTCCTTTGGAAAAATAAACCTTTACTGCAGAAGGAGGAAGACCCACTCAAGTGGTCAGAACTAATGTATCAGTCTCTACTTTCTGCCTTTGTAAAAAAAAAAATATTACCAAAGATAAAGAGATTACACTATAGTCAGTTGTGTATATCTCACTCTCCTTCCCTCTATATACTGTGGCTGAAAAGTTATAGTATCAGATATTATACACATATATAGTAATACATTTTATATATAGTATCAGCTACAGTCTCAGACATACATAAAACCTATATATCAGATACTATTACATGGCATAAAATGAATCATGCCAAGACTTCAAAGCTTACACAGCATCCTGCTTTTTGTTAACAGAATTTTTACAGACTACTACTGCATGTGCTTTAAGTAGCACTTGTTCAGAAAAAGGATAACAGGATTGCTGTTATTTTCTGTGGAGAGAAATAATAAAAATCAATATAATTTATTGTAGCCAATCTCGAACATAATGGTCCTCATACAAAACAAACAAACAAACAGAGRCTGACATAAAAYAATGCATGTAGATTATATGCCCAGGGATATGTCACTGCAATATCCGTTAAAGTTTCAGAACAGAAGATAAACTTTTAAGAATTATTCAGAGTAACACAASCTGCAGATCTGGTTCAGTACTTTTGAAGAAAGGCAGACTACCCATTTAAAACAAATATCRCTAACAGAACTCTAGCAAAATGTTGCTGCTCAAGTCCTCTTCTCCACGCCAGCCAAGCTGGTAAAAAACAGCTGATGGCTATTTTTTTCAGATCACAAGGTCCTCCAGCAGATCAAAAATCTTTGCACAGTCATACCAGAGACGCAATAACCTTCAAGAAAGCAGTACAGGGGGTTGTCGGGAGCTCACCTGAAAATCAGAAACCAGGCTAAAAGCGTCCTCTCTTGCAAGCTCTTTTGCTTGCATCTCTGTCACCTGACAGTGACATAGGAGATGTTCAATAACTGCACACAAGAATTTGCAATGTAAGTCACCAGGCCCCACGGATGCCACAGCGCAGCGGAAAAACCCAGGACGCAAATGTTAAAAACTGGCTGCAGAGATGAATGGAAATAAATCCTGAACTGGCTTTGTCAGACTTGGGGTTATAAAGCCAAGCAGCCAGCGTCTGGGCCACCGACTGCACGTGCTTGCTGCCGCGCTGCGGTGACGTTGACCTTGGCAGGGTCTCCCCGGGCMGGGCCACTCGCGAGAGCGCGGGAACGCCTTGCCTCGGGCAGCCCTCGGGCTGCAGCCTGACACCGCAAGCTTTATTTATTTCAGGGCTACTGGCTCCAACGTTTTACCAAAGTCTGTAAACATAAAGCGATGGGATTTTTATTTCCTGTTAGTCTAAATAGTATTTTGAATGTTTTAAGACAACTCTTAAACTTCAGAAGAGCACCAGTCCCTAGKACTTGTACGAAATTTAAGATGAACAGAAAATGGGCACCTGATTCGGTCATTAAATTCACTAGCTCTTACAAGCATTATCGTTGGTCTGACAATGTGTACAAATTGATAGGAAAAAATGGAATAAATGCCGAACGTTTTCCAGTGGAATGATTAAAATAACTACAAGAAYTCTTCCACTTTTAGGACCTGCAATAATTCCAGGCAGGAGAAGGAGGTGGCCCCAGAGAGGGGAGCTGGTGCCTGCTACTTGACTACGCTGCTGGTCCCAGGCAACCCGCCGCCAGCGGCGTGGGATTTCAGTGAGCGCCGCGGGGGACGCCAAACGCTGTCCTGCACGGAGAGCTGGACCACACTGTGCATCAGGAGGCAGCAGAAGTCTCCTGCATAGCAAAGCYGCGCTTCACACAAAGCTGTGTTAAGCAACAATTTCCAGCCTTGGGTGGTTGGTGATCTTTTTTATTTATTTTTTTCCTGGTGTGATTGTGGGTGTTTTTAAAAACAACAGCAACACAAAACAGCCTTTTCACTCTCAAACAAACTGGCCCTGAAAAGCTGTATTAATCGCACAAATTCCATAAAAGGCAGAACTGGTTTATTTGCTGGACTAGTCCTAATTGTTTTGATCTGTACTTTCCAAGTCTTCATGAATTTCTCCTTGACTATTTATTTATCTCTGGTTTACTTCCAAGAAAAAAATGGCAACCTGTTGAAAACACTTTTCATTTCACTTTAAGACAAACATAACAAAAACAACAATCCCAAAGGTAATTTCCAGAAAAGTTTGAAATTAATGAATCAGAGAGAATCTTTCATTTCACGCAATAGGGCACAACCATTTCAGCAGCGCCATTCCTTCGTATCAGTCTCTCGATATAGTTTCTTCCATTAACAATATAAAATAACTTTACTAATGAGGGATGGAATATGCTCCACAAAAAAGCTTACAGAAACTATCAACTTCTTCCTTTCTGTTAACCGCTACAGTAAGTTGTAGGAACTTCCCAATACAGCGCTTACTAGTTAAAGTGAACGCGATCCTAACTCTTCCCTCGTGCACATTATATCCACGTATTCCAGCAGCTGGAGTCAGGATCTGCTTAATTTGCCCCGAAACAACGTGTTTCAGTGAAAGTCACCTATTAAAAATCCTCCCTAAACTAATTTCTTTGCTCAGAAAGTACCTCTGTGAGATACCAACAGAAAAGAGATTTTAAATTGCTTTGAGCATGGAGGAGGCTTTTCGTTCTTTGTCAAATGCAAATGACCGTATTACGTTAGATTTACTTTAAGAAAGGGACAGCCCTTGAGGCCGTGAGCTTGAAGAAGCAGGATGCCTTAGAGGATCAGCCCTCGGCCCCTTGGTAGGCAGACGCRGCTCTGCAATAGCATCCCAGCGAAACGCAGGCACTGCACGAAGACGTAACCTTTATAATTCGCCCAGCACGGGGGAAATCAGCGGTGAGCACCTCGCTAAAGCCGACTGTGGGCCCCGCCGGCTCTCATGCACGAGCCATACGCTGTGTCCAAGAACTGAAGATAAAGCTATTTTCTAATCGTTAATTCTAAAGTGGAAAAAAGCAGAAAAATCCCAGGAAAAGTACAAATGCAGTTTCTTTGCTTGAGCCACTTCCTTTCCTCCTACATTCTCTGCTTTAAAATAACATTAATTACCAACTGCAGCAGAACAGACACCTCCACTATTATTTCTTCAATTATTTGTATTTTRATAGCAGCCACAACACATCACACTCCCCAGAGAACTCACAGACTAAGAACAAGAACGAGATGGCTAAAATCCATACAGATGCAGTATGTTTTATATTATACTTGTGTGTTAAAAATATTTTTACATGTTTAAGTGACTTAACTCATGCTGAAGCACAGCCGACTTCACTACCACAGCCTTTCATTTTYGCTTGCTCACCACAGTCTTGAAGAAGAGTATCAAGTTTTTGAGATGTTTCAACACAGTACTACAGAATATGAAAGAAGGCACAAATATGAGACAAGATGACGGTTAAGAGCAGTGTCACTAGAAACGCAGATCAGGCAAGAGGTTTTATCAACAGCACAGAAAGTTGGAAATTTTCTGAAATAAAATTTGTGAGCATTCTGAAATTAAAAGATTTTTCTTTCCAAATCAATTCTCCCTTTCAAAGCCAGTTTCATTTTTATATTAAAAAATTTACATTGAAACAACAACTTCAGTGGACCTACACTGATTTCCTTCCAAGATTTCTATTCTGAATGAAACCTCTGGCTCTAGCACCTTGCTCTGCCTCAGGATGTGGCTGGGTAGTAGCTGTATGCACYTGGAGATAGAGCCAGTAGCGAGGTGTGCAACAACTCAAATGGGCAAAACTGCAAATTCAGAACAGAATCTTATTTTAARTCCTATAATTCCCTGTTCAAGGAGACTGTAGCTACATCACAGCTTTAACTAGAATATCCCTGTGGCAACTATGCATAAACGTTTCAGCAAAATACTTTCACTCAGTGATAYGAGCATATGTTCTGAATAAAGAAGGACTTCGATTGCACATCAGTTCCACATTTTTAATGAAGAACTCCCTCTTTACTCAGCACACTGCAAGCAATACCAGCCAGAGAACTAAGCAAAATGTGTGCACCTATGAGCACTCACTTATATTTTTAAACCAGAATATTAAAGCATTCTTCTCCATTAACTTTAAAGTGTTGGTGGAAAAGCATGAGAGACAAAGGAAAAAATGAATTAATCATGAATTTAACYGCATAAAGAAAACTATTTTTGCATAACTGGAGACAGTTGAAAATAATACAGGAAAACTCAGATCAGCCCTATTTGTCATAGTATAGTAAATTCAGTATTTCATTTAAGAGGTCATTACCTCCATCATTTAATCACACAGAAAATCTTTATAAAAGAAATAAAAGTTATTCTTGAAAAGTAGACAAATAATACAAGAAACAAATGTAAGAATCTTACAAAGCAGAAAGGAAAGGGAAATGCTTCCTGAAGATATACAATAAAGTTTTGAACAGATTTATTTAAGCTTTAACGAATATCTAAGAAAATACACTGAGGAAATAATTACTTTAGATTTTTGTGACTAAGTCTTCTTAAACATTTCCTAAAAATTTTAGGGTTTGAGTCAGCAAAAAATATGTCCAAGCTTTGATATTTTGTAATATATTTTTCCCCCTCAAGGAATACTCAGTCTAACATGAAACTTTCAGGTAAGTAATATTTTTATTAAATCAAATGTTAGCTTAATTATTATCATCTTTTGAATGTGATCTTTAAAATGAAACAGATTTTTTAAAAATAGGGAAAAATTTGTGCATAGCTTCTTTCGTTTTTTTGKATTTCAACATTGTTAATATGTTGTAGAGATATTTTACTCCCCAAAATATATTTTTAATCTCTTGAAATTACTTTAGACCAAATAGAAAGCGTGGTTTTAAACATTCAATGGGGATTAATTTGAGGTTAGTGKCTGGTTTAAAACTGACTCTAAAATGGGAATAAATACTGCATATGGGATGTGCACTGCTTCTATTTTACAAGCTGTTTCGGCTTCTGTGAGGTTTATACATGCTTAGATTATTTCTACACATAGCCACATTGCAAAGCTGTGAATATTAGAGGAGCCTGGCATTACAGATTTATTGCCTTCCACGCTGTTAAGAATCATAACCCATTTTAGTTCAGCTTTTACGGTCTCTTGTCAGAAAGGGAAAAAGGAAGGTGGAATTCTTAAAATTAGGTAGCTTAGTGAGGTTTTCCAAAATTTTCCCAGTACTAATTTGAGACCTTCTACTGGAAGTCACGTTATCTTCATACGATTTAGAGTGACAGATCCTATTAGAATCCCACATGAAACTGAAAGAGCATAAGTTCCTAGCAAGGGAAAGAATACAYACATAAGCAATCCATATGTGTCACCATACACTCACACATGCATACACATATGCAAATATGTATGATCTGATACATATATCTATTTATTTACAAAATACACAGTGACGCATACATAAGCACCACACACACACGTACGCAGGTGTGAATGTATAAAATCTCCTATCTCTGAGTTACATTTATAAAGTGGAGATAATAACGGATTCTCTTGCCTTACTATAGTTCGTGGATAACAGCTACTTCCCCAAAAAATCCAATAGAAGCAAGCTGCATGTTTTGGAATAGCAGGAGCTTAAATATTTCAGCAAAAGAAAGACTCACACTCCATAGTTTTGATAAAAAAATAGTGGGACGGTCAATAGTCTGAGTTGCAGTATCAGTTTGATTGAGTAGAACATCAGTGGCACAGTGACAGAAATCTTCTGTCAGGTACCAAAAATAAAAGATGGAAGGCAAACAAAACTATAGCAGCCTACTGAACAGAAGGAGCTGGAACAAGAAATGGGAAAGAATGAGTCCTGTTATAATGACAATACTTTTAATTATATGTATTCAATGAAAAATAAACTATTAGAGAGATAGTAAAATACTTCCAATTAATGGAAGTAATGTAGTGTTCAAACTTAAATGAAGTACTTTTCCCTTGAGGGTTTTACTGCACTATTTTATTTAGCTTAATGCAATTTAAATGATAAACAGAATGTTTTGTAAGYCCCCAGAGAAATGTATTTTATTTATAATGTATTTCCTTTGAAGTGGTCATGGAAATCATGCTCTTCCTGAAGTCTRTATCTCACATACCACCTACAGCTACAAACTAGTCAGTTCTCACAAGTTAAACGTGATCAGTCTGGTGACGTACGTGACAAAAATATCCAACATTTTTTTTAATGCCATAGGAAATAAGAATTTGTAGTTCCAAAACCTAATAGTCTTCCTTCCAAAAAATGGCATTGAAGGATCTTTGTTGATAATAGTTATGTTTTAGAAGGGGTGGCATTTAGAATATGGATATAACTATTCCACTTGAGTCTTTAATGCATGCAATAAAAGAATTGTTTACACTATACCCTGAAGGGAATTTCAGCTGAGACTAATTATGTTTTGCATACTTAAAGTTAAATGTATAAATATTTCTGTCATTCAAATCACAAATCCTTTTAGAAWATTAAGTATAGCATAAAAAGTACACTTTCTCTCAGGATGTAAATTACAAATAACCAATTTGTGTCATTTTTACTCCAAAATTCAAGTAGTCTATTTATGAATAAACAAAAGAATCTGAATGAATAAATAGAATACTTGCCTCTGTGCCCCTGGTCTCATCAATGCCTTCTGCTCAGACCCCCCAAAATAACTAGAGACAAAAAGGAAATTATCTGTAGGAAAATAACTTTGGTCATTAGTCATTTTTAAGGACAGTAGAACCCAACGCATTATGGATGAGTCACTAGCCTAACATGACAGCCACAGATATATAATGGTCTAAATTGTGATACTCCCACTGAAATAGTGTCAAGACAAGTCACTTCAAATGGGATTCATTTAAGTAGGAACTAAGGAAGTAAGCACTGCAAGATTTGGCTGAATGCAAAACTGCTCACTGTATCCCAGTAAGAACTCATGACAACTGTATTCACAAATTCTATATGCTTTGAATTGATTATTTTTTCTTGTCAAAGCTAATCTTTTGCAACCTGTTGCCAAGCTATTGCCAAAATCTAAAGAATATTTTTTTCTCTTTTCTTTTCTTTTTTTTTTCTTTTTTTTTTTAACAGAAAGCACAAAAACACCAGAGGTCATCAATAAAATAAAATTTTAAAAAGTAAGTTCTCATTAGTTTTTGATTTAGAACAGAAATGATCTTTCAAGGATACATAGGAAAATATTTCTCCATCACGATCTTATAAAACATGTACTGATGTTCTAGAGTTAAAAAAAATAAATTCTGGTCAAGTCTGTAGGTTTTGCTGATATGACAGCTTCAGGGAGATACATATGTACAGAAAAATATTTTAGTTATATTTACATGGAAAAAATAAGAATAAACTTTAACCTTTTTTAAAGAAAATCTGGCACATACATATTCTACAAATGTTCCACAGAAAGACATTTCCTCTGGCTCTTAGATTAGACACTATCTAGTTCAGATTACTTGACAGCTACATGACCTATGTTAGAGGTTACACTTTGTATTAGGGAGCCCTCCTGTACCATAGCCTTTGCAGCCATCTATGCTTTGCTAAAAGCTAGGAAAGCACAAGCATGGTTTGTGTTCAATGACAAATATATATCATGGTGACCGTTACCCGTGCATTTAAAGTAAGAGTTTAAGACTGTGATAGCCCACACAGCAGAGCTAATACACTATTGCTAAACAAAGTGATTCTGCTCATCTTGACTGATGCAATGAGTTCAGATGAACTGACAAATTCTGTTTGATACATTAGGTGAGTAGTAAAGCACACTATTTTATTATTTCTTTATACCTATAATCCCTTAAGAAGTAGCAAAACAGTGTAAATATAAAGTAACCCACTAAATTTATTTGCATGAATGGCTTTGTTGTTGTTATTTAACCTAATTTAGCATCAGGAAAAAGCTGGCATTCATTTCCGACTTTCTGAAAGGGATGTTATTACATTTCTTTTAGACTGGATTATATGGTTTGGTGCTTTAGCTCTTTAGTATTTGCTTGCCATTTTCCCACCGTCACGTAACAATCTAAGTGACAAATACAAACTTGTACAGAGAGAGGAGGAGAGATGTGGATTGTAGCAAAATTCGCAGAAGTGAATTACATGAATTCAGCTATTTTCTTTGTGACTTTGTTACTTAAGCTAAAACTGAACAGAGTTGATTCCAGTTCCAATGTGGGTAGTCTGAATTTTGGCCTCAGTCAAAAATACTCTGTCACGTGAAAATTGTGTCACTGAAACCCGCAGAAAAGGCACCGTCCTCAGACCCGGCATCCTCTCCGGCGTACCCAGCACCTTCTGGGGTCGCCCTCCTGCCCCATAGTTACAGCTGGGGAAGGCTTGGGGAACTCAGACTAGGGAACTTGAACCCCTTCTCCAGTCTAGACCTAAACCCACACGTGAGCTGTGGCAATGTGAGTTTAACTACAAAAGCAGAAATTGTATTTGTGCTTTTCAGCATTTCATTCATCGCAAATCTATTTGTCATCTGTAGAGAGAGGGAAAAAAAAGCCCTTTTGGTAAAATCATACACTACATCTGGCAGCCATTACTTCTAAAATACATACACAGATGAAAAAAAAMCCCACCTAACTAAAGCTGGAAGATGGTTAATACAATATGAAAGCTGAAAACAACTGTAACTGAATATGGCCGGCTGCATAACAGTGTGGAAGATGCCATGTCCTAATTTCAGGATACGAACGCAATGGTAAGCTTCATTTCAGGATTTATCCAAGCCACTTATTGCTAATATTGAAGCCATAAAGATTTAGCTAATACGCCATGAAAATGCCTTGCTGATACGACTCGGTGAGATGCTTTTTCCAGATGGGCTGAACGGAACGACTGAAATCTCGACGTACTCCAGAAACAAGCGCACAAAACTGTCAGTGCCACAGACGCTAAAGCAAGTACGTGGGGGGAGCTGCTTTCCTGTGCAAGGAGAGTGCGGCTGCCTGTGTAAATACAGACCTCCTGAGCCACGGTTATACTGGCAAGTTTACACTTCGGTTCCACAGCATTAGAAATAGCAATAGAAATGCATAAGAAACATAAAAGAAGCAACAAATACAGGATGCACATGGACTCTGAAGCCTACCAGCTCATGTGAATTATTTTAAATGACACTGCCACTGAGTCATAAAACAAAGTAACATGCAAGGGAGAGAGCAGATAAGTGATAATGAATGCTGGCAATTTATCTGGGACAACTTAGTGCTTTGCCTAGGTTTGCTCTCACAGAGCTGAAACTAAACTCAGACAGCATATCCAAATTGCAGGGGAAAACGTAATTTTCAGGAACTTGAATTTAACTTGGTTGATTCTCATCTCTACCATAAGACTGAATTATTCTCCAGAAAAGTTCTGCAGGTGAAATATGGGCTACATCTTTTGTTTTGTCTAAAATTCATAGAAACCATTAAGGTTTGCACAGGAGCTCAAAATGAATAGGAATAATCTGAACGCATTTCTCTCCTCCTTACCAACACCATGATCCTGCTCTGCTCTTCTCGAGGTAGGCCAAAAGGCRTTGAGGTCAACTCACGTAATCCTGTTCTAGCTCTTACAGCGGCTAGCTGTTATTCTGCAAACTCTGCAGCTGTGATAAAGTGAAGCTCAAGGTCTGCTAATTGCTTGAGAATGTATTCAATTCTGCTGTCTGCTTTTGTACCTAAGCCAAAGTCTGCACCACTGCGGTTGCTATTCAAGTTCACTGTTAGCTCAGGTACGCCAACAGGAATGAGAGGAAATACRGCGCTCCTGGCACCCACAAACTTTTAAAGGAGAGGTAGGAGGAAGACCAAACATGCACTGACATATGATGGTCCACAGTCATATGTCTATCGATGATATAACACCCTGCAAAGTTGGAGGGCCTGATTCAATGACTTTGTGGTCCATAAATTCCAAAAGTACCTTATTGAGCAAACTGAACACCGCTGCCAAAAAGTTCAGCTGTTTCCCAGTATGCTGAAGACTTAGAAAGCTATAAGGTACATACATGTTTCTTTGAACTTTACCTACATGGGCCAGTGAGGAACATCAAAGCGGCTAGTAGGATCAGGCACTGCGTAGTTCTGTGAACTCCTCCTTTGGAAACAAAACGGGTAGTGTGTCARCATGTAAGCTGTGAACAGAACAAAACACAAAGGAGGAATTATTGCAGTTTAGCAGACACACAGAAGAGTAGCAGCCGTAAAAGCCGAAAGCTGTCCTTTGGACAACAGGCAGACACAACTTTTCTATTCCTGAATTTAATATTGTTTTTTAGATCAYAGAGACTTATCTGAAAGTAACTTTACAACTCAAGCACCTGTGTATCATACAGATCTGGAGCAGTCGTAGTAAGAGAGTGATGACAAGCATGCAGGATGCTCATATCGACCCTGAAGGGTTAAGCAAAATCACAGCCATTTCAGATGACTTTTCAAACCAAGTGACAAACTGGTATGAGGATAACAAAGCTGATTTCCCAGGACGACTTGTCTAAGACAAAGAAGTTTGCAGCGAGTCAGCAAGGGAAGTGGGATGGTATGTGCCTCAAAACTGGCATCTCCAGCTGCACGGAGGGCAACGCTGAGACACCACTGCATCGCAGGGGCAGCTCACTGCAAGGGTAGGAAACGGGGCGCGCCTTTTTTTTTCACCAAATGAGATGATGTTCCACTTCATCTTCATAAGGGAAGAAAATACACATTTATTACCCGTGTACATTACTGTATGCTGAAGCAGCTCTTCCAACACAGCTTTGAAACCCAAACACCATTGACYCTGAAGACCTGCAAGAGAGCCGTGCTCTCTGCTGGCTCTGCCCAGCTGAGGGGTGCAACGCGGTGGGCTGGAGGTGAGCCCCAGCGTCCCCTCACACCAAATGGAAACAACCAAGGTTATGTTTGCGAGAATGAATGGAAAGGAAGTAGTTCAGATGAAATGTAGCCAGGAAAAAAAGAAAGAACCTGCATTATTTGCCTTACAAAYAGTGCCATACAATCCTTAGCAGCTAGGAAGAGCGTTGAGTGTTTTGTCAGCACATCCTTTGATACCCTCTTAGCCCAGTTCAAACCAGCACCTGAAGCAACTGGATATTTATTTTCCAAGTATTTACACTGCTACTCTCTGTCCTGCTACTCCCTGTGCGTATAATGCAAAAGAAAGGCAGAATAAAGTAATCTGACGGCTCCTCAGGTCAAAAGTAAAGTAAGCCAAACACAGGAGGAGCTCAGGAGGCGCAGAGCCACACTTTAGAATCAGCAGTTCCAGTTTCAGCCCTTAGTTCCAAGGCTGCAGCAATTAAACACCACCACAGTAGCTCATCTATTAAAAATAAGACTTTCATGGTATGTGCTAATTATTTTTTAAAYGAGGTCTCCGAAGGTCCTCAGTGGAACTCTTACATGCAGTTACCCATGAAACGGCAAAGTGAATTCAAAGTGAATTCAACACTTATTTAAAAAACTAATTCCAAAATAATTTGCATGCAGAAAGTATAATTTTTCATTTACAGTATCGATGCWGGAAAAAAAAGAACCTGCCTCATCACCAAAGCCAGTTTCTGGACTCACTTTTAAAACTGCAAAACCATTCAAAAGGGATGATTACTTTTATYTAGTTGGGAGATTACAGTTCCCGGCAATTAAAACAGGGATTCTAAAATCTCTTAATAATTTCCCTCTTATCAAGCTATTATGTTTTTAGTTAGCAATAAACTAATATAATATATTAGTATTTCAAACTGTACTCAATAAATAGATTACTTCCCTGTAATTATCTACTATTTTTTAATGTTAAACTATTTCTATCGAGAATCCAATTTTACCTCCCTACCCATGCAGGCTGTGATCCAGAGCTTTGGAACTCATTGCCCTAAGAGTCCCATAATCTTATGATTAACTAAGATTCCTCAAAGAAAGCTTCTGTCATTCATATACTTAGATGCAAAACTAATGAACTCTACTCAGCATGAAAAACAATTAAAAACTATCAAAAACAGGTGACAAAATTCAGATTATGAAGATCATCAAAGTTCATTTGAAGAAACCATGCAAAAGGTTTATCTATCTGAGGAATTTAGTCCGTAACATTTTCAAAATTTGTTTTCCATAGGAGATTAGCAACACTTCTGGCTTCTGGAGGTACACGAAGCCCAGACCTTATCAAGGGAGCAGGATATAAGGCTCTTGAGAAAACTACACCTGTAATAACAAACTCTCCCATCTGCTTCCTCCCTTCCCCCTCCCCAAATTATGCTTTTAGAATTGTGATTTTTGAAATTTGATCTTAGAAAACAGAGACTGACTTATTTTATTCAAAGCAGTCAGCGGTAGATGCTTACAGGTAATGTGACAGGCGCAAAGCATGGTTGCTTTCCCACGAAAMGGCCAGGATAAAATCAGGGAAGATGGAAACCAGGCTGGTTTGTTTTTTTACATCTGACAATGAATGACATTTTCCATTCGGATTGCTCTCCTGCATGAGTTGATCTGACTTGATAAAATCTTACTTGAATCTACAGTGTCAGAAAGGCAATGAGAAAATTCCTTTCGTGGAAAAAGGATTCCTTTCGTGGACTCTGGATGCAGGGATTCCTGCCTTGTTTCCTCGAAAGAAGGAATTCGTACATATAGACCCCAGGCCACAAAACTGAATTCCTGTGTTTATACAGAAGCRTATCACAAAATAGATTCCTCGCTGTCAGAAATAAATTTCATGAAATGATAACATTAAGATGCATATTCATATAAGTGTTCAGCAGATGATAAAGGTTATTTCATGGTTGTTTTCTTTACTGAACTTTGGGGAATTTTTTTGTTGTTGTGAAMAAAAAAATGGAGGTTTCTCAATGTTTGGGGAGATTTAAAATTACATATTTATATTTTCTTGCCTAACCAATCCAACACATCACCAACAGATAGTACAAATCATCCTCAAAAATGCCTATAGCTGGCTATGGAAACACCTGCACAGATAAAAGGCAATTCAGTAGTTTATTGATGTAACTCTGATGACTTTGCAAAATCATAAAAAGGTATATTACAATGTGTGCCCTGCAGCTTCTATTTTCAGTGGAACTTAAAGGGCACAAAATTGTTTGATTCTTGAGCTTCAGGTGTAGAAAGCCTGCAAGCTGAAAGAGATATCTTTGACTTGCCCTTTCTTTAGCTGKATCAAATTAGAAAGAGGTTAGACTCATTCCAGACAAAGATGAGATTAAAGCTGCATGGTAAGAGATCGTACAATATTTAGAAACCTGAATGCTCCTTACTGATACAGAAGGAAAACATGAAATATCTAGTTCAGGACAAAATTTCCCGCTGGGAATAGTGTTTTTGTTATGGTTGTGGTTGCTGATTTATTTTCACATTTTTAATGTTTGTTTTATTACATTAAGGAAAAAGTATGTTTATAAAAATAGATTTTGCTTCTACTGTCAAAATAAGGAATAAAGCCAGTTTGAAAGTGCAAGCTACCTGCTCATCCCCAGCCAGCACTGGTGAGAATTAGGCAAGAGCTTTGAAAAGTTGAGGTGCTACAGAAACATACTGCTTTCTAACTAGATAACACAATAAATAATGAGGTCATTATCAATAAAAAGTGAAAACTTGGGTCATGAATGCAGGAGATACTAGGTGTGGGATCAAAAAACTGCATGAAAACTTAAACAAGATTTCTAGAGATCCAAAGAGATACAAAAGTGTTCACATTTTTGATAATTCACTAGAGATACAGTCTCAAAATTATCTCGTTTACTCAAAATATTCTCTGTGAAGTTATGGGCCTGAACTCACTGCTTGAAATTTGGAGACTGGACCTGTCAAATAGAATTTAGAAGGTGCACAAGATTAATTTCAGTTGAATGTCTGTTATGAATACAGTTTCCCAGATGAACTGCTTAACGTGCACAGAGATTTCACTGCAGTCACTAGCTACCAGTGGTCCCCTCTTTTGAACTCCCAAATGACAGGAGTTCTCTCTTACCTTGGCCCAATATATATGTAAATACTATTTTTCATGTTGAAATGCTTCAACGGGTCAAATTAAGAAAGAACAGTTCTTGAATATCCTATAAATTAGTGGGAAGAAAGAAGCAGAGTCTCATTTTATCAACTTTCACTTGAAAGATAGGCATTTTAATGCATGTCTTGYAGTTGCTTGAAAAACTAGGTATAATGATAAATTCTTTCTACGTTGTGTGAACGTCAGCTATATCCCCACAGAACTGAATCCTCTTCTGCATTTCTGAGGTTGTGTTAAAAAATCCCCAAGGCCAAAATCAAAGGATGAATTTACTATCAAACAGTATTTCATTCAACTTRCTCAACTTTGAAATGTTTGAGGATGACTGAAAAGAATTTCACGGCCCTTTCATCCAGTTTAACTATCTGAGATTAAAAACAAATGATTAGCATCCAAAATTTAGACTATGTTCTTACTGAAGAGAAGTTAACATTCATACTACTGACTCAGCCAATTCAGCTGCCGTTTTTGAACTACTAGGCAGGAAGGCTTTGTCTTGTCTTGAATGTCTGAGAAATATGGTAAAACAAAATTTAGATGTTTCAGACATGATTTTAGTTTGGTAGCCTCATGTCTCAAAAAACGGTTCAGTCTAGATGTATCACTTTTGTTCTACTGAAGGACAGTGACTTCAGCATTTTAATGGAAAATGTGAGTGGCTATTCTGAAATTATTCAGTGAGATCTTCTCAGTGTAAAAGGGTTCAGCCCAGTTTAGGTTATGTACAAAGCATCTAATACGAGCACTGAAAATCATCAGTAGCACAAGCAGTWCGGAAAAAATAAAATAGCTAGTAGGACAGTATTTTTCTTTAATTTAACTGCTTTTTTAACTTACGTATCTATRTAGCTGATATATAATCTTTAAAGCATTTTAAATTTATGAATGTTTAGAATCTCTTTTAGATTTCAGTTCCTTCAGTTCTAGTGCTTACTGATGTGCGACTACAAGCACCTCTATTAAAAAAAGAAGACCACAACCAAGTAATTTCTTCAAAACAATAATTTCTTAAATGTCATATATAACATTACATGACACTACAAGATAATTACGGCTAAATAGACCAAAGCAGGAAACTCTGTATTTGGTGTACAGTGYTCAGCATTTGTAATTTAGGAAGTGGTTCATCCCATCTAACTTTAAATACCTTTATATTCACAGGCGYGTATCCCAGAGCTGTACAGTTAATGGAGGAAAACTGGCACAYCAAAAGACCATTCAATACAGCTAGCACATTTCAGTTGCTGGCCCTAGGCTGACAGGAGGTAAGTCCTGGGAGTACCTCATGTTTTCCACCCATTACACAGTACATCTTATCTGGTCTCACGAATCTCACCCTGAGTGTTCACTTCTTGCGATCCTGAATTAGTATCCCTAATAATTGTCCTTGCAAATCCCTTTCATTTGCTGCTGTTTAGTTAATAAATATTCTCATTCATCCAGCCATTTTGAGTCAAATTATTCTCCACTATATCTATACACACACCCACACATATACATACATACATATATAAAATCTATATCCTTTCTCATGGAAGATTGACTTATCTGAAAAAGATGATCTGGGCARACATGCTACTCTGTTTCTTCTGTATGAAGTTTCACTATTAACAGGAATTATTCAAACCGTTTAAGACACCCTTCACCACCCCACTGATAGCCTTTTCTCTACCTGTCACTGAATTAGAGAAAGAGATCTATGCTTTCCCATGGTTTTCAGTGTCGCTGATTGGTCTTAAAGAGAAAAACTCAACTTGTAAAAAATTAGAAATTTTAGTATTTCAGGAAATATTCACGTATGACCTATGGACACATGGTATGTGTCTTAYGTGAAATTTCAGAGAATAAAGCACAGGTAAAATTTGGAATTATCATATGAGGCAGTTTAACATACTCTTGAGTAATATGTTTCCTTATCAGTTGGAAGCAGATGGAATTCTCTTAAAAAGCACAGCAATCCCACTCATGGAAATGTGCTGTGTGGTCACTGGGGTATCCAAGTAAAAAGTGTCCAATAACTTGGTGTTCCCTAACTATGTATAGCTATAATATAGAAAAAAATCACAGTAATCAATAATTTCTTTCTAAAYTCCATTTTCTATAAAATATGTATGTCTTTACCCAACAAGTGTCTTGAAACTTCTCTTAAGGAATTACAGGGTTAATAAAGATGTTTATAAGCACAGAAAGYGGACCAGTTTTTGGCAAGACGTGCAATAACCTCCCACATTTACCTATCAAAATTAACTCCAATACATCAGAAAAAGTTGATAGTATGTATATGTAAACCTTAAACAATCCCCTAAATGAACCTAGACAGTGGCTGCAACGCAGACTTCACATTCAAACACAAAAACTGTGTCTCTGGACAATGAAAAAAGGTCGTGAAATGTTAAATATTTGATTCCTTCCACACTGAAGAGCTACAGAGTACAGATATAACTGCTGTAATTGCATCTGCTTGAATTTAACCTAAAAATTTCACTAAATCTGGGAAGTGAAGCAATCACTTTTTTTTTTCTTTTGAATTAAAGAGTAATTTAAAATTCTCACAACTCAGAAAAGGACTAGTAAGCATAAAATTGCAGACATCCATGTTTCTTGCACGCCAGAACAAATATGTGGCCTTGTAAGTGATACAACATAAYCTGTGTGTGACATTAGGACCACCAATGTGAATAGAAACCAGTGTGTTCGCATGGCACTGCAGTAACCAGCAGCACTGGACTGAGGCAGTGGCAGCATCCTGGGGCTCAGCTGGAGCCAGAACTCCTGCAGACCTCACATGACGCTGTGGTGAAAGATGTCCTCGGTCTACAGGAGGGACTTGGGACACCTCCGAAGAAGACGTGGAGGCTGATTTTGATGCCTGAGGCTCTTTGCCAGGAACTCCCGGGGGGCAGCACCCAGGGCTTCCTCCACCCACCCTGCAGCTGGGATGTCTCCGGCAGAGTGAGGGACATGATCCTCTCATCGAGAGGGACACCAGCTGGGCCACCCCAGACAGACCTTAGCTATCTGTTCTCTGTCACCTGCTGTGGTACCAATACTTTGCAACAATTCAGCTATTTTAGTATATGAAACCCATACAAAACCTCATCTGTCAGGAAGGCAATTTATTCATCTAGAAATTATCTCAAAAAATTGCCTAGAAAATCAACTTCCTTATCAGCTTCAACTTTCTCAGTTTTCAACAATTTTTGTTATGAAATTACTTTATGAGTCTTTGTCATGTGCTTAATTAAATGCTATTCTGCCTAATCAAATATTGTTCTTTTATAGTTCTTTACTAAAGCGGATCCAACAACAACAAAATCAAGGTTTGCATACTAAAAAAGCACAGGCAGAAAAGCACATACCTGCTGAATTCAAAGATAAAAATTAGTGATAAAATTATAAAACCAACTTCGACTAAGTTTAGAAATATTTGCTAGGCTATTATTTATACATGAAGGTTATTCTGACCCATGACATTTTGGGTATGCTGCTGAAGAGGCATTATGATTCTTTCTGAAGGCAAAATCAAGSCTGAGCAAAAACACATCAATCATTCAGATTAAATCAAACAACCCCATTAGAAATACAAAATTATTATTTTGGCTAYAGAAGAGTTTCACTGGAAAGGTGGAGTCCTGCTCTTCTGATAAGCACAATGCACCTTTTCTACCTCTCAACAGTGTTTTGCTCTTTCCAGTAGTTTAGCAATTCTTCTTCATTGCATGGTGCCTAGAATTGGTTGGTCCTAGGYGGACTAGGTTCAGAATTAACTCTCAAATGTTACAGGTCCATACAGTAAGAAATATACAACTAATTAGTATGGAGTACATACTGAGACTTTATTTTTATGCTGCCGTTATCCAGGAACTGGTAGTTTATGTGACTTGAGAGCTGCTGCTCTCTTTGATGCCAACATTCAAAGAACAGTTTGTTGTTTTAGACACTAGGGGCATAAAAGGGAAACCTGCAATTCTTAACATCAAAGCCTAATTGTACTTAAGCCCTGGGACTGAAGACATACTACAACATCATGTGTGGTAACACAAACCAGTGTAGGCAAAGCTGCTGACTGACTTTGAACTAAAATTTCTCATTGCTACAAATGCGACTTATTGCTAGTTCATTTTCTACATTACTGTGAAGAACTAAGCAGGGATTAGTGCTGATGTGAAGTGTTCTCTGGGAGGATATACTCCTGACCCCAAATGGGGGCAAATCGTAAGTAAACTTTAGTAGTGTAACATGCTTTTATTCATATCTGAAAACTATAACCTTTCTACTGTAGATTGTGTGTAGTGTAGCTGAAGYTAAGTTTCTATTATTAATTTTGTATTAAAACTATATACAAAACTGGGTACTGAAAAGAACAGCTTAGTAATTTATTTCCCTGCAATTCATTTAAATGTACACATAAACTAAAACGCTAACTAGCTTTCAGTTGGGGGAGGGAGGCAAGCGGAGAAAAAATGTGGTGTGTGGGAAGAAAACTTTTTTTTCCTACAGATAAGATATTTTCTAAAAATAACCTCCCCCAAAGTTAAATTAAGAAGTGACTTTTAAAATAGTTAGTCCTTTTACTACAGAAAAAAAAAAGAAAGAAAGAAAGAAAAAAAAGAAAAAAAGAAAAAAAGAAAAAACCTACCTACCTCCAATATAATTGGCAAAGCACCTTTCAAAAAATGATAGTTGCAGATTCACTGAAAATGCCACTAGCAAAACCAAACCAAGGTGTTTAAAAGAGCAGTTAGCTCAGTTTGCACATATAAAATGTCAGAGAGACGCTTGAAAAACTTTCTTTGATAGATGACTTGAATGGAGATGATGTCAGTTTTTAAACATTCAAAAAAACCAAGATGCCTCAGGAACTGGTGAGAGGATTCAYATGTTTTCTTTCTTTCTTACAGGCAGAGGTGAAAGTATCTTGAAAGTCCATTTTCCTCTTTCAGCAAAGCTTAACCATACCAAACCTATCTCCAGTTGATGTGAACCTTGTACCACCAACGGTACTAAAAAATTTCAGGTATCTAGTTATTAGGTTCTGGATAAAAAATTACTTTAAGCTAATAATCAARTGAGTAAAATCCCCAGGTTTTGCTTTTGTTTATTATTGCCTTTTTTGCAATGATGTGGGGAATAGTATATTTTCCTACAAATATGTATAATTTAACATATTTTCTGCTTCTATAGACACTTAAGCTATTGAAGGCAATGGCCTCCATTTCTTCTGTTCTATTCCCAAGTCATCTTGTAATTGTGTCTTTTGTAAGGTCTGTGGCCCACGGGAGCACCTGAATAAGATGTTCTGTGAAACATTTACTGAACAGCTGCAATTTTGGGGGAAAATCCTTAAAAACACAGGTGCTTCCATTCCTATGGCACACAATCACATTAGCTTTTATGTTTCTGCTGAAGTAATGCAATTCAAGACTTAATAACAACATTAAATTGCATAATTAATTTAGAGGCATTGGAGAGCACACCAAGATGTATTGAGACAATTAAGACCTTTAGAAAAGTTGCCATAAGACGCTTGCTTCCTCTGGAAGGCAATATAACATTAGCATACAATCAGCCCAGCCAAGGACTCTCACTGGGATAAGATTTTAAATTACTTAATAAAGACTTCACAGACAAAAATTCTGTGCTCATTTTCATGGGTTCATGAGATGAACAAGGTCCTAATTTCTCACATGAAATTATAGAAATTACGTATCTTGCTTATATACAAGAAAGTCAGAAAACGAGACAGAAAGTTCAGGTATTTGTCCAAACGCAGTACGAGAGATAATATGAAAGCCAGAGTTAAGACTCCCATGGCAGAGCTCAGATAGCAGTCTCCTATCAGTATAATTGAATGCCAGTGCAGAACACCCATTACACCGTCTTGTTTTTTCCCTTAAACAAACAAACAAAACGAAAGAAAGTAAGGCCAGTATGGCTAATTTCTAACTGAACTACTTTCAGGAAGAATGATATCATTCCAGTGATAGAAAAATGATAACTGTATCAATTCTTAAAAACATGACAGCTTTTCTGGGCTTTTCTGTCAGTAATTTCCCTATGACTCAATTTTGCAGATGTATAGGAAATGCCCCCAGGATGGCTGTTGATTCTGCAACTTACTTTGGTCTGATGTGAACCACTCTTCGCAGTAGTCTTTCTCTCTGTGACCACAGAAAAACCCCARTGCTTAATTTATATTAAACACCTAACGCCTCGACAAATAACATCGGGCAAGTTGGATTCCACTCAAAACTACATCAAGAGTCAGAATCAAAATCCCTCCATTTTCTTCTCATAAGGCAGTGACATGGTCAAGAGTTGAGGATCTTCCGAGCCAGCTAGTATCGTCCATCCTCTTTACAACCATCTGGAGATGGTCTATAATCTGCTGATTGCTAAACTAAACTTGTAGAGGTCATATCCAGTCTAGCAAGGCAGCAGAACTAACAGTAATTCCTGTATTTCTACCTGATTTATTTGAACATTGTTGAAGGGAAATTAGACATAGGGAATGTATAATGGGAAAATGGATATGAGGTCACATATTGGAATAGTTACATGTGTACGTCTTTTTTATAATACCTCTTCTCCCCATCCCGACCTGCCCGTCTTCACAAACATAACTCAGTAGAGAAATTAGTTGGTTTCCTGATTCATAACTAAACTGTGGCTTTGCCAGGAACTCTACCAAGGACATTAAGCTGTTGAACGGAGCCCTGAAACAGAGTAGTGAGCAAGGTAATGAGGAAGCAGTGTGCTCCTCTGCTCCATTTCCTCCCTTGTTCCAAAAATAATGCACCCCGTATTACTCATCTGTAGGAAGGACGGTGTCCTGACAYCGATTAGCGTATCACGAGAGCACAAAACCACGCGACTGCCCTTTCAGCACCCTTGATGCCACTTTGCTACCAGTGAMAGGGGCTCGGTGGTCCTGCAGACCTCTTCCCCTGCTCCCTAACCCTTGATATAAAACAGTTCAGCTCCAACAGGTATTAAGGCGTACTTATGCTCCCTCATTCCTTTAAATTGTGCTGCCAGCCAAATAAATATATTGCTTACAGAAAAGCAGAGCAGCTCCTCCAACCCTGAACCTTATCCTGTTCTTCAAAAAGAAATTGTCTTTTCCAGTTTAKCAATCAGGTCATAATCTTTCTCTCCATTAAGACAATGGAAGAAATCCAGTGTCAGCTCCCAGGAAGTGAAGAAAAGGTAAACGGGAAGCAAATACTCCTAATTGCTGAATATCGGACTCATTCTGGAAGAACTGGAAGAAAGCTGAAAACTGTACTGCTGTCTTAGATGGACCTAATTTAACGGAAATATCATTTCAAACAACAGGCTGGTTATATTCTAATAGTTAGTTGTTTTCAAGGACAGTCTTTCAATCYTTCAGTAGTTAATAAATTCTATCTGCAAAACATTCTTCCTTAACATGTAACTTCAAGCAAATGAAATTTTCAAGCCTCTACTATATGTGAGGTTACACAGTACGAGAATAACTCTTCCTCAGCCCAGTGAAGAAAGGGAACTATTGGGAACATTTTAATAAGCCTGTAAATCCAAAAAGCAATGTGAAATTATAAAAAGTATACTGATGCCTCAAATACTGTTACAGATGCACTAGACGTAAACATGTCACCTATTTAAAAGGACACCACGGTGTGCTTTGAACAAGAAGAAAGCAGAGTAAGGGCACACCGAGCAGTCCAGAAAACCAAGCTCCCAAGTGGGTACGCCTTCATCCAGATGAAACTGTTTTCCTGTTTCAGGTAGACAGAGAGAATGGCTGTTGACTGCTTGCATGCAGGTTTAAATAAGATGCATTTCAAAGTAATGTTAGTAGGCAGAGAGATTTGCTCTGGCACAGAGAACAGATTTTTATAATGAACATGACTTTTTAACAATTGCTTTCAAGTAAAATAAGCCTCTCTATTCAGAGCAGTCTAGAATTTAAAGGATGTGGTAAATTCACGATGCCCTCTCCAGTGAATCAGTCTGCAGTCAGTCTGTGGCTGTTTACTTTAGACAAGACCTTTTCTTTATTATTTTATACACTGATAAAGCAGCATGTGCCTTGATTCCTTGGGGGTGGGAGGATAGTCTGTCATAGTTTGTTTCTCACCCTTCTAATGGTGCAACAGTATCTACTTAAGAAATGACAAGGCAGATTTCCTGGGTTTTACGTAGCTTTTTCTCACAATTCAGAGATCRTTGAAAAAAATTAAAACTTTATGCTGAGGTTACTAAAAAAATAGCCAGCCCGTTGCCAACACTCTGTAGGTAAAATACTGCAGGTCTAGAGTGACAGGTCATTGCCCTGCATTACTACTTGGCTGTAATTCTAACTGTTAATTAAAGCTGCTCCAACCCAACTACTCAAACCAAAGTTCAGCTCAAAACGTGAAGATGTACAAGGAAAGAAGYTGCTCTTCTCTGCTTTTGAATATACTTCAGTCTATACCAAGAGCTGAGATCGTTGTTCCTTAAAAGACAATGTTCGCACAATCCTGCAGATCATCTGTGCGCACTGTTTGCATTCTTGGACTCTAAGGCTTTGTGAGGAGCAACCCCTGGCTAGGAGCAAAGAGTTAGGGTACTCTTGAAATTGCATTATAGAYTATATACTGATTAAAGCAGTCGGGAGGCTTTGCTGAAGTAATGCTGCTGCATGAAACATCCTGCCAGACTCGGAGCAGTCTCGGCTGTACAATACAGCACTTCCACTGGTCCTGACATGRACCCGCATGTTTCATGCTGGGATGATGTTTTGTTTTCTGATCTTTCTCTTCTCTCTTTTTCTTTTTTTTCTTTCTTTTTTTTAAATAGTGTAACTTTCTCCCTACCTTATAGTCTATAGCAGTGTCCAACCTGTTCCATGGTTTACAAAGTTTGTTTGCTGAATACCATGACATGAACTCGTAAAATGCAAAGACTTTTAAATGTTTTRGAGTGGCATATTCCTGAGCACTGCACACTGAATCATTTCATAGAATACGTTTACCTGTTTTCATTTAATTAAAAAAAAAGCTCCTATTTTGGGGTTTCCTGTATGCATTTTTAATATAGTAGGCTGGTACATGTCTTGAAATCCTTAATATTAATCATAGCATTTAATTGAAGTTGAAACTGTGAACTACAGAAAATGTAACTGCATTTTACCCATGGACAAGCATTCTCATTTAGGGTCCAAAAAGCTCACTAGACTATAAAGATTGTTTGATTTTCYATCTGCAATAAGAACCACAGACAAAGAATGCCTATCAAAGACAGACAAATTAGCATATGGGCAGATGTCATGTAAAGCAAATTTTCATTTGCACCTTAAAATCAAAATGTATAAACTTTCTTTTCCATCACCTCCACTTTAAGCCTTGCTACTCCAAAAAATTGTGAAATTATTTGCTAAAACTTTAATTTCTTGRTGCAGTACACATTGATGTGAAATGTGTGGGCTGCCACAAAGGATTACCCAGCTTTCCACATGCCTTATGACTTCATAGCCCATTTGATTTACACCATATATTTGCACTATTCAGTTGTATAATAATCTACATTTTTGGAATACGCAGCAAGATACAATACACAAATCACTTCAAATCAAAAGGGCACTTAGAAGGGAAACAGCATATAAGAAGCCAAGAAGCCACTAAATCATACAAGCACCTCAGAAGTTCTTCCAATGTTTCTACCCCAACTGCCTAAGAAGCCCATCAAGAACCAGATGTTAGAAAATATCTTACAAGAACTTGCCATTTGCATCCAATGATCTTTATGAGTGTCATCCAAAAAAGGGGAAAAAAAAAAAAAAAGGATGAAGAACACTTTGATGTGACAGAGTAACTGGCAATCCCTGCAGAGATGTATCCTGATCAAATGATTTACAAGAGTGTTTGAAGCAAGAGATGAATATAAATGGGTAACTAATGATGGACAGCATGTTTACTAACAAAACCTAAACATATTTTAGCAAGGAAAATACAGTTATATAATCTTGGAAATTAGTTACAGATTCTTCCCATAGCTTAAGTGTAACTTGTTTGTAAATATGTTATAAYGAGCTGCCCTTTGTTACTACAGTGAGATACACATACCTAAATTCTGTGTCATGAATTTCAGAGTGATGTATGAATAGCTGGAATAGGAAATATGATGGAAATAATTTATTTTTCCTTTGCACTACTCTTTTGTTTTATTTTACAGTATCAACAGACTTTTTTATTTCACTTGTGCCCAGGGATAAATATCTCCACTGTTCCTGAAATTTCTCAATTGATTTGCAAGCAGTCAACTTAAATGAACAGTGAAATTGATAGACTAATGACTTATTTTGAAAATTCAAGGCAATTTTTTGTTCAACCAGGGGAAATAATACCTATAAAGGTGCACATATGTTTTAAAGACCTTTAYTTATTGACTCTCTTCACCTGTTTTTTCATACTTCCTAAGATTCGATAGAAACTGATAAAATACGTATTTCTAGGGAACTGCTTCTGAATTCTGAAGTTCACAGATCTAAACTGAGTAATTTGTGCCAAATTATCTTAAAGTCGTTAATTGTATGAGAACTTCATTGGTTCATGTGCCTGACAGTAACAACTACTACAGAAAGCAAAATTTCAGGTATGCAAATAACCTGGAGAACAAAAAGCAATCATTGTCTACCCAGGGCAGCAATTGTTAACATTTTMTATTTTTTTGCCAAGTGACTCTGAAAACTGGACAAATTAAACCAAATTAAACTCTTCTAGGACATTGTTCTCGAGCAGTATTTGTGGAAAAGTGGATCTTTATTGAGGACTATTCTGGTTGGAATTTATGCACAAATTCTCCTGTTACTCTCTAACTGCTCTGAATATCATGCAGTGAGACAGAGAAGCCGCAGAGAAGCTAAACACAATGCATTAGCTATCCTGAGAGCATCRCTAGAGCAGAAGTGTCCTATAATAGCTACTCTTACACAGTATCAGCTGTGGATTAGCTCCAGATTAGCTTCAGTCTGGACTAGATTCAAAATGCAGGACTGAAAAGGACTTGATTCTGGCCTCAAAAGCAGGTAGAGATGAGGAACAGGCAGAAAGGAAAGCAGCCTGAGCACACTCAGCCTTGGGTGATTTGTCTCTTTACAAGTTCCCAAAGATACGTGCTAACTGACAGGAGGTGACAGTCTCTAATCYGTGTACTGCCCTTGAGCCAGCATTTCCCATCAAAATTTTTCTCGTTCTCCCTGAAACAGTTGGATAACCTTGCCATTGAATACTGACTTCAAAGTAATTAAAATTTTGGATTCAAATAAGTTGTCTGATTATATAYCTAATCTAATAAAAATGTGATTTCCTCGTGACAAGTATTTTGCTATGAAGTGTGACGACTCCTTTGGAACCTTTCCTGTCCAAGAAAGCCTGAGCAAAAAGCACAAGTTGTTGCCATTTACTTTCAGTAATTGTTCTATATGATGGTGAACTTCCAACTCTGAAATTTCAATACTRATGAAAATTGAATTAGTAAGATACTTACAGCTTCTATGAAGTCCAAGTCAGAAATTTTATTTGGACAAACAAGTCCATTTGTTATATCAATGAATGACATTCTTTTACAATTAAAGTGAATTAAAACACTTAACCAGAAGATACCATTGATATGATTGATTTCTATGGAAATTTGATATGTTGTGATTGATAGTATCAATTGATAGYACTGTTATGATTGATTTGGATGAAAATGATGATTGATTTTTAATTCCTGACATCATCTTCTCAATCTATTTAAAATATTTTTTCAGAACTTTGAACAAGACACTTCTTTTTGCAAGTCTCCAGCTGAATTGCTCTCCCAACTTAATGTATTCCAGCATAGGGTTCAAAATGGGGTGTTATTTTAAGAGTTGCAATTATGAATCATATACACGAGAAAGACTTATTCTTCCAGCGCCTGACTTGGACTCATCTCAGATCTCTGTAKGTATGTACTGTGCATGTCAAGAAATATGTTTGATAAACACTGTTTTGTCTTTTCACACATTTTATAATAGTAAAATGCTTGCTCTGTTAGAGATTCTGGCATAGCACAACATTTCGCCTCTTATTTCAGTTCTCTGTGGGGGAAAAAAGAAAATAGAGAACATCATTACTACAAGTGGCAGCTCCTACATTTTTCACAGAATAATGGTATCAATTGAACTTTGCAGGAAAAACACGACCGTTTCTTGCCTTTTGAACCGAGATTCACAAGCAATGCCAGATATGTCAGATCATGGCAAAGTATTGAAATTAATCTGAGAAAGACATCACACTGACAGAGCTTGCCTTCGCATCCAGCCTTAACTCCATTGTAACATTCATTAACTTTTTTTGCTCTCTTACATTTCAGGCAGTACTTTTTCTTGGCTCTCCTGCAGCTACTTGTTTGATTTTTGCTAAGCAACCACTTCCACAGATTGTGGGCTGCTCAATTCTGGATAGATCTCTTAGCGTAGTATGTTCAATGTTGCACTTTCAATTCTGTATGTTTCTCRTTGCTCCTTTGTGGCTGCTACACTGTTCTGGTGTACTGTGACCTATAGAAGGGTAAATCTCGTAGAAACCCCATATCAAATGTTCCAATTAATTAGAAAAAAATGAACCATGTGCCTCTTTTTGAGACAGATCATACCTGTATTTCTGGGTGATCTTGCAGGCCACAGATCAATTACTAATGACTAYGGAACTACTGCCTGAGATGCTGAAGCTATAAACATTGCTTTTTAATGATTGAAGATTTTTTTGCTTTAATTTAAAAAGGGACTAAATTGGCAGCACCCAAGATACTGACATTTTCATGACGACTAAAAGGCATAACTCATATACCACTTTTACTGCTACTGCTCCTTGTCCAAAGTCATTTTTCTGCTGGACTGGTCTAACAGCAGCCTTATTGTTAACTGGCAGAAGCAGAGTTATTCTCAATGTGGTGGCTACATCTTTGAATCAGGAGAAATATACCTGCAATATTTAATCAGTTTTTAACTTCACACACGGTATTCTAGAGCAAGCTACAAAGTGGATCAGAAAGATGCTTTACATTTTGTAATTTATTTTGCTTTTGTCCAATCATAACCAGAAGCAATCTCTCTGAATGTGTACGGAAAGGCTTAAACACTTGATGGCAAGAATATCAGTTTAAGATAATAGGTGTTCCCTCTCTCTGCAACTCACTGCCACCCTTTCAGAAATCATGCCGACTTCTCAACTGCACCAGCGAAACCATCCCTCTGCCACRCTCCATGCAGTCCTCTCAAAAGATGGTATTTTTTTCTTTCTAACTACCTCTCAAGGAAAGAGATGAACCAGTTACTTTTCCGATCTGCTTCACAGCAGATCCATACAAACAGGTTTGGGGCAACACACACAAACTCGTGCTGGTGGGAGAGAGAGGCTGCTGATCCCAGACCCCGGACGTTTGTACGGTGGAACCCAYGACTAACACTGCTTTGAAGCTGCCAGCACTGCGGAGACTGCAGAGTGTCCTTGCCTTCACACCAAAGCTGGTCACCTTTGCAGAACTTCATATGACACGATTAGGAAACAGCGAAGCATCTGCTAGCTCAAAAGATCTCTTCCCCGTTTTATTGTAGAAGCAAACTATTACCAGAGTTCTTGACTGCTGTTGATAATGACTTTTAGTAACTACTATTAATAAACTGACCWTGACACCATGGCACCATCATACCTACAGAAGATGGAAATACCTAGCTAAACACCAATTACCTAATTATTGTGCACGATTCAATGCAGAAAATAATCCTTTTACAATTCTTGAATTCTAGGTAGAGTTATAAGTAACGCTAGTTAGAAAAGATGTTTATGTTACTAAACTATACATAAATAATTAGATTTCACTGAGGATATTAGGCATTTGAACTTATCACAAGAACTTGCTTGACCACAAGAATTTCTATGAGAAGCATGATGGGCAAGTTTAAAACTGAGGAAATAATTTGTGTGCAACAATCTCTGGATTAATCTAACTTCATTAGATTCATCCAAATTTCATTGAGATTTCCTTTCTCTTTTTTAATCAACAAACCAAACGAATTTTACTCCTAGGCCATAAGGCATAAGATATTTTGACCTAAATTGTAAAGAACTGCCCTTGATACAATGTCACTTGGAGATTCAGAAAGACATAGTATCTGAAGAGTATAATGAACGTTAATTTCCATATTTTACCCAAGATTTTTCAAAACTRACTAATGAATATGATTTTTTATGTTTTGACCACTTGAATCACCTTTAACGATCACTCATTACCAGTCCTGGCATTGCTGTTTTTTCATGGATGCTTCAAACATTAAATAACATATGCATCCACAAAATAAAGAAATGACCATTTTCAGAAGAGTTGTAAGAGTTTTTTCTTTGTGTTTTATCCATTTTGTAATGACAAGTAAGGCCCTGGCTCACCAGTAAAAAGAGTATGAAAGATATACCTACTCCGTTTAAACTAATGTCATGGAATTATCCTGCAAGTACTATGCATGCTAAGATATATGATAGAGCGTTGCGTTAAAAGCTTTTCTTGTCATCAGGTTGGACGGTATGCACCACTTCGAAGTGAAAAAATATAGGAATGATGAGAATCACACTGAAAAAAAATGAATTAAAATCTTTCTATCACATCCAATTCCATGGCCATTTTCTTTGCCTTGGCTTTATCATTTTAAAAAGAATGAAATGTAACTAAGCTGCTATAGCAGGAAAACTGAACACTCCCCTCTTTCCCCCTAACAGAAATCTCCCAAGATTTGCTTTAATGGCCGGTCAGGAAATTTCTAGGTCATGCTGTACTCCTTGGACTTGAAACTAGTGTAATTGTTACATCAGCCAAAATAAATTAGAACAAGTCAGAGATGTGGTCTTAGAGCTGAGTTGGCTCTTGGCAGCTTCTATGTGTAGGGATGGGTAGAAAGCATTTATGTGTTGTTCCCTCAGGGTTCCAACAAATCTCATACAAGCCTGCGGATTAAGCTTTTAAAAACATAAACTTTATGTTTTATGTAATATTTTTATGAGCAACACAGTTGCTAAAGTCATTTGAATCTATCATACTGTACTAGATACTGGTGTTTAATAATATAGTATTATCTTCAGAATAGCATGTCAAATAGTATATATTAACATCTAAGAGAAATAAAATGCATGCTAAATACATCTCTTTTTAAAAGCATGCATAGACAGTGTTATGAAAAATTGCAATACCGTAAGTTCCTCCTGTTTTACTGAAGTTTATTTTTATATAAAGACCTAATTTAAATTCAGTTTCACTAATCATTGTTCCATTGCAATCTTAACCTCTCTTTGCTAAAACTGTGAAATATAACATTTTATAGGTACAATTCACACATAATGGTGTACTTTATAGTGATGTGTTAATAAGGAGGACATCAGATCATAGTAATTTTTTGTAATGAGAAACCTAGTCATTCTCATTTCCAGTACATTTAGAAACAGAGTATACATGAAAATGTAACAAGGTTCCAATTAATTTTATTGGCTTCTTCTGGGTTTTGCCAAATGAAGCATATTAAGTTGCAAACTCAGTAAATTAGAATGCATCATTAAAAACAATCTGCTAAGTTCTTAAAATCCAAAAGTCATTATTACCAGTCATTTCTCTCTTAAACTAAATTGAAATTTGGGCATTCTCAGTCAGTGGCAACTTCTACCTTGGCAACATGACACAACTTAGAGTTAGATTCAAGACCAAAAGGTTAAGGGACTGAGCACTGCTTAGGTATTAAATAGAGAGCAATATTTAGTCACATGAATGCATCCTGGCAAAGTCCTTCTAGCCTTTTGTTCAAGCAGTAAACATGTTCTTGATGGAAAAGAGTAAAATAAAGTCCATTAAACATTTATATTTTTTGGCCATAATTTGCAAAAAAAAATCTTTGAATGAAGCTATGTTGCTGAAATGTAAGGTGTGTCATGTACTATTTCAGGTTTAGAGGGTATAGCATAGCTAAGCTTTTTTTAAATTTTTTTTTTATTTTTCAGTCTTAAACGGTTATGTGCTAGTTGTGCTGACATAATGGATAATGGAAGAAGAATTCTCCCTTAAAAAAAAAAAAAAAAGGAAAACATACTGAAGAGAGTTTCCAGTTTCTATTTGTGAAATGTTTAACTAAATGCCTGAAGGATATTGGGACAGAGGGCTTAACCAAGAACATGACAGAAAATAACTCTTTAAAATGAAAGAGACGATGGAAGCCTCATATCTACTAAGTATTGAAGGCTGATCTTTGAAATCGTATTATTTCAGTCATTCCTAGAAGAATTTACTAGCCCAAGTCTTCAGACTTAATCACAGGCTTCCCATGCAGTGATGGTTCTATTTCAAGTACTTAATGATGGTTTAATATTTTTTATGTGTGGTTGTACTACAAGGTTACATATTTTTCACAATATGCAAATTGCTATTAGTGATGAAAATATTCCAGAGAGTGAAGAATTTCCAGATAGTTATCTCAGGGAATTTTTAGCAGTAAACCAGAACTACTCAAAACCCTTGTCATCCCAAACAATTCCTGGAGCCAATTTTCCATTTTGTTAGAACTTGACAAAACCTGAATCTGGAAGAGCAAATAAGACTGAAAAATGTCACTTTCAGTTTGACATTGTGTTGAATTCCTTCCCCAAATTCCCCAAGCCAGGGATGGATATTTCAATTACCCTCGAGCCTTCAGTGCTCCTCATCCTCTGTCACCCCAGTGCTCTGTTTCAATTCTGCAACAGGAAAACAGATAAGACAGGAAGAGCTGCAAGTTTTGTGAACAGCTCTAAAAGTAAACCAGATATCTGAAGACACTTGAGAAACACAAAAAATAGTATATGGGATTATCCCTTTGATAGGAYGTACTGCAGGATTATACTGTACTCTCAGCATACCTTTGTGGACTGAAGAAATATTCCTTTGAAATGACAGCTCTTTCTATCTTCCTGAACTTTAAATGAACTAAAGCAGAAAAGTCATATATTTTGTATTTCATCTTATACATCCATAGGCTGTAAAGATAACATAAAGCTTATGCTCTGTATCAGATGTCACCACATGGCATCTTTAATATCGGCATTGCTTTTCGGAAACAGAATAATCTGCTTGAGAATAACAGGCGAGGTCTCCTTATGACATGGCTTGCACATTCTCAGCCTCTTCCACCTTTTTTCCCATTCTCACTCCCTTGAGTCTAATCAGCATCCACCACTCATGAAATTTAGCTAACCTGCCTTTTGTGCCTAGTCTCACCTTCAGCAAAGCCAGCGTCAGCCCTTTGGTGAGCCAGAGGAGGAAAGGAGAGGGGCTGGGGCGAACGAGCGGACGAGGAGCCCCGAGACACCAGCCCGGTTCCCGCTGCTGCTGCCTCCCCAGAACAAATTAATAACGCAGTGAGTCAGTGGAGTTTACTTTTTATCTCCTGCACGTTAATAACTCCTCACTGTCACACGCACTGCTAACTACGGTGAATTCACACGAGACATTCTGCGCTGCATACTGTATATTTGCACCTAACAGCYACATATGACATGTTAATGCTCTTATTTATAAAAAAGTCTTCACTCAGAAAGCAAAAAGACAGAATATAAATTCATATTAACTTCAGAGAAGTTGGTGAGTTTACATCATTTCAACAGTTCAAAAGGAAGAGTTTGGAATACAGCCTGGGTTCTTTTTAAGACTAAAATATGCTCTGGGTAATGTTATACCAAAGCAAATTCTAAGGAAGCCCACTGAATAAACATATATCAAAATAACTATGACTGGAATGTATTTCAGGATCTTCCCACCCTGACTGTAAAGATACAAATCAAAAATCTAATAGGTTTTCAAAATAAATTGTTTTTTCCTTAGTAATATCATCCTTCAGCATGTCATATCTAAATATCACCTTCAGAAACCTAATTAGTTCATATAAATACTATTTGTGCCATTTCAGCAGCCTACAAATATTAGAAAGGTCAAAACTGATGAGCAGAAGCACACAAATTCTGCCTGTCCCTATTTACAGTTATTCTGTAAAAATACCAGATATTAAATCATTGTCATTGGTCTGTAAAGTAAATAAGACATCCTTGATGTGATATTTCACATAGATGCACATTCCAGTCAGTCCTCACTGCTGAGATACACATTACCCCATTCAAAACTCTGAAAAACAGGAAGGACCAGGTTATTTCATACTCCTTAGTCAGCATCCTACTCCTTAATAGAAATGAGAAAAAATAAAAATGTCATCATAGGTTCTATGTAGGTCTTTTTCTTCTCTTAAACATTTTTACTCGTTTCTTTTGTAACTATATGATTTTTTCCAAATAAAGGAAAATTTAGATCACAGAAGCAACTGATTTGCCAAATTCCATCTGCCTTTTCAAGTCCTCGTATTTACATTTAATACCTTTAAACATTTCAGGATTTTAGCTTCTGCATTTTAAATCTGCAGCTTGAAAATAAGTCCGGAGTGTGGAATTGTATCACAACAAGGCATCCTTAGGAAATGCTGATAAATAGGCCACAGAGCATAGCAACAAATATTTCTAATCCTGCATATATTATATCAAAATTCAGATAAGAGGTTTTATAGTCTTTAATCCTGCATATATCAAAACTTAGATAAGAGGTTTTGTTGTCTCCAAATAGATATAGATGTTTCAAGACTGATTACACTTTTTTCCTTTTATAACTGAGCTTGAAACAATTGTTCCTCTAATTTCTGTTCAGATGGAATAAATCCAAAAATTCAAAACAAAGACAATAGAGGGAATAAGAAGGCATTCAAGATTTGAAAATTTCTCATAAAAGAGAAAATTTGCTTTCCAGACAACACTACTCTCAAACCCTAGAAATAAAGCTAGGAATCAGCTTTTTTGAACTTAACTTTTAGAACATTTTCTAAAATGCAATGCTTCATAATGAGGCATTCCTAATATTAAAGTGAAATGAATCCATCAATCAAAAAGTGATATAYGAGCCCTTTCATTTTGTAAACCAAAATCAAATTTGAAAGTCATTCAATAGGTAGCAGGGCTCCAGACACAGAAAAGCTAATTCTCTTTTGCACTTTATTATCACGAGACAAAACGTTACAGAGCATATTTAAAAAAGAGGTAAATAAGTCTAGATTGATACTAAAGCTTTTTTTTTCCTCCTCCGATCGCAGTCTCTCACATTCTGATTGCCACCTAGAAATGTTAAAACCATGCTGCATTTGATTCCGGACTAACTCCAGGCCAAAACCATGGGCTGCAGACCCTTATCAAGTGTTTTCCAGTCCATTGCTCCAAGTCCCAAGTGAAGGATTTTGAGAAAGAGGTTACAGTGAAGTAAAGAACATGAAACACGCAGAATCGACAAAGTCCTTTATTCGTAACTTTGGCTTCTAAACTGCATTCCCCTTCCTCTTTAGYTTCATTGACAGGTTCCCAGCTTGCATGTGCCAAGAGGGCTTCGCAACATGACTAGAACTGCCATAAGTGGCACAACCAGGAGATCTGCTTCAAAACTGCCCTCTTGAACCACTCTGGAATKCTAGATAACAATCACAGATGTCACAGACAGTCACTAGCTGCTGAACACTGAATTTAAAAGCTAGGCTATAGGCCTAAAACACAGGAGGGAAAAGAAAGATCTTTGCATTTCATCACTACAAATTAATTTTGATTCTTCAAAAGGATAGGATAAGCGCTGCCTGAGTATTCTCTTAAAGGAGGCTACATCATACCAGCAGCTATACAATTCTGGAAGAGCCAAGATGCCCAGAACGTGCAAAGGTAGAYACTTTCTGGACTTTAACAGAAGAAGGCTGTAAAATTAGACAGTTACACTCTCAGGATGTCATTGCTAAATACGCTGAACACCAGGCAATCTTATACGCACATCTTAGATTCCTCCTGCTCCATTTTTTTCATCCATGCAGAACTTCATCCTTATTCCAGTGTATTTCCCCTTTCCTGTCCTTTTTGTCTTCTGCTTAAATCAATTCTGTGCTTGACCAGCTTAACAGAACTCTGAAGTGGTATAATCGCAGTGAGGGGCTAAAATACTGTAAGCAGCCTTGCTTCAGGCCGGGAAGTCTAGGGAAAAGTGACCAAAGTATATTAATGGATGCTAGGTATTGGAAACAAGCTTTGGAGACAGACTGTCCTCTTCATCCTATAATATTTTTTGGTGTTTTCTATTTTCATACGCTATTAATATCCATAGAGATATCTAAGTACAAGGCTGGTAGATTCTTATATACAACCAACCACACAGCAACTTCATAGTCACATGGTTCATGYTACAACGTGATGACTAATTCTTATATGTAGAGATGATTTTATTATAGTACTGAACTTTCTAGCTCAATGAGATTTTCTCATATAGGGGCAGGAAAGGAAGCTGGATGTGACTGACCAGTGAACGAGACACAGGCAAAATGCTTAGCCTATTCTTTAAGACACAAAAAGGAAGAAAAGCGTGAGTCCTTACATTTTTTATGCAGGTCGCTGAAATGGATGGTTTCAGGTTAACAAGACACATTCTTTTAATTGTTCTTTCCCTCTGTATAATCATCTWCCAATGTAATTATTGTATTATATATAGATTACATATAATAATATAAAGGCATATTCACTAAACTTAGTATCTATACAACTGGAGTAGGAATTAAAATTATATTAGACAAAGTTAACACCAAAGTACATGTATTGATGGTGGATTCTTTCAGTCTCCACTACTTGCCTAAAAATTGCCAGGTAAGACTGGATTTTCTTTTCTTTTCTTTTTTTTTTAAGATTTTCAGGGATATAAGTAATGCTTTAAAACTGTTGGCAAATCACTTTAATGCTGTAAGACTTCTTCAGCATAACTGAAGTTGCATGCAACTACTACTAATTATTTACTGCATATCTAAATATCACAGACCTTGCTTTTAATAGAATTTTACAACTGTATTAAATACAAACTACATGAATTCAGTGTGATAAAAGAATACAAATCATGTAGAAACCCTTCTGTAATAAGGACATGGAACTGTACATGACAAAAGCCAAAAATATTAGCAAGACAAAGTATAGGGTTCAGTTACAAAGGTTAAAGCATGCATGCCTTCATACTCAGATATGAACCCGCTGCAGCGCAGAGTAACATCCCTCAAGATGACAAAACATAGTACTACAGCACGTCATACGGACTGCTGAAAGCCAAGGCTCAGTGCAGGCACAAGCTGTAAGCACCACAGAGAACTTCAACAGCACATCAAAAAGTCTTGGTAAGAGCTGTTCTGGAAAGCAATCGCCTGTGTGCCCTTTGCACAACCATTCTCCAAGAAAAGAGCATTTATATGCTTTACAATAAGTCATCATTCTCTCTAACTACTTTCCCAGAGGCGTCTACTACCACAAACCCACTTTATTACATTTTCTTTCTTTCCTTGCTGTCTTTTTGCTGATTATATTGACCATTCCTGATTTTACGTACTTGAGTTACATATTAAATAATCTTGTTAACATTCCAAGACTGTCAACTTTATTTCTGGCAACACTTAAAGTTCTCAGAATGTTTTTCCTATATAAACGTTTTTTCCTATATAAATTGATCATTTTTTTGCCATTTATTAAACAAAGACTTTGAAAACAGAACGCTTCTCTGCGAAGCACTATTTCTTGCCAAAAATGGTTAGAATGTCTAAAGATACCACAGATAGATATCCAACATAGTTAGCAATTGAGGTAAGTGTCGAAGACAAAYAATATTTGAATAGGAATTTTTGTGTCCTAAAAGTCCAGATCTCACTCCCAYTTCCTCTTTACATCACTCTCTCACAGGCAGTTAATAGGATACAAGGTTGTACGTGCAAAAAGATCAGTAGTGGAATGTTTATTCTTAGCATCTCCCCATTAAAGCATTACTGCTCTGCTTTTGAGATGTTTTTCCTTTCACACACGTAATTTAGTTAACTTATCTTTTCAAACCAACAGCTAAAGTAGCCATAAAGAGCCATATATGGCTCATATATGATCATATAACAATATTTTTACTGGTCACTACTATGCAATGTACTACTGCCTAACTGGGGCTTTCATCTCCCAGCTTGAGGAGAACTTCTCACCTGAACCAAAGACACCCTATAACTAACACAAGCTACAAAGCAACCTCTGGTGTGCAATTCAAGATATTAAGTTAAATTCCAATAATGGACATTTTTGTACCTAAATAAYGGCCAAGAGTTTATATATGTTTTTAAAAAGACAACTCAGTGCTCAGATTAAATTCCTGTTATCTACAGCTAAAAAAGCCATTACTGAAAACCATCCAAAAATATTTAAAAGTATTTGTTGAGAGAATGAAAGGCTTTTTTTAATCCACTTTATCCTTATATTAAGTAGAAGTCATTGTTATTTTAGTGAATAGACATTGATTTCAGCACAGAAAAACAACCAAAAACAATGTATTTTAAAACAAATATATTAGATGACTAACACACAACAGCCTTACCTTCTATGGAAAATTCTCCAATCAGTCTCAAAGATCCTACAGTAAAGACTAAATCTTTTTAAAAGACCTTCATCCAGTAAACTGCAGATACTAAATTTCTAAGCCAATTTACTCACTACAGCTTATTTATAAGCCATTGAGAGATACTCAAGAAAGGTATAGTCACATTTGATGACCTTTTAGCAAGGCAATTAGCCTGTCAGTCCTGACTGTTTCTAACGCAGTGGCTAAGTTATCAGCAGAGCTCCCGCTGCAGAATACAGTATAAATACATGTTCTGTGAGACAGTGGCGGCACTYACTCTGGACAAATTAAAAGAAGTGTAAGCATCAAGACTCCTTCCAATCTACCAACTTCAAATTTTTAGTCATTTCACATGATAAATTGCAAAGGAATTGTCGGCATTGTTACTTACATCTAACAAGTGGGGGGRAAACGTCGTATCAGCTGGGGACAACACAGACACCTCTGTAAATCCTGAAGTAGCAATTATATTGCACTTTGTGTTCTCCACAAATTACCTCCCTGGATCTCTCTTTCTTCAATATTAATTCAAAATGGATTGGAAACACTTACAGGATCTTTCCAGAATGAGAATGAGAGCAAAAGCCTAGCCAAACAGAAGAGTGACAATAGGTTTCTGGGAGACTTTAGAGAAATTTGTTAATAATATTTCTGGCAGAACCCACAAATGCTACTTCGAGTCAGTCCCCCTTTGTGCCATCCCGCACCTCTGCTGTTTACTGTGTCCCTCTTCCTCCTGGCTGCTTCCCTCTCCTCTCTTCCCCTGAGCGCTGTCCTCTTCTCCTGGTGCTCTGCCGCCTGGGAAGACTGCCCTTCCCCCAAGCACACTAAAATCCAGAGACCAAGTGCACAGCTACTTCAACAACCACACAGAAACCCGGGAGGAAAAARAATATCCTTCTCCTCTAACTTCAGTCGACAACGGGTTCACAAAACCAAACCGGCCTTCAAAACCCCTGAGACAAGTCCCTCACACGACAGCAAAAATAAAGCCGATCAGCGGCCGTAAGGGACRTGCCCCTATGCACACGTTCATTAAAGTACAGAGAAGGGCTGGACTTGCAGTCCTTTTACTAGACGAAGGGAGCTTGCCTCCGGACATTGAGGTTGGGGACACAAAACGCACGTATCCTTTCACAGTCTAGCAACTGCTCTCGCAGCTTGCCAACAAATTCTGCCGTGAGACGTCCTGCCACCATTCCCGCGTTGCTCGGTGCGTGTAAATTACTACTAAATAGCGTGCTCTGGGTCGTGGAGGGCTGACACCCGCGCAGCTCAACAGCAACCCCGCAGCACTGTATTCAGCCTTTCGAGGCTGCACACAGAGAACTGCGGACAATTAGGCATCTCCTTTTCTCTAAATTGACAGATGGATGCTGTTCAATAGCCCACTTACCCTCTGTCATTACACCCATATAATAGATTACTGGTACACAGTGCTAATAAGACCCTCAGTAGAAAATATTAAATGTCATTCACCCTTAGAAACACATAGTAAATTAAAACTGATTTCGTGTGTACACCACAGAATTACAAATTGATTTTGACACGACCAGAGTAAGATAAAAAGCCTGTAACAGAAAGCAGGAGGATCTGGACTTTATAATCAAATAAAGCATAGATGCATGTTTGAAAAAATAATCCAGCTTGGTGACTCAGCTGCATCTTGTGGGTACTATTATGATGAATGAAGGCGGCTGCTGGATCAGTACATAGTTCTTACTCAGACACTCTCCCAAATCAAATTACAAGTCATAACCACAGCGAGGCACCTCAGAATAGCCCAGAGCCTGGTGAGCTGGGCTAACACCATCACCGCAGTGAGGTATTTTCATTTCAGTTACATCTGCTCATATTTATCTTCCTCTTTTCCCCTGCTCCCCTAGGATCTATCTGCTGCTGTCCCTGGAGAGGCRCAGATTTCCCCGACCCGAGATCCCAGGGAGACGCACTCCGAGGAAATTCTACCTACATACCCAGACCTTGCCTCCGCTTACGAAGATATGGCCTTTAATGTGATAAATATAAATGTTGTGTGCTAGAAAGAACCCCTGRAGGAAGCCAATAATATCTCTTAATAGTACAGCCACCGCGTAAACATAGTGGTACACTTTTATACGATAAAACAGAGGGGAGAGAACTGCTTGAGTGTTTAAAACCACCCAGCATGCTTGGGGATGGGAYAGTCTCCACTTTACTACCCCAGCATTACACTAGTATGATGTCTCTGAAGTAAGACTGTTCTGAATAGCGACAGAGGTTATTACCTTTAATAGYCAGCTAGCACTGTCGCCTGTACCTCTTCTGGGGGGTGATCTCAGACGAAAACTCCTTCCACTGGGGCAGCCCAGACTCTGCTGGAGTCCCAGCAAGCCTCACGCCAACAGTTCAGTGCGACTTCTGTGCCTCGTAGGACTTACGCTATCACCATCCCAAAGAGCATTTTGCAAGAAATGTGTATGTATCTGCACTACCAGCCTCTGAGACCTGCAAAATGGGCCAGGACTTCTGAAACCTTTTAAGATGTTTTGTCACCTTTTTTAAAGAAGAAGATAAATTTTAAAAGGTTACCTTTCCTGAGGTGGAAAAGTATCTCTGAATGGACCATAAGACATATGAAAAGAGAGCTTCTTAAAGAAAAGAGATGAAAACAATACCAACTACTTCAAAGAACCATGCAATGCTTCCTCTGATGAGCTGAAGTGATAGAATTATAAAATGGATAGAATTATAAATTCATCACTGAAATCGATTACTTGAAAACTGCAACAGTTCTACAGTTTGGTATCAAAGCAGTAACCATAACTTTTCTTCCCTTTCCCTGCAATGAAACTTGAGACAGACAGATCTCAGATGAAGTCATTGCCTGTGTTTGACATAGGCCATTCTAAATATTATCTACTAAAATCTTTTCTAAGGATTACAACATGCTGCGGTGAAGTTCACACAACTAGATTTGAAATGCTATTAATCATTAACTTGTCAGCACTAAAACACAACTTCCAAAGGGAAAGAAAGATGGAGAAGGACTAAAATAGTGAATATCTTGCCTTCCTTAGAAATCAGTGTAGAAATATAGTTTTCAAGTATTTCCAGTGACTGCTAATTTGTTCAATATGTTTCTAATTAAAAGCTTCCTAGCAAACCCAAACCAATACGTGCATGATTGAATCAGTGCAAAAGATAAAATGATATATAGATCAAAACATTAGTTAAACTATAAAATTACCTGATTTTCAGCTTCTTAGGACTGATATTTGTCCTAAGAAAAATGAAATAGCATATCACCTATCTTCTTTTCTAAAACACTACCTTTAAATGCCTGGAGTCAAGGACAATAAAGAGAGCTGTTACTCCCTAAAACTAACCCTAGCTACAGAACACCTTAGGAAAGTTCTAAGCTCTCCAAAAGCTTGTCCTGTGTGTTTGGGTTTCCATTCAGCAGCATTTAATCTAAATTTTTCCATATTCACTTTTCAGCTTCCAAGAATAAAGAAAAAAAAWTKRAAAAAAAAAAAMCAAACCTTTTATAAATGTTCTTTGTCTCCTGGGGATTGAATGCATCTGTCTCCAGAGAGCAATTGCAGGCTATGCCTGCATTAGTGAGTCGTATTGCACAAAACATCTGGAGTAATGCAGCAAAGTAGCTGGTGCTATGGACAGAGCACTTGCAGGCACTGCGGGCATGCAACTTCCCACTAGTTTTAGTTTTGCCTCCTGACTAAATGGTCCTGCTAAACATGTGCCTTGAAGGAGTCCCAGAGAAGTGACCTCAGACACCCTTACTTTCATCAGGGAGAGTGTGTGTTCCTGACTCCCTGGATGTATGTAAAAAACCCAGCCCCCATAATATATCTTAAGAGCAAGCAATTGTTTGAAATTAATACTTGTTTAAAAGGCTAAAAGCCCTCTTTCAGTGTGGGAATAGAGACACACTCTTTGTGCAAACCGTTCAAGGAGAAGCCTGAGAATAAGAACCTCATTTGGAAGAGAAGATCTAGGTTCAGGGAAATTTAAAACAAAAGGTGATTCTTCCATGCCTGGGCGCACATGCTCCCTCCTCCCTCCACGCTACCTGGCCAAGCGAAGGCCATATGACACACTTTAAACAAAGTACCAGTMATCATTTATATCCTGTAAAGCCAGCATTTTGCACGAGCGTAGAGATTACAGTACTTCAAAACAGCTTCTTCAATTCTTTTTCTTCAAAAATAATGCTTTATTATATGTTTAAGGGTACACTGTTAGCACCCTGTACAGTGGCTTAGTCAAGTCTTTCTTACAAAATACAAGTTGAGTAGGATGCAAGAAGCTTGGTCCAGGAATATTACGTAAAACAGGAAGGATTGGTTTCCTTTCCCCTACAAATTTACATGATTCCACCAGAGCTTGTCTTCATAATGATAAACAATTCTTTTAATTGCAGTTTAAATGTCTACTGCGTCTCTGATGTCAAAAGTCCGCTTCTCCGCATCAAGAGTATCTCTGCTTTGGATAAAGCTTTCCCCTTTAAGCCAAAAGCAAACAAAATTTACAGGCAATAACCCTAATCCCCTAATCKCTTCAGAGAGATAAAATAAGCCTTCTTCCCCAAAAGAAAACTCATAATTGCAAATGATTTACAATACCTATCCAAAGGCTGCTGATGATACACACCGGAAATGAGAGAAAGCTTATCTTACACTGCTTTGCCTGTTTAACACTACTGCACAGGCAGTAACTCTCAGAAAAAAGTCCTGTGAGCTTAGCAGACATAGGGAAACTATGAAGGAAATGTGCAACYTCTGTCCCAGGACAGAGAGGAAGTTTGGATACAAGCTCTGGATTAAAATCCAGCTGCCTTCCCCAAGGTGCATGGGGCCAGATGTTGCTCTACAGCCCAGCAACGAGCCCATCACAGGCTGCATCTCCCTGCGGCCAGCTGCCCCCGGCTAGCCAAAGGCCAGGTGCCACTCGCGGACTGCCGCGTTCAGGAGCAGCCCAGCCCAGCGCATTAGGGTTATTTTTTGATGTGCTGAAGGTCTCCGGGAGAGGGCAAGGATGCTTAAGCACAACGAAGGTGCATGTTGGGGAGRAGCAATGGTAATTATGGAACCTTATTCTTAGCTGCCCACAGGCAGGCGAATTGCCCCAGTAACGGATCACTAGGTCTCAAGTGAGATCTTGTAAGAAAAGTCCCTTGACAGGCTGTTATCTCTAATTGCTGGACYAGAGGCCTGAACGTTTCTATCACTTTCACACAAGAAGAGTAAAGCCTGGTGTCAGGGCTGGAGTGAGGACTGAAGAAATGAGGCCACATTTCTTCCAATTACTGATTTTAAATACGACACAAAGCTATACGACATGAGCTATAATGAAAAACTGAACATAAYTGATATCAACTCACATACTTTTTTGCTGAAATGAGAGAGATCAGATTCAGTGAACATGATCTGTAGCAGAAGCTTAATTTAGGTGCTCTGGGTCATTTCTACAGAGAAATTATTCTCACTATACAGGCAATCAAAGGAGGGAGAAGTACCTGAAGTTAAGCGGTTAACTAGACCTTCCTTGCTCCCTTCAGTCAGCCCAATCTGTTTAGTTCAACAAAATGAAGATTAAGAGGAAATTTCATTGGTCTCCAAGGTTTCCTCATGCTAGCAAAAAACTTAAAAAAAAAACCCCAGTCTTGTCAACTTAATAACCACTTTTACTTTTACAACAGACATAACATGCCAGGTAATTTGTTCTCAAATGAGCTGGCCAATAAGACAGCTCACAAAAATTCTTATAGATTCACCACCAGCAATTTTTAAAATCAAAAGTGCCCTGGGTTATGTATTTTTAAATGTTTCCCAGTATGTGGGGGGAGGTATCTCTGGCTCGGCTGAAATTATTTGAGGACATTGATACAGCCTGTTTGAGAACTTGTATGTTAGCAAGGCTTCCCTCTAGCTTCAATGTATGAACAACCCTTATATTCACTCAGAATGCAAATAAGTACATTTTAKAGTTACAACAGCACTTTTGATTGATTAATTCGTTATTTTTCAGTCTAAGAAAATTCCAAAGAGAAATCCTGGACCTATGGAAGCTAATATAAATTCTCTCCTTCCCTTTAGAAGGCAAGATCTTGTTCCATGCTCATTATTTGGGTCTTCCTAAAGTCATATTCAAACATGAGAAATGTGCTGGTAAAAAGGTATGCAAGACAYTGACAAGGATGATTGTTAGTATTAAATGTCTTTACTATTTTTTTAATTAAAACTTTACTGTTTGGTCCAATTAAAAATTTTAAGGTCACACTAGTTAACCTTGACGTTTAATCCTTTAAAAAGTAACTGGTCTCTCAGTATTTTATGGGCTTTGGTAACAGTTGTCTAAGGTGTTCTGCATAGTTACAGGCCAGTGTTTCTTAACCAGCACTGAGAACCAACAGCAGACACAACACATCCAAACATGTTCGGAAGTGAGACAAGTAGATGATAGCCTTCTTTATCCCTTTTATATACCGCATAATTATCCCCACAATAAATTATTAATACRATCCCAAATTTTATTGACTCATCTATTAGCGTGCTCACTTTGGGACTTGAAGATACAATATTTTGAACAGTTTAATGCTGTAATTCATTGTTGCTGCCTAAAGAGACTTATTTCTCATGACAGTCACCCCTTGATGGATGAGGAACAATTTGAAAAAGGAAGGATCAGTAGGCTTAGATACTTCTGAGRCTAGCTCTGCCACATGACTAGGCCATGCACATTTCTTTTTCCTACAAAGAATCTGTGTCTGTATTATCACTACAACACAGAGAATATTACCATTATTGAGTTTCAGTCATTAACTTTGTAGGAAAAATACCTCCTGATTCAGGGGCCCCTGTTACTGCAGATGCTACACAAGTTAACATTTAGAAATACGGAATAAGTAATTTTAAGGACAAATCTTACAGATTTTCTTCTGAAAACTACATTGAAAGCTCACTACACTAGCAAGCCAAACTGCTTATTTGACTAGTAAGAATATAACAAAACCCACTGAATACTGAAATCATGGAAAAATAAAGTCTGTGAAATCATGYTTAACTGCCTAGAAAGTAATAAAAAATTCAACTATAATATCATGACAATGCTCTAGAAAGAAAATCAAAGCCATCTTGATTTTTAAAWTTGTCTAATTCATACAAATTAATTCAAGAAAGCTCTAGGACCTTTGCGTCTTGCAAGTCTGAATAAACGGCTGCAACGATTGTGCTACTCCTAACCTACCAAATACCCCCTTGTATCCCTACGCAGCAACTAAAACATTTATGCTGTTTAGCACAACTCTACAAGTATCCAGAAAGGAAAATGAAATTCAGAGCAAGAGCTTGGATGCCATAGCCTGGAAAGAAGGGCATAGGCTCCCCTGCAACACTCATAAGACACCTGGATCATCAGACTAGACCCTGGGATGCAGGTAATGGCATCAGTGGCAGGCAAAGGGCGTGAGGAGGAAGGGGTGCCAGAGTCAGCGCTCCGGCTGCCCAAGAAAAGCCACTGTGCCTTTTCTAAGGAAGCTGTTTCTGAAAGAAGAGAGAYTGTGCCCAGCTACCTGGCATACAATTTTTCATCTCTAGGATTTCAGTGAGAGCCTGCAGAAGATCAGGCTTAGGCTTGGAAGAAAAGAACATACGCACAKAAAAACATGAAAAGTAAAGGGAAAAAAGCCACACACGATGGAGGAGACCATTTACTTTCTAATACGATTTAAAAAAAGCAGGAAGGCTGAAGAATAGTTAAAAGACAGATTTTGCTGTTGATGTTTAAGTGTGCAGCTGCAAGATTACTTTTGCCTGTGGAAGAGATGATAGCAGAGGTGAGGGATGAGAAAATGACAGAGTTTGCTCCCTGTCAACCCAGCACTTTGGAAGTAGAAAGGCCAGGAGCTACTGTTTGCTGCTATGAGGATTTATAGATCAGATTCCAGGTTTCTCTCACAYCCTAGCTCTGTTTGTTGTAGTGCTCTTGTCCTCTCCTGGATACCTCAGCAYGCCAAAAAAAAATAACACTAATAAGCTGCGCTAGCCTGGTCCTGAGCAAAGCAGTCCYCAGAAGCTTGGGAGGAGCACGTGGATACCTGGTGCTGCGCTAAGGTTTGTATCCAGTGTTTGTATCTAGACTTCCTCTCTGTCCCGGGACAGTGGTTGCACATCTCCCTCACAGTTCTCCTTATACTAGAGTAGAAATTGTCTATTAAGTTTGTTGGACTTGTTATTTTTTTGGTGAATTATCACTTGCAGAGTTTTTTTAATACGTAAAGCAGCACGCAAGGACAGTGACTTTTCATCTGTAGTAGTTTCATGGAGATGAATATTCCTTGTTCCTCAAACCACCTTTTTACTTGTACCAAAGCACAGGAGCACTTCCCATTCTTCCCTACAGACTGCAGAAGTGCTCCTGTAATTCATTACCAGGTCTCAAGTGTTTCCTAAACAGCCTCTCTGCTGTAACCCTCTGAGGTGTAAGAGACCTGAGCCATTTTCTTCATTGCTCAACCAGAATGGAAAGTTTAGGCAGCTGGAGCTGGTCGATTTTTTGTTAGACCTTTAGTTTTATTTTATTGAACCAAAAAAAATGTAAAGCTCTGTAAATATCTGCAGCACAATGATGTGACAGAATACACTGTCACTTCAATAAAAGGTTTGTGTTTCGTCAGACCCTCAAAATTCACTGAGATATCTCCTCACAAGCACATCTCTATTATTACTCCAAACGATTACAAAAGATTTCTGTCTTCCTCTCTTCTACAGCATACTTGCATATCTTCTCTCTCTGGAAGTGAGTAGGTTACCAAGAATCACAGTATGGAAAAGGCAGTAGTTTATAGCCACAGCTGGACATACAAGGACTGCAGCCTACTCCAGGGCTCTGATGCTGAGCACCAACGATAGGCCCTCTTGTGAATTCCTGTAACTTTTACTATAAAGTCAGGATACAACAACTGCTTCCTGCTAGTGCTCTGAGATGAGTAACTACCATCTATCCAGTTACTACCAGTAACTAGTAACAGGTTACTACCAGTAACTGGATAGATGAGTTTTGGTCTCATGAGGAAAGGCTGGGATTGTTCAGCTACAGAGAGAGAAGGCTTAGGCAGGTCTTATCAACATGTATAAATATCTGGAGGAAGGGCGTTGAGAAGATGGAGCCAGACTCTTYTCACTGGTGCCTAGTGAGAGGATGAGAGGCAATGGACACACACTGAAAYACAGGTGATTCTGAATATAAGAAAAGTATTATTTTACTGTGAGGGCGACTGAGCACTAGAACAGGTTGCCCAGTGAGGTTGTGAAGTCTCTATCCTTGGAGATACTGAAAAGCCACCTGGACACAAATTCCTGGGCAGCCTGCTCTCAGTGATCCTGCTTGAGCAGGGAGGTTGGACCAGACGATCTCCAGAGGTGCCTGACATCCCCAGCTATGCTGCGACTCTGTGAAAAGGCATAGGAAGGAAGAACATGCTCACATCGTTTTAAAATAGGCACCTCAATCTGCCAAGTGAAGGACACAGTTTGAGATGCAGTTTACAKGAAATAGCAAAACATAGCAAGTACCTAGAGGAGTCCTGGGAAGTCTCTGAGCTAACTTTCTGATAGAGTTGAAGGGGGACCGCTGGCAACATGCCTTGTATTTAGGTAGCTCCACAGTATTATAATCAGCCAGTTTGACTAGATACYAAGTAAAGGAATAAAGCAAGTACCATCCTACCACAAATTCAAGATTAAAAATAAAYGTCTGGCTTACTGATCCTTAAAAATCCATGGGTAAAGGATCCTAACAAGGCAAAGGGTCAGTACTCTAAGGTCTCTGGCAATCATTAGAATAAAAAAGTGTACACTTTTGTTTTGTTTACTCTAACTCTTCAATGTTTTATATTAGAAAACAAAGAAATAACCCTTACCCCTCAACCTATCCCTGCAATAAAACTAAAGCATTTTCTCATCTGGTTTTCTGTTGGCTCATATATTTCACAATCCAAAATATACCCTCCCAGGCCTCCAAGAAATTCACAAAAACACTGGCCAGAAAGGCCCCAATGACTAGGGTTCCTCTCACTTTGGCCCCTGCCTGGCCAGCAGCTGTGGGGTCTCTCCACTGGACCCTCTCTACTTTTTCTCCATTTTCCTCCTAGGCTGAGGCGCATCTCAATCTAGACAGCCACCCTAGAAGGCAGCACCCAAAGGGGTGGCTATCACCACCTGGGGCCTGCTGGCTGCTTTTTACTGTAAATTTTACACCTTCACCAGTCAAGCTCTGCTGTAGTCACAGAAAATCAAAAATACCTCAGCCCACTCACCCAGATGCTTTTATAAGCACCGTCCCCTATGGCATGTGCAAAGCGATGGAACAATTTATCAGGATTTTAAAGCAAGATCAGAAAAGAAATAAAAGTAATGCAAGCTAGTGGAGCAGAAATGCTAACTGCTTTGCTTTCTCACCTCACTATCCAACGGCTGCTGAGCTCCTTCAGAGCTCGCTGGAAAATGGGGCTGAAGCCTGAGTTTGTGTCCCATAAAAAGATGGCAATCAGTCCTTTATGGGATTACTTAAATCCATAAATATCAGCTTACTCTTTTTTAACAACATATCCTTCAATGGTAATAAATCATCAACTCTTCACATCATAAACATCARCATAATGTGAAATACTTCATTTCCTTATATTGCATTAAACAACTACTGTAGTATCACATATGCTGAAGTATCTTGTAAGATGTTTCAGGGTGATTCAGTAAGATTTGTCAGTGTGGGCTTAAATAGAAGCCTATATCTACTCCTAAAAATAGATGAATGTTAATACTCTAGTACTACAGTGAGCTATTATGACTTGTAACACAGAGCCAATTTTGACTATCAGCAGTGAGAGGCCACTTAGTATAGACATACTACTAGCAAAGATAGAGTATGCTCTGTGTGGTGATATTTTAGTACAATCGTGAAAGACACTGCTTAGCACTATTACGGTATCTGCAAAAATTCTACTGTTTCAGAATGCCTTTCACCTTAACTGTAATTAAAGACAAAATTTTCTTGCTTCCCCTTTGAAAAATGCTTGCATTGCTTTCTAACAAGCTACCAGCGTATCAAAGCAAGAGAAGTTGAAGAAACCTGCTTACTTCATCTGCTGTTTTGCTTTTAAAATCTTACAGGAGCATCTTTGTTCTCTAATCTCCCCAGGCCTTTGCATTTCTACTAAAAAAAAACGGTAATCTCCATTTCACTTTCCATCTCACAGGTTTCATGCATTTCTCAACAGGCATAATACAGCTGATTTGTCTGCCTGTCTCCTCAGATTTTTCACAGTGATAGGAATCTGGCCATACCAAACTGAAGCTTCTAGGTTTAACACTCGCAACACTTGAGCCAGTTGCCCAGAGCAGTGGGGGAATCTCCATCCTCAAAGATTTTCARAAWGTGACTGAACGACTGTATGAAGTTAGCCCTGATTTGAGCAGGAGATTGGACTAGATACCTCCAGAGGTCCATAAAGTAATMTTTGATTCTTTTTTTTCTGAACAAGTGCAAGGGTATGAAAATACCAGCTTTTTTTGTACTTTGATGTATACTCTCCCAACTCCTCTTCATACTGAGCATTAAATTTTAAATCCTATTTAAATAATGGCTGAGTAGCATAGAGGAACATACTCCTAGACATAGCAATATGTATCTCAGTTAACTCCTGAACGGTAGAATTTAGCATGCACAGAAGTCAGACGTATCCATCATGCAGCATAATGACCAGTGAATATCGCTTTGGACCTTTGTGTCATTTTCGATTTTGGATCATTTTTCTTTGTCCTCTGCTTTTATTGGTGCTCTGCATTAAAAAGTTTTTCACAGGATCAGTGGACTTCTTATTTATGACATTTTTTCTGAGGAATTCAGTGAAATTAAAATAAATAAGAGAGAAGGGGGTTTTATCCTTACTGAGAGAAGGAAGAGAGGAAGAACACAAAGGCAAGTAACAGGCTGCGGTATTACTGTGGAGAATTAGGGGTGACTGGTAAGTACAAAATGTTGCACAGGATACTAAAAAGCACAAAAAGAAAGGCTTAACAATTGTTATTTCACTACCTAACATATCTGAAGAAAAGAGGAAATCTGTATGCTCAATTTATTTTCATTCCCTGTAAGCACTTTGCACTTAGCAGATGCCAGCATATGTTTTGACTAGAAACAGGCAATTACACTTGCTTGGAAATAAGCAATAGCATCAAGCAGGGGAATAAACAGTGTTGAGTCACTTCACACTGGCTTGTAGGAAGCAGGATGGCCCAGCAGGACTATCCATCAGCTACAATATCAAAGGCAGGTTTAAGAACTCAAGTCTGACTCTGTCACAGCTTGAGGACTGAAGAGCAACTGTGAAGGGGKGTGTGTGGAAATCAGCCCTCTAAACAGTACAAAAATGAGAGGCATCTGCTTTTATAAGGAGAATTTAATGCAATCACACTGAACCAAGAGATTATTGCAATAGTATGTGTACCTCTCGGCCACCACAGGATGGAGGGCTTCACAACTGGTTTTTGAGAACCCCCTCAAAACTCTAGATGTTCAGCTCTGGCTTCAGCATATACAGAAACAGCCTATGTACCAACATGTCCTTTCCTGAAGCAAACTTCTTCTGCCCAAGCAAATTAAGCATACGGAGCTCAAGTTGAATGCATTTATGTGCCCAAAGTTCTTTGGTTTGTAAAGATATGGGCTTCACATAGCAGGTAACTGCTGCACAGTTACAGTATTAAAATTAACCTTATAAAGGCAAATTTTTTATTAGATGAGTGCTTGAAAGCTTTCTGGTGATATTTGCATGAAAAATATTCTTCCACTATCCTGCCAAAGAGTTCTGATGACATGAGTTTCTTTTAAAATTCAACCTTAAATTTTTAGCATTTTTAGAAGCCTAAAATATTTAAAAGTGATAATACTCTTAAAATGAGTGTATTTGATCATTCTACTTTTGTACAAAAGAAAGAAAGCATGTTCCATTGCATGATTACTAGATTTTATGCAAGTTTAATTTGCATAACATAGTTTAAGAATTTTTTCCAGTGAAACCACTGCAAAAAAAAGTGTAACTACTCAAGTTGTACTTCTCCTCCTCCCCTCTTTTCCTTCCAGCTTCCCATAGAAGAGGGTTGCAACCCCTTCTGCGCATCCTGTACCTTCCAAGCCCATGCCTGCCCTAATTCTAACCCTTTGCTTATATGTAGGCTTTCATATCACTAGGTTTTACTAACTGCATAGACCCCTTTTCATTTTTGTCCTACATTCACAGTTTCATCTTCCATCACCCAGCCAAGAGATTCCTCTCAAGCATTTGAAAGTCACTTGGCCCTCTGTATGTCTTACTGTGCAAGGAACAGAATTCCTGAATTTTGCTTGTGCAGCATTTTCAATTTTCCTTCCCAGATCCTTAAGCACTGAAGCTAACATATTTGATCCTGCCATACTTCAAACAGGCCACTGTTAGCAGGCATAAGTATAGAAATATCCTCTGGAAACCATTTTTTTTTTTTAACAAACCTCTTCAGTATGCTGTGTAACAGAGTCACAGGCTCTGTAGACTTTCTAGAAATACCTAAAATTCAGATATAAAACACCTTTATAAACAGAGTTTAGWCTACGGCTAAATTTATACAAAATTAGCTGACTGAGGGGAAAAAAAAGAACAAGAGAAAAACAGACAGCTAACCAACAGAATCAGTTRCCCAGACTTCAGTCATCAGTAAACAGTTTAATCTTATAAATTAATCTCACCCTTCACCTTTCATATCTTCAATCTTTGGGTATTTTAGCCAAAAAAAAATAGAAGCTAGAAGTTTATTCACATGAAACTCTTTTTAAAAAATTAGTGACTAATGGCTATCTTCCAATTATCAAAAAAACCTCACAAAAATAATAATTTAGAATTATTATTCTAAATATTCTAACAATTATAATAGTATATGCACAAAATTACACACTGAAGACTTAGTTACCAAATAATACTTGCCAAACACATCTGAACTATATCATACCTTGTGTGACTACTACCCATGAATAGAGGCACATAAAAACTATTTTATTAATTAGGACTTTGGAATGCTTCTATAGCCTAATGGGAATAACAGATATACAGTGGATATCTTTCTGCCTCCCTTCATTTAATCCCAAACAATAATAGCAATAACATATTATGTGTGTAGATTTAACCGCAAATTCAATTTGTTCTACATTAAAATGAAGGCGTTCATAGCCCATGTAATAGAAATGAAGGTTAAGTTAATGCCGTATTCAACAATGTTTGAAAAGACGACAGCAGCATTCAACAGCAGGAACAAGCACAAACTTAGCCATAACAAAATTAACTGACCAGCTCACTAGCTACAAAGAAAGCACCTCATCTGACAATGATTTAAAAAGCATTAACCCACCGGAATTGCTTCCTTTGCACTTGTATTTGCCACGAGCCTCAGCTACCCTGTATGTTTCTAAATCCTTACAGTATTGCGACACTTTCCATAGAGGTAATCCTGATTTATCCTGGGCTAGAAAAGACTATACATTAAAGCAGAACCCACGTATGGCTCAGTCCTGCAGTGTGTTGAGTATCCTGGCCCCTGTCCACCAAAGCACTTAGGCACATGAGCTCATTTTAAACACATGAGCAGTTCCACTGAAATTCAGAGAGAAAGTCACAGTATGGAAAGAGTCCGATTATGCCCAGAAAACATGAAGCTACATTAAAAACAAGAACAAAGCACAACTTAAAACATTAACAAAATCATTTTACTGGGTCAGGTAAATATATCCTAGCAGGCAGCTTGTTCTGTGGCACATTAATAAGTAAAGGAGATCTCATAGTCCACTCATGGCTCAGGTACGCTACTAAATGGGTCAAGAATGAGAAAATGATTTTACAGAAAGCCCTGTGAGCATTTGAAGGAAAGTTCAGAAATACCACAAAAGTCTGTAAAACAAGAAACCAAGGCAGGAACTAAAATCTGCAGATCTCCTCAATTCATTTTCTGGAGGGCCCGGATCCACGTTGCAGAGGATGTGTACTGTTCACAAAGTTGGACTATCTTACACTGCCTTGTAACAACTACCCAGGTCTGGCAAGTTTCTTTCCTCATTGACAGTGGCATGAGCAATAGAACTGTATGAATTATTCTCCAGAAAATGCTATTAACATTTCAGTGTTCTTTTAAAATTGCACTGTGTCAACCTGCAGATTAAAAAAAATAAAATAAAAAAAAAAAAGTTGCATTTGCAGAGTACACAATGTTTCCACAGATTCAATGTTTCTAGTACAGGAGGAAAAAAAATATCAAGGCCACTTTTACTTGGGTACCTAAAAATGAAAATATTGTTGTACCCTATTATTATTATTATTATCAGATATACCAATTTTGTTTGAAAACAAATCTGTTCTTGATATCAAGATCAGTAAATCAGAGTTAGCATATTTTACATCTCTTACTCAAGTATACCTGAAACAGTTTAAGTAATTTTTGTAACATACTATAATCTAGACCTCAGGTGCCATCCTCTTTACTGGTGACCAGCCTACAGGGATGAGATAATAAATAACCCCTTTGCTTCGAGAAGTAATTTGTAATGGAAAATGTGACAGCTCTGTAAAGCAGTGCTAGCATTTCTTAACAAGCTGTTATACCAATGACATATTAAAACCTCAGAGAGCACGAACTTTAAGCTAACAGATCTCCAACCACATGCAGATCTTGATTTTGTAGCAAATGAAAYTGCAATGTCTCAACCACTGCAGTTGAGAGAACTCCAGCTTCTTCCACACCATGGCAATAAAAACCCCAAAATAGTCTCGTTAGGAAAGCTGTCACTGGTAGCAGTCACTGGTGACTTACGCAGTGCTCCCCCTCACCCAGATCCTCACGTGTTTTACCAGGTTTGGTGGTGAGTAGTGACTGAGGAACTCAGTTTAAGAGCTTGGGTTCCTTTACGAAAGGATCAAAAAACCATGCTGTTGAGCAGTAGATCATACAAATGTATGCAGATTTGCAGAGCAGGGTTAGAAATCTTAAAACTAAGAAGAAGGACTGGGATGGGATCCTGGGAACCAGGTAGTGGCTTAAGTTGGTCACTGGGACACAGTAATTCTTCCATCTGCCTGTGTCAAAAGGGGACAGACCAAGCAGACAGAGGATCAGAAGAGGGCAGGAGGAACAATCACAGCTCTGCAATGCACCACCTGTGAGCAAAGAGCAAAAGAACTGGGGCAGACGAACCTTACAGGTGACAGCGTATGCACGTACAGCCTTCAAATACACAAAGTAACCGTTACAAGGAGAGAATAATTTGTTTGTAAGAATGCAAGAAAAGATAATAAGTAAATTAATGAATTGCCTCTATGAATTGCATTCAGCTGGCAGTCTCAYGCTACAGAGGAATTTTCTTTTGCCGTAGCTGTAGGAGTGGTTAGGGTTCAGAAAGCTGAAAGAACACAGATTTCCTCCGGTTAAAAATGAGTCTCAAATGTTACAGAGGCTGAGCAAATAATTTCAGCAAGGAGGGAAGGACTTAAACACAGGACAGAATCAAGAAATAAAGAGAACAATTTCATCACAGAGTGCTTTCGGCTTCATGATTATGTACAGGATTAGCTGAAGGAAGGGGCAACCGCCTGCTCAAGAAAGGAAAACACAAGCAGGAGGGGGAACTRTCAATCCTATGAAAGACTTTGGCCAAATGCAAAAGAGTGCTACAAAATTGAAAAGAAAAAGCATAAAAGACTTCTTGCTTTCAACATCTGGATCTGTTCTACTTTTTCTGCTAAGATTCTTGTAACAAAGTTTTCAGGGGCTAARACCTTCTTCTTCTGCTACAACTTTCCACTTCAACAGTAGTGATGCACGCTGCTCACAGGGGTGATTTCAGTACATTTCCGAGTGCTACAGAACCTCTGTTTATAACTTCATTTTTGGTCCTACCACATGGTACTTAGTTCCATCAGTTCTATCAACATAAAAGATTAGATTATTGAACACCGACAAGTTGTTTAAAAAGTCTGAGGTACCATACTATCTGTTTTGCTTTTCTTGATGCTAGTATTTGCTCTGCAAAAGAGGTCAGCTAATAAGCTCTATATTTGCTCCATTTAAGGGGAAATCATAAGAATATACAATGCTGCACTTCAGAACAGAATTATACTCAGCTGACCAAGAATCAGTTCTGTTGTGATGCCATGCTACCAAGTCTTCCTGATTTGTGATAAATTACTGAAGCAAAAATCTTTAGAAAAGCAACCCTCAGTACTGCACATCACTGATTTTATACATACGTATAAACCAGAAAGGCGATCTTCAGACACTGAGTGGCTCAGTGTCCGAGGGTCATATGATCTATAYAATAGATTTATTAATTTTGTTATTTCTATTTCAAATTTGCTGCTGAATCCAACTGYCCTAATGATTAAGAGTTTACTTCTAACTCCTAAGCATTTATATACAGTTTATACTCGCTGATCTTGTGTTAAAATTATTCTGCAGTTTAATGAGAATTTGTCTTCATTATTCTCTTTCAAGGATAATGATAGTAAAAAAATCCAGCAATTCAATGAAAGACAACACAGCTTAAAAATGATTGATGGCAGAAAGCAAAGCAATAATCAGTTTTGAATTCATAAATAAATTCATCAGAAAAACAGAGAGGAAAAAATATMCATTTTCCTGATCTCTTTCACAAGCAAGAAGAAACAACCACTGTAGCGACTGAAAAGGCCCCAGTGAAGCATCTTAACCAATATATGGTGAAACTAACAGACTTAATGTTGCTAGTACTGGGATAGTCAAGAGATTTCAGCTCAGGTGGAGGCAAGCAGTGCTGAACGTTGTATCGTGCCTGCCGCTACACATTGCTGTTATTCTTTCTGCTCTCAATATGAGAATGGGTCATTTCCAGAAACAAAATTAACGTCCAAACCTTTTTTAATTGACAAAAAGCAGTCCAAAACAATGTACTAAGGTTAATAACTGTTCTCCTGACCCTACTAAAAAAAGGCCACTATGCTAGATCAAGCTAGACATGGTTTGAGGAGCAAATTCTAATGAGCACATTTTATGGACCCTTACTAAACAAAAAGCTGTACAGCAGTATTATTAGAATTCCACCAAAAACAACTTTGAAAAATTTGCAGGTTTTAAGTTTCACACACTGTCAGCTTTTCCTCTACTTACCGTCCCCAGGTCACTCTTATACMACTTCTGTTGAGCCAGTTTTCCTCTACATACCTTGTACACTTCAAATTAAATCACATGATAAAATGTCCAAGTAGAAGTAGAAGAGAAAAATTGAAGCAAACAGCAACACTTATCGTAGCCTCTGGGCCAGATTAACCAAGTAGCAAGTTAATCAGAGGAGCTTGCACATTTGAACAAGTAGATTACAACCCGAAGACAAGTAAATATAAAGACTAGCATAGGGTCAATTGCTCTGCTTACATTTGGTGTATTACCCACAAAATGTGTCTAGAAGAGACTCACAGCAGGAAAACCAATAGAGAGCTCAGACACAGCTAATTAATACTATCAATTTAACTTGTACTGTAATGTTCTACTTACTTTCATCTACGTTCAGTCAAGGAGTAAATGACTACCATTCCCATTCACTRTTAGCAAATTATTCTTTTTTTGCCCTTACCCTCATACCTGAAACACCACAGTGACAGAATATGCTTGGCTCCTTTCTAAAGAAAAGATTTCCAAAGAAGCAGGCTTGTTCCGAGAGGTAAGTAGTAGAAAGCCTCCAACAGCAGAAACTTTCTGACTTCCAAATGACAGAGTTATTCAAACTACAGTTATTTCAAACTACATATATACCTTGTTTTCTGTCTTTGAAATGCCCCTATGCCCACCACTTATTGATTTCTGCTTAGGCCTCCCACACGTGAGAGAACGTAAGTGAGCYACTAAACTGTCTTCTTGGGTTTTGACCACTGTGTCAGCAATGTCTTAAATAAGCCTCACCTGCTCTTTTGTGGATTATGTATTTTGACYTATCCAAATACTCCATAAATAGAGAATAACCCCACAACTGCAATGAAAATGTGGACATAATGCTAGTTTACCATTCCCCACAGCAGGCCACAAGACACTTTTTTTTCCAAAGCTCTCAGAGATCTGGAGAATTTTAAGAGACCGCAAAACAGCTCAGACAAACTTTCTGTGGATATCACACAACTGAAGCGAACTACTGGAAAAGTCTGTTTCTCTAACTTGTAAATAATTTTCTTAACTGCAGYATTTCACATCTAAACATCAGCACGTTTGAAAGTCATAAAAGCCTCATAGTGAACACTCTGCCAAGGGGCTTCCCTTTGAAACCTCAATGTTAGCTACTACTATGTAATTTCTGTTTTAAAATCACCAGCATTTTTTTATCATTGCCCTTTGGAATCTGCCTTTGGGGAAAAAAAAACAAATTTCTTGTTGGAGGGAAAAAAAAGCAACACAAATTGAAAATTAATCTCTTTGAAAACAAGCATGGCTTTAATTTGTGTGTAATGGGGGAAGGATTCACAGAATTTGGCCTTATTTGGGGATAGTAGGAAATATTAAAGTAAGTTTGTGCAGTTTACAAAAGCCTCAACTTTCAAAAACCTCATGCAATCTCCCAGTTACAAAGAACTGGTGTGGACAGGCAAAATACGTAAGTGACATCTATGCTGCCGGGGGATTAGACATGGGGCAAGAGGGGAAGGGGGTGCCGACAGCACCTAAGTGAGGAACACTCCTTCCTTGGGTGTGGCGGGCCAGCGCTGTCCCTGGCAGAGTTGGTCAAATATGCAGGCACCAAAACGTTTCTAGACTTAGCTGGCTTTTCACCTGCCACGTCATGAAATTAACATCTGGAGGAGTAATAAAACTGTTTGAAAATAATGATATAGTTATACAGTTTGTCAAGTTTGTGAAGGGTCCACTCTTCCAGTGGTTGGGTTCAGACCGAACGCAGACGGCTTTTTAAATGCATCGCATCACACGCTTGCAACAAGTTACGGCATTCTTAGCCATAGCATAACCAGATTACGACAGGATTTTTTTGCACATCCATACTCGTGCTTTGCTTTGTCTTTCCTCTCCTACATGACTGATTTAAGGAAAAGAAGAGAAGAGGTGTGGGGGGAAAGTAAAGAGCTTTATTTTGGTCCTTCAAACAGCAAGTAGCTTATCAGTAATTAGGCACCTTACAATCATGTATTCAATTCAAAGTACATAAAACACTGAGAGCAAAAACAAAAGTCAAACACAATCAAGAATTCTGTCAACAATGATATGGCTCACAGAAATGTATTTTGAAAGCAGCTGTGCAAAACTCGCTWTACAAGCACAGTTTATAGCTTTCTTTAAACTAACCAAATAGAGCTGAAGTCAATGTTGGCAGTCTCGTAAAACTCGGTGAGATGATGATAATATGACAGCATTATTTATCCTCTGAAACAACAACGATTCTTTAGGAGCAGCTATTAGCCCTTATCTTGCAAATGGCCCAGGGTTACAGACCCGTGTAACAGCAGAGGACATACGCAGCCCGCCCACAGATAGCATCACAGTTGCAAGCTGCTTCTGTCCCTCATCAAGTAATTAGTGCTCTGGTTACGGGGCCTATCCAGGATGGGAGGCATGTGAACATGCAGAATTAACATGCCCATTCTAAACACACAGAAAGACACAGAAACAAAATCAGCCCTTCCTGGAGCTTACGAATGGCTTCAGAGTCTCCGTGTTTTATCTTCCTGGTCCACCAAGGAGCATACATCCAACACAGGACAGACAAGAAGCTCCCAAATCTTACAAGAACAGTTTTCTTAGAATAACCTGACTGCCTTATTCAAAATGTTTAGATACTTGCAAAAGGATTTTAATAGTGCCCACAACAGACACTCCAGAGTTTTTATTTATTTCTTTACTTACTTATGTGAAAGAATTGCTTTTCTTTACTGTGCACATGATAGAGAACTGCCATGTTCCTCATAAAAGAAAAATAATTTATTTTGAATCCTTTCTCCTCAACCAGACTCTAGCTTTTCTGGTATCAGATATTGGTGTTATGTTTTTTATAAATATGTCGAGCTTGTGCTTGAAACCAGTTCAAGTATGTAGATTTCCAAATAAAAGAAATTTAAGAATATTTCTGTTCCATAGCTGACTCACATTCAGAACTACATCACATCCATGACTATTTTATGACCTTGTTTGGAGGCAACACAAAGTCATCTTGCATTGTAATTTAAATTACCTCCAAACTTCTTTTGGCAAGAACACTCCCTTGATAGTAAGTAGCACTTTTCTTTAGAGACCTGATTTTCTAACACCAACAGGTGCATTCATTTAATCTAAGCTTTTCAGACTCATCAGCATCACCTGCTGCACATGCTAATGTGTCGCTCCAGGCCCTGGTTGGAAAAGTTGTTTGATGGCTCAATTCTCACAGGATTCTCCGCTTTGAGGCAGATTCTTCACTTTCCCTCTCTCTTCCCTGGAGTACTGGCACACCCACAGATCCTCTCCCCAAATCCTTCAGTGCCTCTTTGATAGCTATGTAAATGTGCAGTCTATAAAGCAACTTCATTATTTTTCTGAACATAAAAAACGCTCTCTCCTATCATGATTCATAAAGCAACTAACGTAGTAAAGCCAAAATATCCATCTTTCAGGCAGCAAGAACTGGACCCTGGGCTATTTTAAACACCTATGGTGCTTTATGCAGTGACTCTACCTGTGACTGACTGGAATAGCATTTTCCCAGCATTTGACGCGGAGCCACGTGGAGGAGGGAACGCGGCAGCCACGCGGTGCAGTCACCCGGGGGAGAGTTAAAGGGCGACAGACTACCTAACCGAAATGTAGGAAGAAGGTTATTATCCAGAATGTAATACGAGCTGAAATCCGGTCACGATCACCCCAAATGGCGCATTTACTTTTATTAGTACAAATGACTGAAACCTTGCTGTTACTTCTTATCTGAAAGGTTTCAGCTTTAATGCACGTTGTGCATTAATTAGCCCTGTACAAGAAGGTCTTGTATAATGCAGAGTCAAGCCATTAGCTTCACTTGGCTGAAGATGAAACTTGGATTGTAACTACTGAGTCCTGAATGAAGCCATATATTCTTTAATGGKATTTAGTGGGGACACCACTAAAATGCCTGCATGCTTGTGGTAAAACACTGACTATTTAATAGAGCACAACAACGCTCATATCACTTAGGAGAGGAATTGAAGACGGTCTGATCCACATAAAAAATCGGATGAGTAAATAGGTTAAACAGACAAGGCTGTTACCAAAGACAGAGGTTGGCTGAGTTAGCAAGTATTTGGAAATAAGCTGCTGGCTTCTATGCAATGGATAAACATAGGCAAGAGACGAATTCGACACTACCCTGAAGTGTCAGCATCACTTTATCTTTGCAGTTGCTGCTGTGTAAGGTATCTATGAAAAGTGAGGCAAAGTGAGCAAGCAGGACAATGTTTTCCAAAACAGGAAAAAAAAAGAAGTAAAAAAAAAATAGTAAAAAGGAGTAAGATTTTCTAGAAGAGAGGTGATACAGGATTCAATACGAGAGAAATTATATTGTACAAACTAATTACATGGCTCTTATTGACACATACTGCTCTTTCCCTGTAGTCAGTAGACAAAGTAGAAAATGGTTTAAAAAGACTTTCAGTTCTCCACATCCTATTATTTGCAAACAAAATCCTAGTTTTAATAAATTTAACTTTCTGCTTATATATATAAAAAAAGAATCAGGAAGTATACAATGTGGCAAATTCTGTGATTGTCAAACCATCAAGCAAACAAAAAATCTGAAGTAAAAGATTTTGTTTAAATACTGCTGTAGTTCAAGACCTTTCTTTTCTGTTGTGTTGCATAACCACAGTTAAAGTACTGTATCTTCCAACTTGAAAGATCCTACCATTTTAAGAGAGACTCTGGTACTTAAAATGTAGAAACCACTCGAACAAGTGGAAGTGCTTGAAAGACATACAGTTGTTACAGCTCAACAAAATAAAAATACAAAAAATAGGAAGTATTGAGCTCTTCATGTTTATCTTGGCCACTTTTTAAAATGAGAAGTAACAACACTGCATGTTCAGCCAGCTCTGGGGAGCAATATATCTCATCTCAAGATAAATATCTAAGATAAATGTAAGAGAGGAATTGCCTTCTGGAGCTGCTTGTCTCTCTCCATTGACAACTGAGATAGGCTGGATGAATCCTACCCTTACTATAGAGATCTGTGTAATCAGATACGCACAATGCTGAATTCAGAATACAGATAAAGCAGAGTATTTGAAATAAAAAGGGGTATAGCATCTATTTTAAAGGAAAGGAACTACTTTCCAAATTTYCTCTCTTCTTACATGAGAATGATCCTCTTTTTCCCCCTGAACAATCGTCTCTTTCCAAAAGTGTTTCTGTTTAATTTCAATTATTCTTTTGTTTTTATGTATATATGCACACATATATATTTATGTCTATATATKTGCATGCATATACACTACATAATATAAAGACACCATCAGTGTCTTTAATGTGTTTAATGACATACAACAAATTAGTATTAACAAACAGGAGGTAACCTATTATTGATTAGAATAATAAATGTGGCCTGTCTATTAAGCCAATGGTACCAATTATTCAAAACCAGTATSCTGATGCAGCTAAAGTAATTATTTAAGTATTTTAGCACAGCAAACAACAACTTTAGATATCAATTCCATTCACTGCAATATTATTTTCAGCAAATAATTTAGCAAAAAAAAAAAAAAATAAAAAAAAAAAAAAAAAAAAAAAAAAAAAAAGCCCCCCAAAGTTGCTCACCCATAACGATTTACAGGCCAAATTTGTTGTGACAAACCACAGTAAAATGCACTCAACACACATATAGATGTAGTCAGAAAACATATTTATGAAAGCTGTAGAGACTAGCATTGTCTTTTGAAAAGATGAAGTTAAATTTAAAAAAGAAAAACATTAAGAGCTGAAATTTAGTTTTAGGAAAAATGAAGACTGCATCAAGAGAACTGTAACAGTATCACTTTGGATAAAACCAAAATTAGAAAAGAACAGGGAAGAGTAACTGTTATTCTGAAGAGATTAGGAACATGTCAGTAATTGATTTCCAGGCTTTGACTGCTTGTCCCTTATTAGGTATGTTTACTTTGCATTACTTATATTCAAACAAAGAAGCTCCTTCTATATGAGTTTAGAAATCCTTAGAAACACTGTTTAGGAAAAACTCAATATTACAGAGTTCTGAATCTCAGATTTGGCTCATATCTCCTCCAAGAAAAAGGAAGAAGAATAATCTGAAAGGCAACTTCAAATATTTCTGATGACTCAAATAAGCAGATATAATAGATGAACCAGTCAATCAAATAAAGACCCTCACAGAAAAATAAGACTTAGTCAGAACTTTCGCAAAAACTTTTCTAGTGATAGAAAAACAACAACTATAGTCTTTAAGTCATGCAATAATCACATTCTGTCAAGGAAAGATGAATTTTCTTTGCCTTAGAAACTCAGAACACAACTCTACAAAATACATAGTCCTCAAAGTTTAGAGGACTTTGTGAKGCTTTGCTTCAAGTATATGATAATTCACTGGTAAAGACAGCTATCCAATAACATTTCAGTGTAACCAGGGAGTCTAACAAGGTGAAAATCATCTATGAACGGGAGTTATCGTATCAGAAAGTATGACTGTCTCTTCCTTTAAGATCTACTGAGAAAATCTGCAGCAATCTACCTTTACAACCACAGTTTTGATCTCAATGAGATGTTTCTATCCAAGGTAACAAATTGCCAATATCTAGATGACAACAGTAAAAGAAAAAAAAATTATCTAAACTTCTGAATTATTTGTTTCAGATTTAATATATAGTTCATCTAAAGGCAATGAATGTAGAATTAAACTGTGGATGTCTGCTGTAACAGCATGAACTAAAATTATGAATCTCATTCCTCCTCTTCTCAAACACTTAATTAGTCTATTCAAAAGCACAGATTTTGTTTCCCTGAGCAGAGAAATGTAAATTGCTTTTCAGAAGCAAAAGAGCAGAAGCTCTTTTCAATCAGTGTTTCCCCTTCCCCCATTCTACCCATTGATAACATGGGCTAGGAGTGTAATTAAAGTCAGAGGAAATATAGATAACATATGCATATGATCRGTTGGAAGTCATAGAATTGCAGTGATTTTTTCCTCATTTTCTAAATCGTGCTTTGGGAAGTTATTTTTTGAATAAGTCTTAAAATGATTTAGCTTAACTCTGGCATGTCTCTTGGTTATATTCATTGCTGTTAGGTAAAATTAAAGGATAACATTGGTATATGAAAAAAAAATCCATCTCTCTTAAAAGGAGGCCGGGTGTGCAGGGAGCTCCATGCTGTGCCTGCAACTGCGTGGGGCAGTGGCYGAGGCGGGTGCGGGAATGGCGCTCCAGAGGGCCTTACCGCTGACATTTCTGTGACTTTTATAAACATTCAGGACTTCAGGACTAGTCTAATTAATTAGATGACTGGGAAAAAACTTTTGAATTCTTTTTTTTTTTTTTTTTTTTTTTTTTTTTTTTTTTTTTTTTTTTTTTTTTTTTTTCTTTTATTTTCTTTGATTACAGAAGACTTGTTTTCCTCTCCCACAGCTGGGGCCCTGTAGCTTTTAAATATCTCAATGTTATCTTGTTTATTTCATGGTAACTTTGTTCATATGAAAGTTGAGTTCTAACATATATATTTATGTAACATWAGCCTCCAAAATAATAAGCATTTGGAAGGGAACTTGGCCTCCTAACTATCACAGAAAAAAAATTTATTCACTGGTCCAAGCAAGACACTTTTCTTTCCAACTCCTCCCCAAAGTCTGCATTGAATTTTTTCTGCGAGAAAACTTGGGAAATGCAAACTCAAGCTGTTTGGGGACACCAGAAGCTCCTTGGGCCCCAGATGGGCGTCTGTGTCCCCCAACGAAGAGGGTGCCAGGGACCGCTGGCATCGTCGGCCTCCTGCCCGCGCATGTGTGATGTGGGCGGACGCACGCGGGTCTTGGTGTGGTGAGAACACGGCAGTGAGGACGCGGATGGAGAAAAACAACTTAGTCGGAGATTATGTAAGATAAAACCACCTCTCCCTTCCCAAAGATCTTACACTGAATTTGTTATATTAATTTTTGGCGGTTCAACAAGGTCTTTTCTAGCTTTGAGGGAAGGATCCGGTCCTGTGAAGGTGCAAAAGGCAACTGATCACTGATGCAACTCTGAGATCACACATGATCTTTCAGTTTACCAGGATCCTCCTCTATAAAACTGATAATGGATTGGGTAATTCTGTACTGTCTTTCCATTGGAAATTTTATCTTAATGGTGGGAGAATAAAAGCAACAGATATGAAGTACTGGCAGTATTTTCTTTTGTCACTAATTGTAAATGATAAAAATCTAGATTAATGTTCTAAGGAAAAAAACAATCCTTTTACTAGTATTGGTACATGGCATTTTTTACTCTAATAAAATTGGAAAGCCCTTAGTCTGTATCCTTTACAGTATGCTTGAAAAGATAAAAATTAAAATTAATTCACTGGACATATTTTCAAACAAGTTTGCTGAAGCTTTACTCAAAGCACTTTCTTTAAGAGCCTTGAGCTATGAAAGAGTATAGAATTTAAAGATATCAGAAACATTAGCATAGAGCCTCTCCTCATTCTAAGCATTGGGTTACTTATCTACTAACTTTTTCAATGTAAAAAAGGTAGGAGTTGCATAATGAAAATGATTCATGAATTTAGAAGAAAAATATATGTAAATTCAAACCTATAAAAAGCCAGAATATTTGTAGTGTCTTCATTCAGATAAAGAAATCTCTTGCAGTAGTCCATTTAAAGCCAAATCTTATTGTGCTCACATTACAATGACACTTTTCAAGAGGAAATAAAACGATTCACTGATCCTCTGACCGAGGTATCAATCACAGCATCCTGATAGACTCATTCGTCAAGATTCTCTACAACTAGAGAGTTATTAGCTTTAGTACATCAGGGATAATGCCTCTTAGGTTACTGAACTCTCCTTAACCAAGAGATAACTTTGAGATTAGTTTCTTTGTAGCTTTTGAAACTTTTGCTGAATAATTTGTTCAAGATTCTTAAGATACTGCAGTCCCCCTGGATCATAGTATCTGCTTAAAATTAAGTGCAGAGATGAGAGATGCAAAATGAAAAGGTAAAGGGAGTTCTTACTTTATTTGAATATACTGAAACAGCAATAAGAACCTAATTTAAAATTACCCAAAGCAGGAATTTTCTAGAAAAATACTAACAATTATTCATTTGTTTCTGTTTATTAGCTGCAGGCATCTCAGTTCAAGATGTATCTCAGTAGAATTGTGATTTTCATAAATAATGCACTGGTAGGCTCCCTGGTTCATTCCGATTCTTTCGTTGTTCCTCTTCTACTATTTGTTCTGGCATCCAAATGAAACTCATGATGAAACTCAGGCAATACAGGCAGTAGGTAGCGCGGCAGGAAGAATGTACCCRGACTGGGGACACATATCTGCGTTAGCTCTAGTGGACCAATAGCCTAAGCGAAATAAGTAGAAGTGTGCAGACTCCTCAATTTCTACAATAATAAGCAAGCAGTGGAAATAATAATCAAAACTGATTTTTTAATACTTACTAATGATGATTTATAGTTAAAATGGAACATTTCACTTACAACGTCTGTAAACTGAGATGAGCCATTAGCAGGGAGAGGCTAAAACTAAGAGTKCAGAAGTAGAAACATGCAAAACCCATACTTTCCATTCGTTAGTGTTAAAATAGGACATTTCAGTACATGATTTTGACAGTGGTTGCTTTGAGCTGAAAAATGCATATGAAATTTGAGTTCCAGGGCTAGACTTCCTCCCAGTTTTGCTTGGTTTTTGTCTGCTTGCTTTTTTTAACATGGCAATAGAACTATAACATTACCTAGAAGTTGCTGATGCTGTCCCTAGAAGTTGCTGTCCATAATGCATGATGCTCAGGAAATAACAGCTAGTAGGTATTAGGATGCTGCGACACCTGCTACAGTTTCTTACCGAGTTTTCTAGACTTATTGTCAGTATGCCTTCAGTGTAAATTGATGTGATTATGTACTAAGAATTCCTTGGTTATTCTTATAGCTTAACATATGGTCTGAGCCATTTATCTTGTTTGTAGATATCCTGACCTTTAATGTTTTCTATATTCTCTTTTTAAGTACCATAAATGTCTCCAAAGCAGCATCTGCCATCTGCTCTTTATAGCTTCTTTGTCATCCTTCTGTACTGACTTTACACATGCAATATCTTTAAAAGAATCTGTTCAATATTAGAATACCATGTAGAGTTTCTCAATATATAGAAGACAATTCAACATTATGTATGCAACTTTCAAAACGTTTTTTTTAATCTCAGTGCAGCTGGATTTACTTTCTGGTGATAAAAAAACTGTCAGCGTTAATATCAGCTGGTCCAATGCAGAACAAAGACAGAGAAAACACTGAATAAAGGGGCTTATGCACAACTTTGCATTTCCAGTATTCCTTACTTGTAAACATTGCATTTACCTTTCTATCCCACCGTCATTGGGATGCTTCTCTAAAAGCCTGGCTTAACCATCTGAATGTATCTTTCTGCAGTAGATTTCTCTGTTCTAGCTAATGCAGAATGATACTTGGGAACAAATGAGAATTCTTTATTATTTTTTTTATATACACTCAAAATAAATACTGCTGTCTTGAATATCCTTTCTTCTGCTGTAGGGTTTGGATTTGATAAATAAAGCCATTTCTGTATAAAAAAACCTATAGGTTTCATGTGATGTGTGCTGACATTCCATTTACTTCCTAATATCCACATTAGATTTAATCTGCTTTGAGAGTAGCAGTAGCTAACGCTCAAGGCTTTTGAGAGACTACATGAGTCTCCCAAGAGGACATGGTAACAAAGACTTCCTTCACATTCACATATTCTTTGCTTGAAGATTTTAACTGCAAAGAGGAGCAATTTTAATGAATACGTTGCCATTTTTCTAATTAGAAGGGTAATGCAAAATGGCAACATTTACTAAAAAAAACATTAAAGATGTCATCATGCTTTTCTTTCTAGTTTGGTCATGAAGGAAGCAGTGTGGAYTTGATTCTGTTCTCATGAGAGTGGACAGAGGGAGTAGTTGCTGCAAATTTTGCTGTAGCAGACCTCCGCAAAGGGAGACAAAATCCTGCAGTGTTTATGCATACAGGACAGACAACCTTTTCTCCGTTTAGCGAAATTAGTTCTTCCACCAACTGTCACATGATCCTTATTTCATTATGAATCAGTGCACATTCAGGTTGCAAAAAACAGACTCAGAAATGTACGGCACATTGCTGGTAAGGAAGAGGAGAAAAGAAAAGGTCAATTCTCTGAAGCAAGTCAGCTAATTTGACAAATAAAAAGCCTGGTTAGCGAACAACGCAGGACTCAATGACTGCCCGGGGAACTGACTCACAGAATCAACAGGTGCTAGATAACCCATCAAGCAATATCGTTCTGCTTAATAATTTGCTAGTGGAAACAAGTGATGTAATGTTTTCTCTGCTATTTACCTGGTTCCCTGGTTTCAGAGTAGCGTGGTTAGTACCTGGGAGATACTTCATTTGAAATGAAAAGGAGGATGGACTGGATGAGGGACAAGCAGGCAGAAGATGCCCTCTGATGGATGAAAAAGATGTGCTATATATCTGTGCATTGCACTATGTAAATAACTTAACTTCCATCAAAAATAATAGTAACCAGTTTCACTGGCAAATATCCCAGTCCATTAATACAGGATATTTAAACATGTCTTTTCATTATCAAGTGCAAACACATCTCTGGAAATTGTATTGTCTCTGTCTCTGTTCATTACAGTACTTAAGTGCAGCATAAGAATAACTTTGACTAATGCCATTAATTTGCCTCTTCTGCTCTGAATGCTTGCCTCTCTCCCTGCTTGCATCTGTACTTTTGATTACCTTCCACAATAACAATGCTGACATCCAGAACATGAGTGGAAAAAGAAAGATGCTTTTCATGTTGACATGTCAGATCTTTTCTTATAACTTGAACCCTAGTCACAGACGTAACATACATAGACAGATTCCAACAGCGGTCAACCAGTACTCCAGTAACCCCAGTACTGTTCACAAGTAGACTTACAAACTTTGACATAGGAGCCATGTCAAAATCCTTAAAAAGGAGAAGCAAGACAGTAGGGATTTTAACCTCTAATGCTTAAACTGGTATTTGGATAGAAGAATGACCTGCTGTTTCTGGTGCACTAAATAGCAATCAGTGGAACATTTTCATATCCAAATTTGGTTTGTCAATGTTTAACTTGTGTTTAGCAAAATGAACAACTAGTACTTTGGATCTCATTATTACACATCTGGACAGTGTGTAAATCAGAAGTGATAGCTCAGTTATACTACAGGAAGCTTGCTTTTAATATTATTGTTCATACCATACTCAGCGTCGCCTAGAGTACTATAAGCAGATTAACTGCGGACACAAAAATATAAAACCAGTTCAAAAATGAAATGAAAATCTTTTCTTTCTAAATAGTTTCTCCAAGTTATTATATTTTTCTGTGGTTTGAATTAAATTTTTTAAATATTACTAATTTTTTGTTGTTGTTGTTCTTAAACGCATTGTGGTTCGTCTGATAAAAATCAGAAAAGACATTTGGACAGAATCTAACTGGGACTAAAACACTGTACACTGAGGGGAAGATGCCTTCCAGCTGAAGAGAATGACAACAGTTCAAGGTAAGTATAAGGATCTTTGCACAGCTCCCAAAACATCCTCAAAAGAGTAAATTTTTGTAAGATGATTTTTATCAGTTTTTAAAACATTATCAAAAAGCTTAAGATCTTTTTTCTATGTATACAGTAAACTAACAACTCCAGGCCAGTATATATGTAAACAATGTGAACATCATCTAATGTTCACAAACTTTTAGTTCCTTCTCTGAAGTAAATATCAAGTATATACAAGGTATATAATATAGTAACAACACTCACCATGGACAAGGAAGAGGTGAAGTATATATCATGTTTCAGATGACTGTAAATCATCCAACTTGTAGTCCATTGTATGATGCACTGCCGAAATATCTTGCCATAACCATCAAGGTCTTAAAAAAAAAAGAACACAAAAGATAATCAGACACTGAAACAGTGAAAATTGAGTGCTACTTATTGAAAACGTTGAAGTAGAGCTTCTTGGAAAAAAAAACTTTCACAGAATCATTTTCCCGCAGTTCCCCTATATTCCCTAGAAGTGCAACTACTTAAACAAAAAACACTGACTCAAACTGTGACAATGTTACACATTTATTTTTTTACTGTGAAGCAGAAAGAGATGGGAGAGTTCAACAATCTTGAAGCATCCTGCTTCAATATTTTCAGATTTAAGCATTTTATCTCAAAAAAATACTTTTTATTTCAATTRCATTTAATTTTAAATTTTAGGTTAATATGAATTCAAGACCAAAGTGAAATGCATGATCTAAACATTGTGGGTTGGTCTTGAATGGAGCATTTTAAAATCATGCTGTTCCAAAATATATTTTAATCAGATAGGGAATGAAATTTTGAAATCGCTCTAGAGTGGCATTTATATTTGCCAGAGAACTGTACAGATCTCAAACATTAAACAATCTATTTTCTTTTCAGTTTTAATGAGAAAAGCACAATTAAAATGAGTGACCTTCTGACTTTTTTGCATAGATTGGTTTTGTCTGCATCAACCACATCTTTCTTTTATCCCTTATTGTGCTTAAATCCTATGTCTAAACTCTGTTRATAGTCCAAGGGAAGCTACGTGAGTGTTCCTAACACTTAACCCTCCTGGTCTGCCCTGTTTCTCTAAAAATCTGTAAGAAATGCTCAATTATAGACTCTAGCAATTCTGAGTCAAGTAATACATACATTCTCCAGCCTTTAAGACAAAACTCAATCACACAAACCTACTTCAACAAAATCTTATCCAGATGTATTTTACAAGAGAAAATAATTCTTAATTTTCATTCTAAATCACAGAATCATAGAATCAGTAAGGTTGGAAGGGACCTCTGCAGATCATCTAGTCCAACTCCCCCTGCTCAAGCAGGGTCACCTAGAGCACGTTAGACAGGGTTGAATCCAGGCGGGCCTTGAAGATCTCCAGAGAAGGAGACTCCACAACCTCTCTGGGCAACCTAGTCCAGTGCTCCGTCACTCTCACAGGGAAGAAATTCCCCCTCACGGTCAGGTGGAACTTCCTGTGCTTCAGTATCTGCCCATTGCCTCTTGTCCTGTCACACGGGACAACTGAAAAGRGTTTGTCCCCGTCCCCTTGACACCCTCCCTTCAGGTACTTGTACACATTGCTAAGATCCCCCCTCAGTCTTCTCTTCCCCAGGCTGAAGAGGCCCAGCTCTCGCAGCCGTTCCTCGTAGGGCAAATGCTCCAGCCCTTGGTTCATCTCTGTAGCCCTATGCTGGGCTCTCTCCAGTAGCTCCATGTCTCTCTTGTACTGGGGAGCCCAGAACCAGACAATATTTTCTCACAGTCTGATGGAGATATGCATGTAAATTAACACAAATACAYTTAGGAAAAAACATTCTATTACCATATTGCTTTTATAGATGTGTGCAATGTTATAAATACTTTCCTATACTCGTTTTCTAACACTGATTTTCCAAGGACACAACTATGTATTTTCAAATACAGACAAGCTATTCATCAACTTCAGACAGATCTTACATGGGGCTACTTATTCCTGCTGCTTCCTGTTTTCTCACATCCTTTTCAGCAAAAATGAATTCAACTGGGGAATTAGTCCAACCGAAAAATAACTTGTAAGAAACACTTTTTTTTTTTTTTTTTTTTTTTTAAAGTTAGAACTGTTTCCCCACTCAGTTTGTCACTTGGCTACAAAGCAGCAATGCTGGTGCAACAGATGAGAGAGTGCAGGCAGAGGTGCAAAAAGAGGGAGGRAGCTAAACTGCTTAGCCTAGCTCTGTTACTACTGAAATATATATCAACTATGTCCTTATTTTTTTTTAATAAAAATGGCATTGATATAAATAAACTCATATTTTAACTCAAGACTGCAAGTTCACAGCTTTCTTATACCATGCCAATGTACAATATAGTATTAACTTCCAATATATAAGGCCATACAAAGACAAAATTAAAACAAATGTGAAATATTTGAAACAGATTTGATACAGTCCTTTGGGGTCTTGCAAATAATCTTCTYATCTTTTCCAGATAAACTCAGTAAAAAGCAACACCTTGATAATATATTTAAAGTGATCTATTTGTTACTCAAATAACTTTTGTTTCATCATTTTCAATGATGAATTTATGAAAGGGCAGCATCTCTGTCAAGATTCTGAAGTAAGTAATCATAAAATTACAATTTTCACCTACTTTTCTCCCTTTCTTAGACTTCATTCAAGGACTTCTTTCCAAATTTTCCAGATGATTAAATGACCAAAAACAAACAAACAAATAAAAAATTTAAAGRACAAAAAAATTTAATTTTGTATGTTGTATGTTTTAAGGAAACTGTGAAGAGACAATTGTCCAGTTTCCAAGCTGTTTCCTTTAAAAGACATAAAATTAAGATGAGAACTCCAAGAATCTATGAGCACACGTTCCCCATTCCAGTAAAGCAGTTTCTTCCCCAGAAACTTCACAACCATCACATATTCTTCTGTAAGATGCAGAAAGCAGTCAACGCGAACAAGGAGCAGGACCTGGTCAGGTAACTGCTACAGTCACGTTGCCAGGTTTATAGGTTGCCCAGGGAGGTTGTGCAGTCTCCTTCTCTGGAGATCTTCAAGGCCCGCCTGGATRYAACCCYGTCTAACRTGCTCTAGGTGACCCTGCTTGAGCAGGGAGGTTGGACTACAGGATCTCCAGAGGTCCCTTCCAACCTTACTGATTCTGTGATTCTGTGACCATTTCTGAACTTACTACACATTTCTAAATAACTGCACTATAGTAACTTATGGTAAGCTCACAGCTCAAGCAAACACATTGGATTTTGACTTCAGCGGACTAATTACATTCACAAAATCAATCACCACATCTCAGATATGAGAGAACTGACTTACAGCTGTGAAGTCAGACTTTAGCAGAACCCCCTAACTATCATTTAATCAGATGATTGAGGGCTTGGCCATTCAAGAGGGTGGACTTGCATGAGAAGATTTCCCTGCTATTCTTAAGGATGCTTTAGAGACCAGATGAGAACTGAACGTGGAGTTTAGACTTTCTGCTGCCTGCCTTAATCACTCAAGAAGATATCTACCGAGCCAAAATAACAGAAGTTTTCACCTTTCTGTGGTATTTTGACTGCCCAAGAAATGTAATAATTTTGAAATTAAAAAGACTTTGCTGTTTCAGACACCTTAAGAACACAAAAGAAAAATTACTCCTGTGAGGAAGAATATAATTATATTTTTTTGAATAAGCAGGTAAAGCGCAAAAGAGTAGTACTCTCAATACCAAGGTTTTTTAAAGGGAACTACCAAAAGTCAGTGAAAAGTACTAAATCTCAGCCTTCTAAGCCAATAAGACTCTTGTAACAACTTAGATTTAGTTCACAACAACAATTGTAATATTTTATGAAACGCTTTCAAAAAGGAAAAAATAAATCTGAAATGCAAACAACAAAATCTGCCTGCTGGAGCCAGAGTCTTGAGTGCCCCAGCACTGAGGCAGCACAGACATACAGTGAGAGTTCATTAGCAAATTCACAGCTAGACCCAAGCGACCTGGTTGCAATTACAGTCACAGACACAACTACAGGCACGGCAGGGCATCCTACACCTCAGTACTACACGGGCTCCAGCATGGCCAGGGGTGCTCCAGCATGGGTCCAGGCAACTACCTCCAGCAGGCTGGGCTGCACGCTCACCGACAGGCAGGTAACCGAAATACCAGTTGAGCCAGAGAGTCTCCACGGAGGAGGRAAACCTCCTTAAAACCATGCAACAGCTTTTAGACAACTTCTGCACCGAGCTGCAATCTCCACRGAAGCAGCTCTAAGAAAGGACGATTTCTCGAAGGCTAATGCAGCTAATATACAGCTAATGCACGATGGGAGGTGAGTGAGCAACTGACTTCATTAGCAAAGCTGCTTTGAAGGAAGTGATCAGTAACGACCAAAGTAGTTTACAGACGCGGTTCTCTAGCAAAGTCTACGCTGCTATTTAAATTAGTCTAAGTTTTTTCTAACAAGCAAACAGCACTGAAAATTAATCAGAAACCACACATATTTTGTGTGCATTTTGCAACCACTGAAAGGCTAATCATGAACAGTTCATTCCAAATGCCGAGTTTATGCACATAAAAATCACGAGTCATTCACACACTTTGTTATCAGGTTACACAAGTCCGTTCAAATTCCCCTCACCTACAAGGACAACGCGGTGCACGGTTCATTCACGCAGTCAGGGCTGCAGTGACAGCTCAGAAACTCGGCACACAGCCCTCACACATATTTATTTGCTCAAGGCATTCATCAACAGGTATCACTGATGAAAACATTTTATGTGTCTGTAATTCTAATTCTAAGCACAATTCTTGGCCCTGTTTCCTTAGCAATTATGGTTCTCCAAATCAGTAGAAAGCGCTGTTGCTACCTGGTATAACGTAACAAATAGACAACAGACAAAAACACAGCAGCGTTGCCAGCTACTAGCTGTGTAAAGCAGAACACACTGTGTAAATGTGCACCAGTGCTAAATAGCTTTCACGATAAAATGTACGGCTTGTTTTAAATCATTGACTATGTTCAAACTGCTTGCTATTTATACAATTTCCATTATTTAAATTAATTCTCTCATTAGGTTTAGTTATGCTAAGATTTGCATTAATGGAATGCTAAATGGTAATTGATTATTATAACACATTCAAGAATAACAATATATTAATTGTGTATGGCAGAAAGAGAAATGAATGGATTTGTCCCCTTATAATGAGCAAAACTGGATCACATCCAAATGTCTGAAAATTTGGCCCCTGGCAACAGTAATTATTGTTTTAATCAAACTTTGTTTAATGTTATGAATATGCAATATTTTAAAATTGTGCAATACTATATTATTGCTTGAAACGTTGAAGATTGTTTTAACAGCGAGACCTTATAACCACAATGACTAATGAGTACTGATAAAGTGCCCTTTGGTCTTGATATAAATGCTATGATTAGCCACTGACCTATTTTCAAATGGTAACCAATGCAGCTTATGCTTCCAACGACAAACCCACTACTCATACCAAAGAATATGATTTTCCATCAAAATGTTATTTTCCAAAAAGAACAAATGTCCAAAAAATGAAGGCAATTAAGCTACATTAGGAGTCTGGGTAATTAAAAATGCATCTGGTAGCATACACTGCTCAAAAAAAAAAATCACAAGGAATCGGCTAATATTAGCTTTTTAAACAACAGATTTTCAATCTCAGGAAGTAAGGAGTATTCACCTGGGACCTCTGAATACTTCTAATAATGAAAACAAGATCATGAAGCATAAGTTACATCTCCCCTGCATCATTTTATTGCTTTTTTCCACAATAATCCCCCACTTCACTATATGCTCATTCAGTGTTTGCAATGAAATTAAGGTCATTTGCCCCAAAGCTTCAATACTCTGTTACATTTKAATTTATTTTAAAATAATATTTTTAATTACCAAGCACTGATGAACAATGTCAAATTGGCTTGAAATTTAAGTGGGACTGCAGAGTATTGTAGTATCTATATTAGAGATACCACCAGTGGTATCTGTTATTTCTGCTGAGTATTTATTAAAACTATATTAATGAACATTTTCCTCAGTTTCCATTTAAAATTATAGTTTGCATCTACATTTTGGTTATTTATTTCAGGTCCGCATGAAGCCTCCCAATGCTATGTTTAGATTTGTGGGCATGCTTTTGAAGCTCTTTGTGGGAAACCACCCTGTTTTTGCCACCGCACAGATACTGAAGAGAGGAATCAACATGTCAGTCCACATCAACAGATTCTGAGTAATGCTTCTTACATGCATATGCATAGTAATAAATTGTAGATTTAACATCATCTAAATATAATTTTAAACAGATGCATAATTTTAAGTAGCTTTTCCTCCTAAATCTGTCTGTGAACTTCCTTTGCCACTTGCTCTTTTCCATTGACAAGAGACCCAGTGAAGAAGTAGCGGTAATGTAGTTCTTGCGCGAGAGCTCTGTTCTGAGAAAATACTAATAGAAATGTGACATTTGCTCTGTGCTGCATAACACTTCTATGAGCTACAGAAGTCAAAAGACTGACTTTAATGTTACTATAAGGTCTCTAAATAATTATTTCCTGACGAAGGTCAAGAGCATCTGTGCTCTGTCTCTCCTAAACTATATTATTCTTTTTTTTCATGCTAAAGGAGAAGCTTTATGTTTATTTTCCACCTTGCAGAAAAATATATATATATTTTTTGGATATGTCTCACTAGAGCTTTTTATTTTTTTAACAATATGAGTAACAGAAAGGAGATAAATATCACATGCCAAAAATTGTGTTTCTCAATACATTTAAACCCTGTGAATAGCAGTTAGGATTGCTTTGCAAATCAAGCATTCACATATTCATGTTCTTACGAACCAAATATATTTTAGGAAATTTCCTGTGCTGTAGTGCTACATGGCCCATGTAAAACCAAATTTGACTTTTTCAGAACTTGTTTTGTCACTTTTTGCCCACATAGCACAGGGTAATGAATAAAGTCAGAACTGACAGTTTGAGCAGAATTTGTGCTACTGGATAATCATCAAGCAAAAACAGTTAATTAAAAAAATAAGACCAAAAGAAGATGACTCCTTTCCTCATCTGGGATTGACCATAGATGAAGCCTGAGAACAGAGCGCGGCTCCTTTGGTCTACTTACTCAAAGAAAGCAGCGAACGGCTGCGTTCAGCATGTGCCTACAGAGCAGTTATAAAGCTTTAATGACCTAGTGTTAATTAATAAGAAACCTCTAACTATGCCGGTTGCATCATCACTTGTGGAAAAAATAAATAAAGCTTGAAATATCACCTATATTACGTTGTAACAAAATCTGCCCGGGAGAAATGAGGCTGGAACAGCTTCATGGCATCTCCTCCTTAATGCATGTCAACACCAGCTATGTGCACTTGGATTCAGAAGTAAAGGGATGACTCAAACTCTGTTTTTAACCTCCCCCGAAGGGTCATTCATCTTCCTCTTCACTGGTATGTAGGACACCCAAGTTGGTGAAGCAAATACCCATTATAGACACTAATTGGGATTATAAAATATAAAAACAAGCCTGATTTATTGGGAGCAAAGTTTAGATTCAAGAACACGAAAAAAGTAGCAACTTCAGAGTTTGTGGGTTACACAATAAAGTGTCACCATACAAGGTAATTTAAGTGGTCAATAATTGACCATTTTGCCATGCATGGACTGACATTAATCATGGTCTTATAAATAATTAAAACTGTTAAACTTTCTTTCTTCATATTAGAGGTATCTGGCAACTTTCAATGTAATGTGTTTGTCTAGTGTTCCTTAGCTATAGTTTCCCTTATGGTCGTGTACATAGTTGCTTCCACTGGGGCTTTAGATTTTTCACCATGTTTTCCTCTGACAGATGCAGATGTGAAATGCTCAACCCTTTCCTCTCCACCCAGAGAAATAAGAAAAAAATAGCAGCTCTTTAGGGTAGAACTTCTTATATGCGTCTTCTAAACTCAAGAACAACTCACTAAAGGAAGTGTGAAAAAGTGAGTTACTGAAAAATTGGAAGGAATTTGCAGACACAGAGTTGGAGAATTGCTGGCAAAACAAACTTCCCTGGAACTCCTTCTCTCAGAGATGCATGGGAAGGTCAGATATGTTCTGCTGACTAGCAATAAAACAGGTACTGACCTCTCAACTCTCCTGTGCATCAGCGCTGCTTCTTTCTAACCCATACCTACTACCAGCTGAAAAATGGCCAGCATTTGTAGACTTGCAATGGTGCAGTCAGACATCAGCCAAAAAGACTGTGGGATCTTACAGTCAGAGGTTAAAGCCAGGAATGTATGGCACTTCTAATAGGATAAGACTGGAGTAAAAATAATAATGTTTTAAAAACCCAGTGGGAAGAAGCTGAGAAGTGATGATGCCGTACCCCTCCAGTCTACCTTGTGTGTTACACGGATGAGCTACTCAACGTTTGAAGTGTTACTTCACGCTGAAGCTCACCAGCAATGCTCCAGCGGTTCGCAGGCTGCCTGTTTAGAAGAGCAGGTTTGGGGAGAAGGAGGAATAGAAATTCAAATCAGGGAATATAGGCACCAGGAGAATGGCTCTTTTTGTCTCTTGGGGAAGGGAGCCAGCTGTCGCACTTGTCAGAGCATTTTCTCTGATGGCACAAGGTGGAGCGGAGGCAGCAGATGCCTAGTCAGCAAATTCTCTTCTCATGGCTAAAAGAATTGCRGGGAAGTAGCGTCTTGAAAGCAGGATGCAAGTGACGGGCAATGGGAAGAGGAGAGCGTTAGAAAGCTTCAACACATTTATTTTTCTGTGATAATAGAGTATTGCAAAATAGCTAAGGAACAAGTAATTTTGCTAGAACAAATAAGAAGTTAAAATGGCCTTGAGGTAACAGAATATTCATCAATTCACAATAAATGCAACTCTCTAAATTGCTGAGTAAATTACTTCAGCAGATACCTTCTATTATTAAGGTGTACGTAAACATTGCATAAACCCCAGATAGTCAAATTATACTAATGATTTTATATGGGTGATAAAATTCTACTTTAAAGAAATATTTTTATTACTATTTTAGCATAACTTATTTCTGCAACTTAACCCCGAAGAATAACAACAGAAAATCAGCAATTCTTTCCCCCAGTTAACACTGCTTCCCTAACCAAGATGCTATTAGCCACATTTGAATAGTCTTTCTCTGTGTTACTCTTTCTCTGTGCTACAATATGGACTAGAAGAGCCTTTCTTTTCAGGGTTAACATGAGATAAGCAATACTTTTTCTATTAATAAGATATAAACAAATAAGATAAAGAATTCTGATACTGCCAGATGTACTGTACTTTGCTATGCAGTAGCTTTATTAGTAATAATTATGAGGATAAGTTACACACAAAAGTCATTAAAGTGAGATTAAAGGCTTATGCTAAACGTATAAAAGCTACGACCTAAGGGATAACCTTCAGATATTAAAGAAGCCTCCAAAAAACCAAGCAAGGACATAATTTATATGCAGGGATAATCACATCATAAGCATTAGCTGGATGTCTGAAGAACCATGTAATTTTGTTTTGTTCTATTAGAATAAGAATTAGAATAAGAAATGAAAGAGAAATCACAGATTAAGTACCTGACAGACTTTAGTAGAACATTGTCCTCTGAAACTCACTATCGCCTATCTTTTTTTGTAGATGGGACAGGTATAAATGCTTGTGCTTAAGAGAGACCAATATTTGTATAGGTAAAATAAAATAACCCTTTAACAGTTTTTTCCAGTGGCCTATAACTTTGCTAGTTCAGTCATTTGAGATATAGGTTTGTGGGCCAATGGACTTTTTCTCTTTTCAAAGATTCAGAAAGAAAGCTTTATCTATTCAAAATTTCTGCGTTAAGAATAAAGTACCCCTCCTTCTAGGATGTGAAATTTGGCAAAGTAGGCTCACAGGATGATTTTTTTTCATTCTGTTGCTACATCTAGTGCCCAGGAAAAGCTAAAATTACAAAACTTAAAATGACAAAAGTATTTTTTTTTTCAGTAGAGACCATAGAGAGTTTGATACCTTTTTTTTTTACAGACTTGTTTACTTGTTTCACCCATTTTCTACCAGATAAGTGCCAATAAGGTACAAAATGGAAGGAACTTTTTTTTTGTTTTCTTTCCTTCTGTGCCTTTCAAAACTATTTTGGCACCGTCCCCTGCAACTAAGAACAAGAAAAAGTTTGCTTCTCTTGCCTGTACTGTTCCTTCCAGGGACACCGTGCAGTGAGGAGGAGAGGCCAGGCCAACAGAGTGAGCTGAGAAATGGGGCCACGAGGAGAGAAGGCTGCACAAGCAGGTGATGACAGGAAGAAAAGGGAGGTGGGAGATTTTTATTTAATGACTCTGAAAGTAGCCAAAAGAGCAGAAGAAGCATTGCTGAAGTCTATAAGCAGCCCAAAGTGCTGGCTGCTAGCCCTGGGAGAGAGCCCATGAGAGCAGACGTGACACCTCCATCATGCCACACCATCACATGCCCCCACACCAGCTGGGGCCACCCAGCTCGCTTGAGGTGGCAGGCACAACGGCATCATTGGGTGCGTGCTTTTTGCATGTTTTTTATTGCATCTATGCTGAGCCTGTCCCTGGTGCACCAGGTCTTCAAACAGGATTTAGTGAGCTGCCATTACCTCCTTTGGGGTCGCTCGGAGGTTTTACCCTCCTTCAGATGACTCTGACTGGTGCAAATGATGTGGACAAGGTCCAAAYGATGAGGATGAGGGTCCAACCAAATGGGGACCTCCTCAAGAGTCCCTTTTCTCCTGACTTCCTCACAAAATCTTGACTTCTGCCGGCACTGCCGGTTCTTCATTATAGGGCTTCTTTGTAGGGCTTTGTACAGACTGCAGTCATGCTGTTCTGTGTGATCCTGCTTGTTATCCGAAAGAAGTATTTCAAAATGTTGAAATACTGTTTAGAACTTTATGCAAATTTGGAATAAATCATTGAAGCCTATTTGATTCAAGGTTTCATGTTGGAAGCAGGGGCAGGAGTGACTTTAGATTTCTGTATTAAAATAAGGAAAAAAAGTGTTACACCTATCAAAGAAAAAAACTGTAACAAGAACCCAAATACTTAAAATGAGAGAAGCAAAATGCATAAAAATTAACCGTAGTAGCAGCATGGTGTTACAAACGTATGTGTAAGAAGGAGGTCACTGTTCAAAAGCTAATGTTATTTTATGGTCAKATAACCAGGCTTGATGACTTCACCAAATGTCCCTTTTGCCACAGTAATGAAGCCTCCTTCTTCCTGGCATGGATGAGCTGGCAATTTTCTATCTGCATGAACAAGGCCAGGCAGTTTGCAGAGAAACATGTTTTGAGACAGTGCTTTGAATGGCAAGCAGTGCTGAGTACAATTACACATATTCGCCAGTATGAATCTACTTTTCCGTCTGCCCTCTGAAACGGGCCACTCTTGAAGGAGAAGAGCATGAACRCATCATCCTGCTGGTCGCCTCCCATCAGCTCATCAGAGGAGAGAATCACTTTAGGGCTGGTGAAGGTTTCAAGCACAGGTTACCACTCTCTCTACATCCTATTTATTTCAAAATTGCTTAATAAAACAATTGAAATAATTCAGTAGCACATCAGCAGAGAAAGAGACTTTGGTTAAAATGTAATAGTCTGTGTGGTCGTGACTATTTCTCTACCCTCATTATTCATGATAGTTATCTCATGCTATGGGCCGAACCATGTAACTTTATAACTGCACTTTACACAAAATAACAATATAACCATGTTCTTTGAAAATCCTACAGGAGTACCAAATTGTGATGCTGTATGTGCCAGAAATCAGAAGGGTGAAGAAAAAAAAAACAGTTTTGGTTGTTTTACTCTGTTAGAAAACTAGAAGCAGTTTCTTCTTCAACAAATATACTCTAATTAATGTCTTTATTTAAAATCAGATTACATTTTAAAAAGCGATCGYATTTAGGCACATTCCAGAGTACATGGTGTCAACTGAGCTTTTATCACTTGTTCTGTGTACTTACAACTTTTCATAAACTTCAAAATTTTGAAAACATTTTTTGTTCAGGAGACATTTTTGTACCTGGGAGGTGCTTAACCTTATTGCTTCACATAGTCTAAAAATTTCTTAAAGTATTAGAATATTTTGCAAAAATACTCTGAGTTTTGAATGGATTGAAAAAGAGATTTGTTTATTTGTTTCCAAAGAGTAAATTCTACAGAAGGAGGCGACAAGAAGGTTTCTYGTTTTGACTGGTAGCTTGTTATTTTTGTTTTTCAGGAAAAGGTGAGTCTTTGTTAAAAACCAATCTGGTAACTACAAAAAATGTCTGCATTAGAATTTCACCACTACTGCCCCYTTTTAAGGAATTCTTTATAGAAAGCCTGTTATACTTTGTGTTGATATTCCTTCTGCTTGCTTTAAAAAAGGTACATCTAGAAGCACACACGCAACAAGAACAGAAGATTTGAAATGGAGTAAATTCATAATACAAAAATAAGATCATTGCACAGGACCTCAAATTAAACTCTACTCTCCAGTGTAAATAATAAGAAAGATGCACCTGAAACGCCTTTAATCAATAAATCTGTGGTAAATTTTAGACATAATAATAAAAATATCATGTTAAGTTTATCAAGCTTTCAACCAAAATGCACAGTTACCTAGTCATACGAAAATTACAGCACTGACTGAGTTCAAATCTGTTTTCTTCTTCCAAATCTTATTGGCATAAACCATAAACGTGACATAATTAAAGCCTGAGAGGAAATGTAGATTCTGTTATGATTTTAAAAAAGTTTGAGGATAGGTATAATACCTTTTACTGGTAATGATCCCCACTTTGCTAGCAAGSTTTTTAGTTTCAAAATCTATAGTTCAAAATCAAGTGGATGGAAGTATATGAGATGCAAATAGAGTGAAATGAATGTGTGTGACATGGTTGCTGTCCCAGAAGTGATAATTTGGCTGTAACTATCAAAAAAGGGTATTTTTTTTGATCATTTTGTCATGTTTGAAAAAGCTTTCCTGGTGTTTTAAACACATCCTCTTTTTGGAAACTTGTAAGAACATAAGAGCACTGCACTGCCTCAAACCAGGGCCCAACGAGCTCAGAGTCTTACTTTAAACAGTGGCCAAAAGCAAATGCCCAGGCAATAACGTAAATGATCCCCACCACCACCAGCAGCACGCTCCCATCTTCTCGGCACTCGTCAAAATGCCCGAGCCACAGGTGGCTTCTGTGTGGTTCACAATCTCTGTCTCCTGAAATCCTTCTGCAGGTGTTTACAGTTTTCCCCACCATCCTGAGGAAGTTCATACCATCAGCAAATCAGACACACTCCAATGAAACACATATTCATCTGRAGAAGCAATTTGAATGTCAGCTTAGCTGATTTTTGGAAAATCAGCAATAAAGAAATTATGATCATGCAAAAGGAGGAAACAATCTCTTCATATTTTATTTCCCATTTCCAGTGAAAACTACTCAAAATGTAAGGCACTTGTGAGTCTTTAAAACACAAGGTTTATACAAGTTTGAGAATGGATACAGAGAAGATGCAGACAAGCACTGAAAGAAAGGGCAAGGAAAACTCAGCTTTACTCTGTTTTCCCTTGCAGCCACTCTGCCTGCTGGCATTCAGGCATATCTGCAGTTCTGCTCTATTATTTTTTCTGAATTCTGTCAAGCTACTGAAAAAATAAGTACAAAAAAAAAACTGGGGGAAAAATGGGAAAGTGATCACAAATGAAGATATTCCAATGAGACAGTGATAAAGGACATGATCAGAGGCAGGAGAAACAAATGATATACTTGTAGTAGAAGGATACAGATGGTACAAGACAGAAAGCAAATCCATAAGAAATACGGTTAATTATCTTTTCTGCTTATGCAATAGACTGTTTGAAAATTCAGATCTAACTGAATATATAGTTCAGCATATATAGGAGCAGCAGCCCTATATTAAAAAAAAAAAAAAAAAAAAAAAAAAGATGTTCTACCTGCTAATTCATAAAACAGCTGAAGGTAATGGCACTATTTCAGTAGTGGACGAGTTTTCTGCATGTGTGCGAGAGTTACGTAACAACTTATGAAGCACACCTTTATTCTTCAGCAAGAAAAGATGTCACTCACAAAGGGATAACACCAGCGTTACGAAGAAGAATGATCACTCTATTAAGCTTCTCCCATGTGCAGAGCTTTCTGTTGCCTGGATATAATATACCGACAAAGGGGAAGATCCGTGTCTTCGCTGAGCTCTGCCCAGGACCACCTATCTATATGGGGCAGGATGGACAAATTTGAGAATACTCTTCACGCCATCAGTGGCATTGGGGCATTCTCCATCAGTAAGTCAGAAAATCCACCTATCAAGGGCATGCCTTGGGGTGGTGGAGTTGGTCTAGACGATAGTTTTCCCGAGACAGATGCCAACTGCAGCACAGTGCAGAAAGCCAAGAGTTGCTGACGACAGAGACTGCAGGGCTCCATGAAATGTCCTGCAGGAGTGGGGCAATACTCGGGAACCCACACGGAATAGGACCAACCCACCATGAGTCTCAAACGATGGAAAGCTGTATGCCTGTCTAGAAAGTTACTTCTGGCTTTCCATCTTGATAAAAATCTTGGAACATTTATTTTAAAGTAAAATAAACCATTTTTTWAATCTGAAAAATGGCTAAAATACTAATATATTTTTTCCACATTCCTATCCACCCTATGGGACATTTCTTGTTTKCCATCTTTTGAAAGCCAGTAACCAACCTCCCCCTTTTCAAGAGCTTGCATGCAACCTGTAGAGTGGCTCATTCTGCAAGAAATTACATACTATTTCATTGSTATGGCTCAGGGAAACAAAGTTAATTAGGCAGCTCTGTTACTGCTTGCTAGACTGCCTCTGGAACCTCAATATATGCAGCTGAATGTAGAGCTTTCTGCAGTTTTGTCATCTGTACRTGTCCAGGAACGTGGAGAAAGCGGCAGACAAATACGAGCAAGTAAACGCAACATTCCCAGCGGGGATTCTGTAACCTACTCCTTACACCACCGGGAGMCCCATGATTTCAAGGAGCTGACAGCACTGACCATGGATTACCAGACTGGGACCTCACGGAGCAGCATGTTCAGCAAAGGCAGCAGCAAACGGTACAGTACAGACATAAATGAGCAGGAAGTGATGGTGTAGTAGGAGGGGAGGAATATTACAAAGTGAAAGGCCATAAACAATATTGWATTATATTTTCTGCGTGCATCTCAACAGCTCTTTGAATTAAGGCAAGTGAAAATCAGTACATGCTTCAGCGTGAAGGGAGGAAGCTGCTGCCAAGCACGAACCCCCACACAAACCTCACGTCAGATAATTTCTCTATTCAATAAAGACACAGAATTTGTCACCTCTTCCCCCCTGTCGGCAGCTGTTCTGAACAAGACACGCAGCCGCTACCATGGAAGGCAGAAATGACTTAAAGCTCTTGAGGATCAACAGCTCAGTACTTGTATGGTATTTACAGGGAAATTCTGCCAAGACATTGACCTCCGACAAAGCGGAGAGTGTGTGAATCAGTGATGTTCAGCATAATCCTGTCGTAAAGATCTGATGGTGAGTCACCAGTCGCAAATAGCTTCCTGCTCACTTTGCAAACAAGGAGGTGGCAGGAAAGGGCTGAATGAATGAATAAATGGTCTGTATACTTCTCTTCTCTGAAAYGCTGGCGCTGAAGAGGATACAGACCGAGGAAAGGCAGGAGCGGGAGGAACGCAGCGGCTGCGCACGGATATTACACTTGGAAAAGGGCAAATGAAAGGCAAACGGACACAGAGGAAAAACTAAGACGAGATGCCAGTCTGAAAAATCCATGCCGTAAGAGAGCCTGATTTTCAGATGTATTTTCAGATTAAGCACTGCTGATCATCCCCAGACCTGAAAGAGTTATGTCTGTCTTGTATATTGTAAAGCTTTTACAATCTTTCTGCCCCCACCAAAAAAGGACACTGTGAAGTGCAGCGCTGTAGACAGTATTGAAAAATGTCTTTCTTCTGCAATTATTTCAATTATTCTGGCTTCCCAGGTAAAAGTATTTAAATGATTCTGCACACCATAAATGTCTTTATGCAATTGTGGCTGGACAGATGGACCCCTTTAGTTGTACATAACCATATACCAACAAAACCTTGATTACATCAGTTGTATTTTCTAAAGATGAAGAATTGAAGAGGTGAGAAAACCCTTTTAACTCTGATTTTAAGATGTGAAAAGACCTACAGGTCTTCATACACAAAACAGTCTTCGCAACTACATGGGGAAGTATGTTAAGTATTTTAAGGGATGTAAAACTGATCTTTCTCCACGAATAATTAAATGGCAAGATTTTTCCTTATGAATTAAGCCAGGTAGGAAGATCTAGCTGTACAATCTTCTGAAACCTTATGGGTAATTTACCTATTTCTCAGTTCATTGCTTGGTTAGAGGTACTTAAATCTGGTCATGTTACATCTTTGGAGTCATCTGCTTATACAAGAATAGTGTCAGGAAGAGTTTTCTTCCTACAGACAGCAGTGTCAGCAGACACTTGAGATTATGGTACCAGAATGATTTTCACTAGGAGGATGCTCTGTTCAACTTACCGTGCCTGCAAGGGCTTCAGGGAGTCCTATAATTTCCTCCTACTTGACCTCTGAAGAGGAAAAAGGTGTATCAGAGGATATCAGGTTATGGAAATTACGTCAATTAATCAGGCTGCACATGAATTCTGATTCATTAAATCTCCTATCATTGAAAAGGGATTCTGATTTTTTAAACAAGTAGTTTGGTTTCTGAATTAAAGGTGGAAATTTAAAGTAAAAATTTAAAATGTTTATTATTGCTTCCTGCTGTAAATGTCCTGATTGGTTCTGAAGCACTTAAAAGGCTTTGGCCTGTGGACAAAAAAACACAAGGGAAAAAAAACCTTCATTTATCTCATTTCCCYTTTTCAATTGGCAAAATGCAAGTTCTCTCTCATTTATCATTTTCTGGGAACGGMGAGTTTTGCTAATCACAGATGCCTATGGAAAGCTCATTTGGCTATTTAGAATTCCCTTGTGCTCCATAAAAGGCAATTAAAATAAAACTTTGTGTTAAGATGTCTTTATCTCATCACTTGAAGGGATGATTCATTTCTGCTTTATTACTTTGATGTCCAACTTAGTACAAACTTGCTTTTGGATAATAGAAAGAACTAAGGGAAACAAATAAAAAGGGATGCGCAAAGGAGAGGCGTGAAGGCACTCAACACTTTCAGCTCAGAAGTACAATTCTCTAACGAAGCTCCTGGAAGCCCTCGTGCTTCACACCACCTCTGCCTCTCCATGGTTTTGCTAGAGTGCCACAGGGAAGAGACCTCTGCCCCAGGGACGAGAGAAGCAATGAAGAGTAAAACTGTTTGGCTCCTTTCTGGTGCAGGGTCTAACGGTGCCTCTGGGTGCCTCTGTGTAATCRTGACAATTAATACTGGCGGAGTAGGAGTCACAGTTAAGAATTCGGAGAATAAAACTAAGTGRCAAAAACATTTATTTCACGATCAAAACCAACTTGCATTTGGGAAAAAGGTTATTCAGCCAGTCTATATCTCTGCCTACCAAGGCTGGGAGGTGCTCCAAAACACTTATATTCTTCCAGATATATGCTAAAGTAAGTGTTATCACAACCCACAATCACTTCTAAAAATTTATCTATTGAAAAAAATAARCTCTTCTTAAGTCTCAAAGGCACATAAAACCTAGAAGTGTTTCTTATTTGGTAAAAACATCCCACATACCTTACTCAGTGCTGCAATGCCTGATTAGCATTTTTATTATTTTGTACTCAGCAATTCAAACAAGAGCAATCAAACACTGTGAATCAGTTTTCACCCATTCTTGGAAAAATCTACGACCATCAATAACATTTGAAAACTGAACATAGTTATCCCCAGGACTCAAGAGAAGATTAAGCCATAAACGGAGTTTTTTGTATTCTTACAGTTTACTGCTGCATTTCATATCCGTTTTATTTTGAAACATCTGGCATTGTAGAAATCTTTTCTTTTTTCCTCCCTTTTTCCTCCAGTTTCTGTTATGTGTAATATATCATATTTCTCTCTGCATATAAACAAGTAGACTTGTTTCCATGTTGCAACATGAGCACGTTAATAAATACAAAGAGGACTGACGTTTGCCACCAGTTTTCTAATTATTCTACTGACAGGCATATACAGCCAGCCACACCACAACTTATTTGTTGAACCTCTAAACATTTAAGAATGAGACATTGTCAATATCCCCTGCAACAGAAAAGATTTGTTCACTGCAAGTTGCAGACTAAATTCGGAAAGCATTTTTTTTCCCCTTTATAGAAGAACTGCAGATTTCTTTGCACTTTCCGAAAATCTTTAGGAACAAATCTCAGACAGGGAAGGAGAAACAGATTAACTAATTTGCCTCAAGTCTCATTGCAAAACAGTTGCAGAGGATGGAGAGAACTTCTTCTCTCAGTCTGATGTCCAGCCCTCTGGACTGCACCAAACTGCTCTTTTAAATTTTTCCACACTTATCTTTTCTTTTCACAGTGCATGTTACTGGGGTGTGGAGTAACCACTAAGCAATATAAAAGATCTTGTGACAATACACTGTGCCGCTTACTCATAAAACACGCAAGTTCTAGGATTACTATGATTAATTGCTACAGTGCAGCTCAAAATTAGAAGTTTTTTTTTTGTTTGTTTGTTTTTAATTCGGAAGGAAACAGCAGCATGTCGTAAGAGCATAATAATACAATTGTTACTGGATAAAAGCCCTGTATCTCACCCATTCCTGTACCAAGTGTTTAGGTAAGCACACTAGGAAAATACTTTCTTCGCATAAAAGAATCTGACTATCTTGGACCTTCAAGATTAATTTCACTCCAGGTTTATATTGGCCTTTGTTAACATAAACTGTGGCTCTGGCCTGTCAGCTCTGGAAGCCAGCCACTGCTGCTGCTGCTGCTGCAGGCGATGGCAGGGCACCCCGCGCCAGCGCATGCCCAAAGAGGGATTTGTTTTGTTTCGGCAGCCCGAGCCCCCCGGGCGCCGCGAGCCCYGCGCCCTGCCACGGGCCCCCGTGTCACCCCAGGACCCATGGCACCTCTCCGAAGGCTCGGCTCGTCTTCGGCAAGATTAGCAAAGCCCGTTTGAAAAGTTTTGCGAAGCGGAAWGAGAAGCACCCGATATTCACTGAAATAAGGGGGGGCCGTCTCCCTTCCGACACAAGCCACAACAGGTAAAAGCCCRGAAAACATCTCCTAATAAAACATCAGTTGCCCGGTTGCTTGCTAATGCACTGTTCCCACACCGCAGAGCAAAAAAAATAATAAAAAAAATGCCACGGCGCGACGGCGAGCAGTAGAAGGGTTGGAGCGATGCCTGCACGGTGACATTTCAGCTGTCACTTTGCAGCAGGCGAAGCGTAACACGTGAACGTAGCGGGGCTGCAGACAGCCTGCGCGCGGGCTACGGCAGAAAGGTGACCCTTACGCGCACTGCCTAAGCAGACGGTATGGACTTTTCCCACTTCCCAAGTAAACCGTAATTTCTTCTAATATCCCCTGCCAAACATGACGGTTGCAATCTACTTGGGAAACCTAGCTGTGTTTGATTTTGCTTGATACCATGTTAGAAGTGCACGCGTTCCCCCCACGTGCTTGCATTTACGCTTCGTTTTAAACTACCAGACCTGCTCACTCTGTCAAATACGTTACAGCCAAGCCCTCTCCTTCTGATCAGGTAACCGCAGAGGGTTTTTTAACCGCCTTTTCCAAGCCCAGGAGCAGCAGGAATAGAACAGAAGACGAAAAGGCGTAAGTCCAGGAAAAAAAACATGTCCCAGTAATTCTCAACACAAATATCTTTACAATGACATTTTCTTTCTCTGGTATGGATGTTTGTCTGCTAACTTGGAGCAGATGAACAAATCTGTATTTCACAGAACTGAGGACAGCACCATCCTAAACTGGATTCATAGCACTGTCCTGGTCAGGAAGCCTATGACTGAAAAATCACAACTAAAGCTCATAGGAAATTTTTAAACTCTTGGTCTCTTCACCAGAAAATACCCCTGTTTCTCAAAAGATCTCCACCCGCGACACACACAGTATTACGTAGAACAAGGGGAGACAGAGGAAGAAGAAAACGCATCCATTTTTGTTTATTAATCACAAAACAAATATTTCATTTTTTTTGTTTCCTCATTCAAATAAAATCACACTTTGGAGCAACTTTTTTTAAGGCAATATTTTTAGTGTTCAGCTAGCGCTAGCAATAATCTCTTACCACATTTTTAATGTGTACTGGATGCAAGTATTTGAAAGCTGTGCATCAAATCAGCCATTTGCCTTTAAACTGCAAATTGTTGATTCATTTCTGATCCACTATACCTGCTGTTCACACCATGTCTTAATGTTAGCCCTTCCCTTTTGCTCCTTTCACGCACCTCCTTAAATAAGTTTAATTGTCCAAGATATAAGTGTTGAGGATAATATTGCAGTATATTTCAATTGCTTTCATAAATCAAAGGCACAGAAAAATGCTTGCTCTACCTTCTTCTTAGAAGACTTCTTTTATGACTGYTATAGTTTTACTCCTACAGTTAGCYTATCAATTAATTTTCATGTTATTTATCATCTATAACTAATGAAAAGCTAATAAAAAGGACTAAACAATTATGTCATATCTGAATCAAGTTAAATTGAAAAGAAACTCCAGTTTCCAATTTTCAATGTAGATAGAAATTGATTTTCCTTTAAAACAACTTCAGCAAATGACCCATTTTACATATATATACACACATGCATATGTGTATATATATGTATACATATAAATAAGTATGTGTGTATACACATACAAATAGTTACGTATACCACTGATTTTTTTTATTTATTTATTTTCTTTAGAGGTCTTTTCTATGTACAGGGTATATCTCAAGACTCAGCACTATGAAATGGTAGTAAGAATCAGAAAGTAAAATTGCCAACTAGGAAAAAGCAATTAACTTAAACATGAGCTTAAAATTATAGAAAACTGTGAAGCAAAATTCACTGTTTTCTGTTTTAGCTGCCTTAAAAATAGTGATAAACCAAATTTAAGATTTCAAACCTTAATTTTATGATCCAAGTTATCTAATTGCTCTATTTTAAAAGGAAACTAGAATAAATTGTATTGGTGCATATCTGAAATGAAGCTTCTAGTTTAATTTTCTCTGAGAAGAAGCCAGTTCAAGCTTGTCGGAATCATGTACTGAACCAACATGCAGTAAGTAGGGACCAATGGGGAATTTGCTTTCAAACCACGTTGCTGATCCGAAACAAACAATAACGTATACACAGCCAATGATGGATAAAATAACTGAAATACTGAAGTGTAACASAAAGATTTTTTCATTAAAAGACAAATGCTAAAGCCAGGCAAGAAGCAATAGATTTTTTTMTTCTTTTAAAAAAAATTATTTACAAAAAATCAAATAAACTACATTATTTACTTTCTTTTAGTTGCATATAAAGAAGAACTAGATGCCTGGCTCTGTATTCATTGCCTTCTAACTCTAGACCTCCTATGTGGGTAGAAGAGAAGAACTGAAAATACTGTGCAGCAAATCTCTATTCTTGTGCAATGAGGAAAGGAATGGGACTACAAACAGATCTCTTAAAGGTTTAAGTTCTCTAACAGAAATGATTTCAAGAATCATTAAGAATTCAATTTTTATTTTGTTCAAACTAAAATTCATAGGTATTCAAATACAAGAACCTGGTTTGGGCTAGCATTTGGCTTTTTAACTCTTACTTATCAAATTAGACATATATAAACAGAGTCTGCCTACTATCAAAGAAGTATAGCATCTAAAAATTACTACTTATCAACCCAATTAAGAAGCATGATTTCGCTGATAGCTGGGTGCCTTAGAGCTGCCCTACGGCTGAGTAGAGGGGCAGGATCACCTCYCTCATCCTGCTGGCAACACTCTTCCCAATTCACCCCAGGAGACCATTGGCCTTCCTGGCCACAAGGGCACATTGCTGACTCCTAGTTACCTTGTTGTCTACCAGGACACCTGGGTCCTTCTCCAAGGAGCTGTTTTCCAGCAGGTCAGCCCACAGTCTGCAGTGGTGCATGGGGTTATTCCTCCCTAGGTGCAGGACCTTGCACTTGCACWGGAGGTTCCTCTCYGCCCAGCTCTCCAGCCTGTCCAKGYCTCTCTGAATGGCAGCACAGCCCTCAGGTGTGTCAGCCACTCCTCACAGCTTGGTGTCATCAGCAAACTTGCTGAGGAGGCAYGCTGTCCACTCATCCAGATCACTGATGAGTAAGTTGAATAAAACTGGACCCAAGTACTGACCTCTGGGGAACACTGCTAGCTAGAGGCCTCCAAYTAGACTCTGTGCTGCTGATGACAACCCTCTGAGCTCTGCCTTTCAGCCAATTCTCAATCCACCTCACTCTCCACTCATCTAACCCACACTTCCTGAGCTTTTCTAGGAGGATGTTATGGGAGACAGTGTCAAAAGCCTTGCTSAAGTCAAGGCACACAACAACCACTGCTCTCTCCTCATCTCCCCAGCCAGTCATTCCATCACAGAASGCTATCAGGTTGGTTAAGCAGGATTTCCCCTTGGTGAATCCATGCTGACTACTCCTCATCTGCCACCTTTTCCCCCACATGCTCAGAGATGACATCTGGGATGAGCTCTTCTATCTCAGGGATGGAGGTGAGGCTGACTGGCTCATAGTCTCCTGAGTCTTCCTTCTTGCCCTTTCTGAAGATTGGAGTGATGCTGGCTTTCTCCCAATCCTCAGGCACTTCTCTTGCTCTCCAAGATCTGTCAAAGATGATGGAGAGTGGCCTAGCAATGACACCCACCAGCTCCCTTTTCTGGGCTTCTTACTCATAAGGATGCACTGTTCTCGACCTTGGAGGAAGGGATGCTTGAATATTAACCAGCTCTCTTGGGCTTCCCTTCCCATAGGCTAGGACCCTAACCTATGGGACCCCTTCAAGTAGGTCTCTGAAGTGGCCAAAGTTTGCTCCAGGGCTGCCATCCTACTTACTGCCCTGCTTCCTCCACACAGGATCCTGAACTCCACCATCTCATGGTCACTACAAACCGTTTGGTAGCACAAGGTCCGGCAGCACACCTCTCCTTGTTGGCTCCTCCATCACCTGTGTCAAAAAGTCATCATCAGTGCTCTGCAGGAGCCTTCTGGACTGTTTGTGCCTTACTGTGTTGTCCTTCCAGCAGCTATCAGGATGCGTGAAGTCCCCCAGGAGAACCAGGGCCTCTCATTGTGAGGCTACTTCCAGCTGTCTGTAGAAGGCTTCATTGCCTTCCTCTTCCTCAGCAGGTGGCCTGTAGTAGACACCCACAACAATGTCCCTCATGTCAGCCTGCCCTCTAATCCTTATCCATAAGCTCTCCACTCACTCTTCATCCACCCTTAGGCAGAGCTCGATACATTCCAGTTGCTCGCTCTTGTAAAGAGCAACTCCACCACCTCGCCTTCCTGGCCTGTCTGTCCTAAAAGCACATAGCCATCCATGACACTATTCCAGCCATGCGAGCTATTCCACCATGTCTCAGTAATTTTATGATTAAGATTTATGATCCATTTTTGTCCAAACTACAGTTTGGAAGAAAGCATTCATAATTATCAGGTTACCTTGCTTTTCAAAGTAATTAGATTAATTCAAGTAGCAGCAAAGCTAAACACTGAACAGTMTTACTGTAGTACATTACTATAGCAAAGATATAGAAAATATGCCACATATTAACAAAGTCTAATACTTAACATTCTTTTAAAAACAAATGTTATTTTAAACACACAAGAGCCTCTTGAAAGTAATTATGTAGAAATAAGAAAGTACTGCTGCTTTGAGCTGATTGACAGAATTGTATTATTTGTAGCAATATATATATATTTTTCCTTAAAATGATTCTGTCACCAACTGATGATCCTTAGGTCTTTAATTCTATCTCAGCTTGGCACACAATGTGTGTGCTGTTATTCACCATACCTTAATAACTATAGAAGAACCTTCCACAAAGCCCTCTTTTAGTTTTCCTTCTTCTGATAAGCATTAATTACCATATATAAAAGAGAAAACTTTTCAACATTGAACAGCTTTACAGATCAACTATGAAATAGTTGAATGAAAGAGGTAGAGTAGAAGTATGAAATCCTCTACTGAACTCCTTAGTTTTTAAGATTACGTTAGATCAATAATGACCTACGGCAAGATGAAACATGTCACCACAATTTTTAACTGAAGTATTTACAGCAGAAAACAATGCTCCCTATCACAGATGCCCAAAGAAACTGTGGGTTTTATTTTTTTGAAGATACAGTCCCACACTGCTTCAGCCCTAGCTGTATTGATCAAGGAAAACTCCACCTGACAAACACACCACCAAAGCTAAATTTAACTTCCCCAGAGCTGACCCCAGGAAGACAAAGCTTCCTGAGGTGCATCAGCTGGGCAATGACATGCCTGATCTTAAACATCATTTTGTCCCAATTAAGCCAAATAGTTCAGCAGCTTTGGACTTCTTAAGTTAAAGGTTTAATAGGATTTAAATATAGATCTGCACCTTCAGTAAATGAAATATTGCAACACTTGGTCCTTCCATACCAAAAAAGCATTACAGAAATTCCTTAGATGAGGTTTAGGGAATGTAGACTGCTTAAATGGCASTCCTTACAGAAACAGTTCTTAAATAAAGAACGATAGTAATTCCACTCCATCCTTTAAATTAACCCAGTTTCCACAACCCTTCCCACTCACATTTTCTTTATACTTATTGTGAACTTAAGTAACCACTTTATGGTAATGTTATGATAAAAATATTTTTATCCTTTGTATAGACAATATCCATCATTACTGCTCCTGCTTATACTCAACCGGTTGGCTTAATTAAGTGGCGAGCCATGAAGAAGTTAGAAAGTTAAAGAGATTCAGTAGAAATACAATGCAGAAATGTCATGCAGAACAGCAGTAAAGAAGCAGAAGAGTTATATATGAAATGCTGATTGGCAAAAGGTTTTGGCATAAAATCATTTTTCCTTGCTAATGGTATAATTCAAATTAACTAGCTGCATCAAAGAGAGGTAGAAGCTCATGTCTGAAATGAAGACGCTACTAAAACCATAATAAAGGTTTGCATTTATACACAGAACCATTAGACAGTACTATGTGCTATAAATTAGTGTGYGCTTAACACAGTATCTGGAAAGACAGTCTTATGATCTACCACCCTTTTTATAGCCTGACTTAAGCCATTAAGCTCTTCATCATACGCCTTCCCACTAGATGAAAATGGAGTTCTACTATTGGCCATCCACACGTATCATGAGAGTWTCAATGTTTCACTAAGACAACAATCTGCAGGACGAAGGATTCTTTGGGATGAGTAAGGGGGTTAATATCAGACTTCTATACTACCTTTAGGAAAATAATTATCTTGATTTACTCTCTTTTCCTTCTAGTTGCTGCCAAGCTAGAATATATGGCTCGTGCTTACTCCTCAGTACCTTGAAATGATTTTCAAAATATTTTTTCCTAGTATCCCCAATTTATCTAACCTCTGTTTTGCTTCATGTTCAGAGGGTGTCCTTCATCCACTAAAATATCATCATGCGAAGGACCAGCAGATTTTCTCTGCTCCTCAACACAGCCTGTCCCTGAATACCTTCGGACCATAGCACGCAAGGAAATTCTGCATGGGGAAAGTACCAAGAAAAAGCATGCTCTTTCCTGCAATTTGACAGTCGTGGCATGCACAGCCCTGAAAACAACTCCCCAGGGCTGACATATGGCAAAGTGACTATCAGTCAGCCTCTGCTGAAGCAAGTCCCAGTTGTAAGGAATATGCTGGTAATTGCTCTCTGCAGACTGCCACTTCATGGCATTATGGTGATGTAATGTAGCATATAAACATTTGCACATAGCTTAATTAGGTAGAGCGCTTATCCAATACCTATACAACAAATTATCAGGTAGATATGCCCTGGGTGGGTTTTCCTGAACTGCATCTTGACATCAAACCCTGGCAGCAGGAACCATCTCACAACTTTTCTAAATGGGAAGGACTAAAGTGAAGTATGAATATTACATGGGCATGAAAAAYGGGCTTCTCAGCTAATTTACAGCTAGAAGGTAATAAATAAATATTTACAGGGGCATCAAATTACTGAAGCATTCAAATAAATTCARAACTTTTTAGTCTGCTTTTCTAAGGAGGTTAGCCCAAAGCCACATAAAATATTAGCTACATTTTTACTGTATTGTTGACCTTCTTGACAAAAATGGATATTTAGACTTTGGTCTTTTGACTCATAGAAACCCATGATTAATACAATGTAAAWATATTCAAAAATTCATATAAAATCAAGAAAAGTATTGTAACTTTATCTAGTCACATATACATACATGCACTGGCTAAATGATGCAACATGTAGAACAATGTTATAAGACAAGGCTAATTCAAATACAATAACTCTTGTCCAGCAGAAGAGTAAATCTCATTTCAGTGATGTAGGGATGATGATGAGGGACTCATGTTCCTCAGCTGCCACTCATACTGATCGAAAAGATATGTATTGTAGTGCAAGTTTTGAAATAGATAGCTAAAATGTAAAAGAAGAAAACTAGGAAAGGTATAATCACTTAAAAATTCTTATTTTTTAAATTTCAGGCATGCGCTACAATTGTATCTTTCAACAGACCTACTAATTTATTTGGCCATATTTTTAATATAATTACTTGCTAAAAATACAAACAAGGTTATTYTGAATTTTTTGACTAGTCTTTGATTATTTCTTCCAGAATAATAATTGGAACAAAAATACCCTGAACTGCGTAGAAGTCCTAAGGCCCATACTGACTGAAACTGAAATATCTAAGAGAGACATCCTAGGTCGCTAATGCAAAAGCAGCAGTTCAGTCAATATTAGTGCAATACTAATTAGCACTGCTGAGAAAGGGCATTTAACCCAAACAGAGCACCAATCTGACAAGGCTACATTGTTCTTTCAAGGTTAACTCAATTATATTCCCATGGCCAAGAACTGTGCATACAGATGTGCTAGGAGAGTGGTAGAAAAGTTCTCTCACACAGAGGAGGAGCAATAACAATTTTGTTATCACCTGCCTTTGAGAAAGTCAGGTATCTGTTTCTATAACTATATTGAACAGGTATTGCAAACCTAAATTTGCAATTTGGTCCTGATGTTTAGTAGAGAATTAAGGCAAATGATTTCGATAACTAAAAGAAACAGTATTTTCCTTTCCTGGCATTCTCCAGAATCAAGGGACAGATTTGCAATGGCATACTGATCTATTCTGATATATTGCAATTCTTCAGAACCAAATTCAGCYATCTGTAAGCAACTTCTCCTGGAGACCTTACTGTGGCTCTGAGTATTGAAGGTTTTGAAGAACTAAATTGGTATTTTGCCACTGCTTTAGAATAGTATTTACCATTCATCCCAGAGGGATCAGACAAATGGTGCTTTCAGGAGTATGGGCTCAATGCCAAATACTAATCTTTATTTAACACTGTTCTCTTTGCTCTTCTGTTTGATATGAGTCACTTTGCATATACAAAATTTTCCAGTTATTTGAGGTCTATGGAATCAGAATTATGAATGGATTTCTCATTGGTTTTATGGTATTTATGAGGGATCAGGAGCAAAGAGCTAGAAACAATGTTTTCTTTTTCTCTTTAAGATTCTGACTGTTCAATAAGAAAATTATACTATACAATATATTTTTTTCTTTTTTTGCCTGATCTTTGTTTTTGTCTATCTGAATAAAGCCACAGTTCTTAACATTGCAGAGGTCTCATCAGGCTGTTTCTCAGAACCTACTCATTTAAAACAAAACATTTAGACTCAATGAACTGATAAATTTCAGTTTTAAACCAGCTTTAAACAATGTGCATATCTATACAGTCTATGCAGTTAGTTCCTCATGAACCATACTTTAGCATGGTTTCAAAAGTTAAATAATAAAACTATAGAGTTAAATAATACATCTAAGCTAGTAAGAAACATTAGTACAAAAGGCAAAGAAGAAAAATGCCTAAGGCACATATGAAATTTCATTAATTCAAAGCGCAAAACAAAAGACGMCTCTTTTTAGGCAGGGGAAGAATAAGGATAAGTGTCTTTACATTTGTGCTCCTCAGGAGATGGCAACTAAAGGTTGACAATTATATCCTGCRTGGAGGAAAGAAGTTTTGAACTCTTTGAAAAACCTGATGAGGAAGAAAATGCAGGTCACCAGCTCCTCTGCCAGCTCCATCTCAAAGCACAGTTTAAGGCAGTTGATTTCAAGCTATCTCATCCATGGTTGGCCAGTTGAATGTGCTGGCAAACAAGCCATGCAATGGCATATGCCTCTTTTTTCTTATGTGACAGCATATTAAAACAAAAACAAAAAGAGTCTTCTTAACTGAGAAAGAGAAGGGAAACTACCAAACTGATTTTGGAGGCTAACTTGTTCAGAGRCCTAATTTTTGTTACATTAATTAAAAAACAAACAAGAAAAAAAAAAAGAAAGAAAGAACAAAAGGTTATTTCTACAAGAAAGTAACAGAAGTCTTAGCAGAGTTGAATACTGTCTGAATACAGTTGATAACTTAGTCAAGTTTGGAGACAGATATAGTTGAGTCAAAAATTGCTGTCAAAATGTATTTCAAAGAGAAAATCCCCTGGAAACGACAAAGGGAACATACAGAAGACTAAGCATCACACAATAAATTTACCAAGCATATCACATGCTAGTCTACATCTTTCTTTGCACTTGTGCCCATTTTGCCAATGAAAATCAATTATATTTATGTGCCGAGATACTGTTYGTGGGGAGCAGAGAAACAAGAGGTAACACAACTCTTGTGCCACTCCTTCCCAGAGTGGTCAAAAAATCGACACATTTAACAAAAAAAAAAACACAGCTGCCTTATTTCAACTCAGAATCTTTCTGATACAGAATACCCGTCTGTCAGCATGGGTATTTGGCAGGAACACTACAATTTCTTGAAATGCTCCAGAGTGAGTTTCTCAGCTACTGGATCAAACTCCGAGCTCTTCTTGAGCCAGAGCAAGRAGCTGAAATATCTGCTAAACGACTAATAACAAAGCTCCATGCCCAAGAATATATCAAACTCCGTGTTGCTGCTGAARCACACGTGGAAGAGTAGGAAGGGGAGGACGCAGGCGTGAACCTGGACACCAGAGGACACCAGATTCCTTGTGCTCTGCTTGCTCCCTGCATGGAGTTACCACAGGTCACCTAAATTCTCTCTGGAAAAAAGGCAGAGTGTGTGCGTGCGTGCGTGCGTGCGTGCGTGTGTGTGTGTGTGGAGGGGGGGGATCTTTATTCAAATTATGGAAAGTGTTATGTACGATGCTAAAACATTTCCAAGGGGCATCTGAATGGTCCTTGGGTAAAATGAGATAGCGATTATCCCTCTTGCTGTAAAAGGAAACGCCACACCTTTGAGAAGAATATAATCTGGACGTTTGAGAGCACGTTTACAGCAGCTGCTAAGAATCCAGAGGAGAACCACACTTAACATTATATTTGTCCTTTGTTGTAGGTGACAGAAACACAAAGTAGTAACTGTTATATTTGAATGAAGCGCTTTCAGTTCAGCTTAAACAGCATAAAAAGCCATTATCTATGGGTAAAATCTGTATATTTTAAGGGAAAAACAGCAACGGTTAAATTAGCAACATGTGGCTTTCTATTCCATTTATACACCCAGACTATTAGAAAGAATGATTAGCTTGCTTTGGAAGAACATCTAAAATCAACACTTTCTGAAGCAAGTGCCTTGATAAAAAGAACACAAATAACATTATTTCAGTCACTGTAGGTGAAACATAACTGCAAGCTGAGTCTCTTTGTATATGATGTGCACAGAATAGACAAATTAATCATCTGCAGTTTGTTATGTTCAGGCTCACAGACAACCTCGACGAACACCAYAGTACTTCTGACCTAACCTTCTTTAGATCCAGCTTCACACATCGTGCACACTTAAATAGCACAGATTCATGCACCTAAGCCCACACTGGATTATTACACATATCTTACTAAGGAAAACTCTTAATAACACTAGACAGTCATTCCAGGTAATYATACATATACATTACATGCATTCCGACTTCATTAATATGCCAAAAATACAAAGTTTGGATTACGTAAAATACAACAATTTTGCCAGGTGGGAGGAGGGATTAGTTTTCTCTTTTTTGGGGTGGGGAGGRGAGGTTGGGGAARAAGAGTAACTGTTCCCATTTTTGGCTATAGTTATCACTTTCAGAATAAAAAACTGTGTCCGCTCCAGCTGTCTGGAGGAATGTATCCACACGCTGCAGTCCAAATTTATATTATTGTAGTCTAAATAGTATATTTTTTCTTTTTTTTCCTTCACTGAGTTTTTAAATTTTCTGACAGTTGTTTGCTTTTACTGACTTGGTACCTTTTCCCTAGGCATTATCTACTGCAGAGACRTTGCCACCACAAGTCTGAAATTGCAGGTTTGAACCGAGGACTTGTAATAATTTATTTCAAATGCTAGTTCAAATAAAATAAAATAAAATAAAAGAAAGGGRAAAAGCTAACCAGGCTACCTGTCTAACTAGGGATAACGTTCCTCCAGCCTGAGTGCCGAGTGAATTAGTGTGTAGGGCTTCGAGAAGCTCCCTGGGTAAGGACGAACGGACTCTTGGGTGCTCCAGGAGGGTGCTTGGGCACGGCGATGACAGCCGTCACGCCTCACCGGGGAGCAGGGGAGCCGCAGCCCCCCACGCAYGGGGTTGCCGAAACCTAACGCTGCAAACAGAGCAGGGTTGCTTCAGAGCGACGCAGCCAGCTCGTTTCCCAGCGCGCGGAGGCGACGCTGCAGGCACAGCGTGTCAAAGGCGTGCTGCAGAGCCCGCTGGCCCCACGCGCGCTAGGGGCACCCCAAAAAACTGAGCTAGGGACTAGCTGAATTCAAACCGGGTTGGATTCAAAGTGTGCGTGGAGGGGGAGCTGCTGCCCYCTAAACTGGGAAACCCTGCTGCAATCAAAGCTAAAAAGAAACGGCAGAGTCGCGCAGACGTTCACAGAGAGAAGCAGCAAAGGCTCGAGGAAGGAGGACGTYTTGGCGCGGGAGCTCGAACTGGACGGGAGCGGAGAGGGGCACGCGGCAGCCGGCGAGGGCGCCCGGCCGGCCTGCCGCCCTCGCCGGCCCCGCGCGCAGGCTGCCAGCGGGGAGGGGGGACGGGAACGCGCCTCTCCGCCGCCGAGACGAGAGACACCTGCCCCAAGATCCCTGGAACGGCTCCCCCGCTGCTTGCGTACCCAGAAGTTTTTTTAAGGTTTTGTTTTGTTTTGTCTTGTCTTCCCCTTAGCAAAAAGGGGAGTAACAGGAACAGTACGATCTGGAGAAATTAAGAGGATTGCCAACTGTATTCGCCCCTTTAAAAAACCTAAATTTCCTATAGCCTCGGAATCATTGCACTGTCCTAGGGAGGAAATACCTTTCAGGCACAGGAAGGAACTGAGCCCAAGTTGCAGAATTATTTTATAAAATAAGACAATTACTTAATCTGCGGCAGTTTTCTTAACACATCCTTCCTTTTCTGTTGCTTTTTTTTTTCTTTTTTTTTGTAACCAAATCAAAAAGCCCAGTTACTCGCATCAGCTTTATAAAAGTGCTTCTAATACAGCCACGGGTTTCTTAAAGAGACAAGAGCGTGGCCGGAGGCGGTGGGGGGGGGAGGAAAGGGGCCACCTCGGCCACACAGCCGCCCCCTTCGGCTGCCCCCGCCACCTAGAACCGGTCCGACCCTGGGACTCTTCCAACCCACTCTGTCCACAGCTATATCGTAAAGCAATCCCCATACTTCAGTGAGTGACCACAGGACTTATTTATTATAAATAACGGAGAAGGGTTAACTTGGTCACAAGTCACCCTTTAATTTTTCTTAGGCGCAGTAAGTGAATACCACAATTATAGTCGTCARCTTGACTGCTTACTACTACAAATATTCTTCTTTATGATTAAAAGCAAAAGCAGCAAGAAAATAAATGGCTGAAACCCCCTTTAATGCCCTTTTTGATTAATACCTTAATAATAACACTCATAACCACCTGGACAGCCATCCATTTAGATTACTCTCCTGATGATTTTGGTTCTTTGTCAGAGAAATATTTTGTCACAAARCAGATTTCAATGTGTAAAAAATAAATGTTTAGTCATGTGAACATACTTCTTAGGACTAACAAAAGGGTAATTTGGGACATCAYAGTAACAAAAAAAATGTCCAGTGGCTCATCACAGAAGAAAATAAAAGAAACTTTGAAACTTTTGAATCATGCRGGTAGCCTGTAGAATTTACCAGGAAAACCCCCAAAAGCCATCCCTTCCTCTGAGAAACCCCCCAAACCCACACTTTAAACATAAGAGATAAAGAACGGCATAAGATGCAAAAGATTCTGGCATCAATAAACCGGTGGGACAGGTGAACCCAGTGGGGTGAAAAAGAGCAGGAAGCAGAGGCTCCATAAAACATACATGTGATTATGAACCTCCTCAGTCAGATGCTGCTACCTGAGATAAAACACAAAAACTTTCTGTATCTCTGCACAGGTGTCACTTCCTTTCAGGGTACTTTAACTGGAAAAACCAAGCGGTGCAGTTTACACTACAACACTGCAGTGGGAGTGGGAACCACCTATTCTTATGTGACCTAGGGAATTTCATTTAACCTCTTGGTTCTCTAATTTCTTTCCCGGTAAATTGGTAAGTATTTATCTCTGTTACACGAATATTACCAAGACCTTAATGTCTGCATCATTAACATTTGCAATGGGCTTAAACATTTTCAGAAATCTGTAATTACGCTTCTCATCATTAAAAACAGTAATTCTATAAACACATTTTAACAGTGAGAAAGCATCAGGATTACTCGTCAGGAAATAATAGAGTTGTTCTGTTTTATGAGTTCAGATAACACGAGCCATGCCTAAGCGTTTCATTCTACGAGTGCGTAATAAAGCTGTAAACCCACACGAACTGCCAACACTAAACAACCATTCTACAGTGACCCAAGAGGATGCCATCATCATCTTCATGGCAATATATTAAGTACTATGTTTTAAATTATATGAACATAACTATGTTTTATAATTATGCTATTATATTAATCCTGAATAATAGGGAGAAATTTAAAGAAGATGCAATGGCTAATAGGCTATGGAATGAACAAAAACTAGAAGAGTTCAACATTGTAGTATAGAAATCTACTCCAAAAGGATAAATGCATAGATACTGGAAACCAGGGAAAGGTCCAAAAAATGATGTTTGTTCATGCTTCTGAAGCATCATACGGCAGAGAAGTGGGATGATTTGTGCCTTTCTTCCCTTTAAGCTAACTCTTCATGTTTCCTTTTTGCTTGAAATGATCTCAGGAATATATTAAGATAAATCTAAGGTGAAAAGACAAACTGCAGTGATGTGCTGAGCAAGCTTTTACACAGATTTTCTGAAGCCCTTCAGCCTTGACCTGCAATATCCCAGACACTCAAACCAATTGAAGTAGAAAAGGACAATTATTCTGCATTATGCTTCATTGTGGGACAGAAAATCTACAAGAGAGTAGAATAAGACTGTCAAAATTATTTCAATTCTGCCTCATAACTGATGCAGATTTTAAAGAGAAGGAGATTTAGTACATGAATTTGCTCTGTCAGCAAAATTTCCAAATGGTGGATTTTAATTTCGTTATTATAAAGGACAATGACAAGGTGATTAGACTTGCAAATACAAATAACTTTAGAGTTCATACATAAGCAAAAATATCTTGTGAATCAATGAAAGGCTCTCAGAAAGGAAAGAGAGTTTTGTAAAACAGAATTTAATTTAGTTTATTGATTGATTATAGTGCTTTAAAACAAGCATAAAGGCAACGAACAACCTAGGAGGAATCTCTACTAAATTAYATAGAAAGTATGAAGGGAGGCCATGAATTAGAGCACTACAAACTCAAAACAGACAAAAGAAATGGAGACTGYGTGGAAAGATACAATGAAACTCTCAAGGACATCAGAAACACTGRGAAGATACAGAGGTGAGTGAAAAGAGCAGTACACGGGACAGCATGTTCATGAAATCCTAAGAGAGGCTTTGTAGAAATAGTATGTTGAACAGTGGGCTTTTTAGAAGAACACACTTTTAAAAAGTTACACAGCTAGGCAGTTACAGAGATAAAAATGTTTTTTCTCAATAGAAATCTCACGMTGAATTATGTAAGAAACAAACCTTCCCAAAAATCAGATTTTCCATTCTTCCACAAAATTTTTACACGAACTTYAAGTAGTTAATAAAAAAAGACAAAGACAAGACAGTGAGTATTTTATGAGTTAATGAAGGTCAGAGGAAAAATGTCCCTTACACCTTTTTCCTGAAAAAGTGTGAGATGCTCTACACAGAAATGATAAAACAAAGTTACCATCTGTTTGCTTCCTTACATACGTGAAAGAGGACAAGGTTTTGGATACTTTTATCTTTGAGACTGTGATCTATTTTACATCCAATTTTTAGTTAAGTAGGATTTTGCACATTTTTTCTATCACTAAGTTTTCAAAATAGTGAGAATACTGAACATTCTCTTGCATAAGAGCAAAACTAATTCTACTTGAAAGGATTGAGTTTAATCTAAAATTTTATATTTTAAGAAAATTTTTGATTTGGCTACTTCTCCAGGAACCTTTATATCAGRTTACAGAGAAACAGTACACCCTTTACAAAGGGGAAGAAAAATAAAACTTTTTTTTAAAAAATAAAATATTTGTATTTTATAAAATAGTAATAGCCAAATAGCAAAACTCTGCTATATATTTGATAACAAAGCCTTGAAATGTATTTATTTAATATGTATTTTCTGGTACAATAGCCTGTAAGAGAACAGCAAACAACATCTAAAAATACTTTTCATCAGCAGATTCATATTGTTAGCATTTAAARCTTTTAAAAGATCTGGCCAAGTACTCTACCAGTTGGGTTGCTATTAATTTAGAAACACTTCAGGAAGGCTGTAAGAAAGCTACTGTGCAAATTTTAACAGGATCAATAGGATAAACCCGAAAGTTATAGGGATTATGAATCTGCCAGACAAATAGTGGCAAATTAATCAAAAGACGTAATGGGAGTTAATATAATTCCTGTTTAATCAATATGAGCTTTTGGAACATTACTTTTTTCAGATTTACTTTATGCGATTATCAATTTAGTTAAGTACATCATCGCTGTAACCCTGGTTGTATTAAGGGCTGGTACAACACAGTATTTTGATTAACAATCTAATATAATAAAAAAGCAGCACAACTTGCACTGGATTGTTTAAAGATTTAAGTTCAGGAAGAGTTCACCCAACGCCCTGCAGCTGGTCCGAGGAGGCATTCAGAAGGTCCCATTTCTTCCCTTTTTCCTTTACCAACTTGCTCTGTCACCTTACAATACAGTACACCAAACTTTTTACAAGTTRTTTAACATCTGAAGAGGAAGAAAGCAAGTGCTATAGAATGCAAATGAGGCAGATCTTGTTTTCAAAAGTACTCCTCTTTTGAAATAGGTTTTAAGCACCTATCTGTCTTTATAATTTTGCTATGGCCTCTGTATCTTCTATCTRTGTAATAGCTGGAGTAACAGTTATCATGCTAATGTTACACTCCACCAGGACTTCACAATCAAGCAATAATGTTGTGAAAATAAAGATATTAAAGACTAAGAGGGGGACCACTAGGTACTGCATCACTTTCAATGAATCACCGTTTTTGTTTTCTCTTAGCAAGAAACATCCTCCCTYCCTATTCCCCCCCAACAACCCCAAACAAACAGGCAGCAAAACTTTCCTTTTCCAGATGCAAATGTCAAAGTCATGTAATATTGACCATTTTACTATAACGTTAATGGAACTTGATGTTACAGAATCAGTCAATCACCTAATTCTTAAGTTTCTAACAAACTTTTTTCTGATACAAAAAGAACTCTGTATGTAGTAAGAATAATTTTAAATGATTAGAGGAATTCTGGATATTCATATTGGATAGGCTGACCATGAGCAAATGAAGGAAAATATATGCTTTATTCCAGGATGCACTTATGCTTCTTCAGAGTGCCGACAAACTAACATTAAAACCTTTAAAACTGCTGGAACAGTATGAACAGAAACAAAATTTGTATAAAATAGCAAACAAAGCCATAGASAGAACTCTTCCATGTAATTAATAACTCAGGCATTTCTTGGACCACGCAAACTTGCACATTGAGGGGATTGTCCACTTTCCAAGCTTAAAAGGAGCTTCTACAATACTTAAGGCTTAACCCAGCCTGAAGGCATTTCCTAGTAATGCCATAAGCATGCGCAAYGTAAATGCCAGGTTGCTTGCTGTAATTTAACCTCACTATGTAAGATGTATGTGAAAACAAGAGCCTTGGAATTAGTTGCTTTTATCTCAAAGGAAATTTGAAGATTATTTTACAACTTCCCAAAACTCTACAAACAAAATCCGGCTATTGTTCATTTGGTTGCTTTATTACTTGTACCTTCTTAAAAAGAGCTTTTAACAGAGTAAGAATCTCATTATTTTCTGTGGATGGGAGTAAAAAGCATCAAATACATATTCGTTTTTTTTTAAAAAAAAGCACAGGCTGATCACAACTGACAAAGTGCAGAGCTCTGAAAGTAAGACATCTGGTTCCTGAGACTGACCCACTCATTCAGATTAAAAATAAAGAGAAGGCTATGAAAAATCTGGTCCCTGATTCAATAAAGTACTCAAGTATGTCTAGCTTTACATATTCAAGTTATTCTACCACAGCCAATAGAATTACTCACTTAAAAAATCATCTGCCTGCACAGAGACCATGCCAAATTGCCTGAGGGGGTCTCGCAGAAGAGCAAAGGGGAAGCGCAGCAGGGCAGCAAGGGTGCACCCCACACAGACACCCTTCCAGGGCCCCCTGCTCCCAAAGGGAAGAGAACTGAAGTTTCCTGCTGCCCAGGTCCCCCCCCCACCCTCCGCCATGCAGCTGTGTTTGTGGACAAGCACCAAACCCAATCAGTGAAGTAATCACTCCTGAGCATCACCTAGCAGTCAAGGCAGCCCAGCTGAGGGATAAACAACAGCAGAGGTTTGAAAAGGAGCAGCTGGAGAGGGGAGCTTGGAAACCGACTCYAAGAATTATTCCCCTGGGAGGACCTACTAGTTGCAGACACTAAATTCCTGTATTTTTCAGGATACATCAAAGCCAAGATTTACAAACAGTGGATACTGCTCTCACAGATTTCTTTTTTCTTTCCCCTCCTTTAGGGACAGTAAAACATACTTGTGAATGGTTTCAAGGAGAATTAAGGTATTTATCGGTTGCTAGAGGAAGAATAAAATCACTGATGAAACATATTAAAAGCAGGAAAAATAGATTTTTTAGAAAGCAAATTAGCTGGAATGCCACTATAAAGTTACTCAAAGTTGCAGAATAAATCTTTACTGGGTCTAACGTGGTAACATTTCATTAAGTTGATATGAAGCTCAAGAAACAGTCAAACATTTTCTTGAACTGTAACAAAAATTTGGGGGACACAGCCGAAGAAAGAACTATTTTGAATTAGGTTAGGCAGATTGGAAATAAATTTCATTTTTTGCATCTCAACTTTCCAGCAAAGTTGAAACTTATCAAAGTTCAAAAAAAAAAAAAAAAGTGCAGAAACAGGCTATTAAATCATATCAAGAGTATATACGCAGTAAAAAGCGACACCAAAGGTAATAAAATTCCTTATCAAGAGGAACATAGAAACTATTTTCAACCACTGAAATGAAATTAGCTGGAAACAAAATCAGTGACTCAAACTGATGTTAAACAGGGCTATCACTTTCAATTCTCTTAATCTGTTAAGAAAAACTTCAGTAATTCAACTTTTACTATCTCAGTTATTTTGTTCATACTACTGTAATTTTCTACTGATAGATACGTCAGCTCAGAGAAGCTCTCTTTCCTTATGCTACATTCTCTGAATGTTGCCCACTATTTTCTATTAAAACAAAATAATATTATGATGTGTACTGAGGTAATATAAATTAAGTAATTTAACATGTTGCAGCTCTTGAAGGTTCTATTTTTTAATTATTTTTACCATAGAAGAAGTATTAAAAAAGATTAACAAAAAATATCTGTTAGAAATCAAAATTGTTTATCCTGATAACTTAAGGCTTGGGAATCTCTCAGTACTCAATTTCTGGGTAGCCGAAGTAATAGTTCAAGACTAATGGGTGAAAATAGTCTTTTTCTTCAGTTTAATATCTGCGCTCCCTTTCTTTCCTATGCATATACATCTCCCTCCTGTTTAAAACTTGCTTGTAATAAAATACATTGTAATAAAAACCATTTCTTTTTCCCTTTCTCAGTTCATTTGTAAAGAATCAACTTACTTTTTATTAGGTTGGTCATCAATGAGCAAAAAAAGGATTGAAGTTAAAGCATTAAGTATCAAAAAGCAACAAGGATGCTGTCCCAGCCTGCTTGCTGGTAAATACCGAAATCACACAACTGGTTTGCTCCAGTCAAGAGAAACCAAGGCGCAGAGACAAGGAAAAAATTCGTTCATTGACCAGAGGCAAAAAGAAAAGTTGTAAACCCAAGTATTAAATTTGCTACTGTCATTGGCTTTTCTTTCTCTGATGATATTCTCTAACTTTGTTTCTGCTGTCTTTTGGCCGACCTGACTTCCCAGGCCTCCCAGTTCCTCTGGAACCCAGTATAAGTGAATATTCAGTTTTGCCTTTATACAAATTTAAGGTGACAGGACTTGCCACTCTGATCTTTATCAYATGCTCTCTCATTTACTCATAAACTGGCCAAGAGATTGAGTCAATAAACTTACAGTCATTGTACACTGCAATCAAATATTAACCAAAAAACTCCACACTTTCTTATAAAACCTTGATGACAAGGTTACTAGGTTTGGCAAACTTCAAGGTATGTTTCTGTGACAGACTTCCCAAACTGTAAGTTAGGTCAAGATTATCCAGGCTGTCTCTACAAATAATTGTAAATGATTCAAGTTTAATAAGCCAAGAGGGAAATAAAAAAAATTTTTAATACGGATTTGAAAGAATGTTCACTTAAACATAACTTTATTATTGTTCTGAATYTCATGGCCTACTATTTTAAGAGGTATAGAAATCTTCACTGGAAGAATGGAAAATGTGATTGTGAAAGATAAAAATAATTGCTCAATTACATAGGAAGGTGTTGGAACTTTTTTTCTTTTTTTCTTTTTTTCTTGAGTTACAGAACCCCCCTGACTCCACAGCATGATATTTTAAGTCTTGTACAAATTACTAACATGAGAACTTTTGGAAATACAATAGTTGATCAGAGAGAGTTAAYATTTATATCCTACTTTCAAATTTTATTTTAGAAATGCAACAATATTTCTCAGCTTGGCTGCCTACAGCACAGAGGCCCTGCACCTACCTCGTCAGGRCAGGCTGCAGAGCCCTCTCACACAGGAGGCATTTCAGAACAGTTAAGTACCTGTAAATTTACATTAAAGCCTTTCAAGAGAATCTACTAAAATATTCTCTTTCCCTGAATRTATTCATGAAAAGTAATTTATGTTTTGCTCTGCAGAAATTCTGTTTATAATTGAGGCATTAATGATGCTAAAAACTAGGGAGGTAAACTGATTTAGGAAAAAAAATACATCTCTGTATCAATAGAGCTTTCCACCTTCAAACYTACTACCAAAATTCTGAGAGACTGTGTGTTAGGAAAGAGGACCAAATCCATAAGCACTTCTTATTGCAGTAGTATTCTGCAACTTGAATTTGTCGGAGCAAAATATTTTCATTTCTTTTCAAATTATTTCAAGAATTATTCTGTCTAGAAGAGAAATCATGTTTCAGGTCACATGCATATATTTTTCAGGGTCAACGGACAGCTTTTTTTACCCCCTAATCTCTTATCCCAACAGCAAGTGTAAGGCAACAACAGAGTAAAATAAATAGCAGTTAAGGAAGTTTCATTTCAAACAACTCTAGGGAGTTTCTCCAAGCTTCAAAATTTTCTTGTGTTTTATGTAATTCTACTAATATCATCAGTGTAATTGGCTTCTGTCACCTACGAACTTAAGAAGGGGCTTCATTTCTGTTGTCATATTTTTCAGTTAATTTTGTTTTATATATTTTGATTGTTTTCATATCTTAAGGTGACAGAGTAAGACAACCTAGTTATATTATGTTTATATGGTCACCATGGATAAAAGCAGATAACCAAACTAAAAGTTACTCACAGAATCACAGCATATTTGGGGTTGGCAGACACCTCTGGAGATGATCTGGTCCAGCTGCCCTGCTCAAACAGGGCCACCTAGAGCATGTTGCCCAGGATCCTGTCCAGATGGGTTTGGAAAACCTCCAAGGAGGAGATGCCACAACCCCTCTGGATAACCTGTGCCAGTGCTCAACCACCTTTACAGAAACAATTTATTCCTTATGAAATTCCTGTCTTTCAGTTYGTGTCTGTTGCCCCTCATCCTGTCACTGGGCACCACTGGGAAAAGTCTGACCCCATCCTCTTTACATCCTCACTTCAGAAATTTATACACATTAATTAGATCTTCTTGATCCTTCTCCCCCGGCTGAACAATCCCAGCTCTCCTCATATGGAGATGCTCCAGTTCCTTCATTATTTTTGTGCCCTTTGCTGGACTCACTCCAGTAGCTCCATGTCCCTCTAGCACTGGGTAGCTCGGAGCTGGACCCAGGACTCCAGCTGTGGCCTCACCAGGGCTGAGTAGAGGGATTCATTACATCCCTCTACCTGCAGGCAACGCTCTGCCCAGTGCAGCCCTGGATGCCGTTCCCTTGTATTTAAACTCAGACTGGAATTGAGGATATGAAAATTCCTCAGATAAAGTAATTAAAAATAATCATAATTTGTCTGTATGATGAACCGAGCAGGTCTTGGTGCACGKCCTACTAAAATATCTAACTTTTGTCTAATCACACCCTCTTGCATTTGAATTAACTGTGGTCTAATTGCATTCTGTGGAAAATTATATGCCAGTGAAATAATTTTGAATGCTACTTGCCAATTGGAACTGTCTCTCATGTACAAACCGCATGTACATGGAGGAAGGGAGGGGTAATGAGAATATGCAACTTTCTAGCCTGGTGGCTACATTAGTCACTTGGGAAATGAAACATCTGGTTCCAGTCACTGCTCCAGAGAATGTTTAATTTTGTATGTAGAGCTGCACAACAGACCTTACTCTGAGCTCTCTCTTGCCTGGGTAATAGAGCACTTCCTTAGGAGAGGGAAGCTGTGTGTTCAAGTATCCTTAGAGAAGGGAGCCSAATCTGAGTCTGCTATGTCCAGCGTGACTTGCTTCATCACAGGGCTAAGCTGAGTCTGTCATCAAAAGCAGTACGCAGCCACCTCCTTCCTCTCTTATTTCACTATGTTTATACTAGTGAGGGGAGGAGGGGACTATGCATTTTGCTTCAGATTAATGGATTCTTTGACTTTTTTCAAGCAACAGTTTCAAAATTCGATTTCTTCTTTTGAATCTTTTCGTTGTTGTTGTTGTTGAACTGACTTTCATCATGTGACTTGGGTATTTACCTATACATTATGGGGAATCATCAGTGCACTTAATGCAAAGCAGCACCAGGAGAAGACAGCTGTCCTTCCTGATTGCTTCTCTGCSTCCACTCCTTACCATAACTCAGACTCAACTTCTCCTGCAGCACCTCCCTATTGTGCCTGAAAACCTGGCTTAAGGTTGACTGGTCCTGTTCTTTTTGCAAGGTTAGACTTGCTCCCAGATATCAAAGCCCATCTGCTAACAATTTACATAGGTCACGGGGATGAACAGGAGAGCCTTCCTCCAAGCAACCTGAATGTAAATATAAAGAAAAAGGAATATAAAGAGAATAATAGGAGCACAGGTTGCTCCGTCAGAATGTAAATTTCTAATGAATGCTTCAGTCTAATACCACACGAAGTATAAATAACACACCAGGACACTAGATATAATTAAAAAATGAAGACATTGTGAACAGGCATATATGTCAACAGAAACAATTTTAGGAAGATAGTTACACAATATACAGGCAACATCTTTCAGAATTATATGATTACATGTCTTACATACAACAAATACTTCCAGTCAAGTCTGATTCTTTCAACCTCAAAAGCCAGGGCAATAAAAATTTGCTTTTCTTCAACTGTTAAGAAATTAGTATTTAGGGAAAGTCTATAACCAAGAAACATTCAATCACAGCTTAAAGTTTTAAAARTGACCTAAGAGACTCTGGCATCCAAATCCCATTAAAATTTATAAGAATTTGCCACTTAACTCTAAAGTGCTTCATTCATAAATATAAAAAGGCAATGATTACATGCACTGAAAGATATTAGGAAGCCAGAATATAAAAGTGGAAGCTCTTACAGTTCTTCCTAGAAATTTACAGCCGACTGCAGGCACACACAAGATCTTGAAAACTGTTTCACACCATCAATTGAGGAAAAGGAAAATAGAAAAAATAMGTTTGCACTGTTTTTAAAAAGTCAAAAAATCTAGGTGAACTGTCCAGCCTGATATTGAAAACAGCAATATGCAAACCCTCTAGGTAAAGAGAAAAATACTCTTATGAAATCAGACAAACATTCATAGTTAGAAATTATCTTTTGGGTAACAAAGTCTTCTAAAGTTTTTTGGATGCAAATTCATTTTTAATGTTAACTGTTATTCTTTCAACAGGCTGTATTTTAAAATAACGTATACTGCGTATTTCAAACAATGTTAGAATTAAGAGAAACGAGTTTATCATCAGTCCAGGCAGGGATCAATGACACCATTTAAAAGGCTGCTTAAGCCAAAGAGGAAATTTCTTCTTCCAGGASCTCAGTGTGATCCAAACCCTGTCCATGAAACAGGCAAGATGACTCCCCGACAACAGGCAGATGTGGGAGAGTAAGTGTGTCCCCCCAGCAGCAGTCAAGCAAAGAGGTTCTTCCTGCTGGGGACACCTCAAAAACAAGTTCAAAGAAAGTCAGCCACATGAAAACCTCTGCAGTATCCCTACAAGGAATTTTCTAAATGAACACTTCTTTCATTATTTTTGTTTCTCCCTGCTCAAATCACTGCTTACATCATGCACGCTCTGAATTCTTGTACCTCCCACTTCAATTCTCTGCACRGGGAAGGAACATCCCAGATTTTCAAAGGATGCTATAGGCCATAAACCCCAAGGCAGAATATTTTGCCAGTGTAACCAACATAGTAACTGGAAGTAGAACTCAAGGGTGCTTTCTGTCTTTAAATGTAATGCTAAACCAAATGGTAAACAAAAAGGGAAAAAGCACAATTATGAATTAAAGTCAGTGCCTTGTAAAATACCAGAAGAATAGTAGTGCTAAGTTTACATCAGTCCAGCAGAAATCAGGTAAAGGGAGGCAACTCAACACYAGTATCTTGGGTATTTTGACAGAAATACACAAGTTTTACATAGATTRACTGGTTCTACTACATTTTCATTATGTACTAACTCTCTACAAGAATTAACAATTAGGAAAAAGGGCTGAAAAGTTACAAAAAGATGCAAATAGTGAGCACTACTAGGAAAATAACCAAAATTCACTCTCTTTCTCAAAAAGTAGATGAAATGGGTATATTTTCTAAAGAGCTAAAAAATTAAAACAAAACAAGACCCTGYATTTTTTTCATTCAGTGAAATGACATCCAAATGAAAGTGTGGGGAATTCCTTGCCATCTCACTTCAACTTAACATTATCTATAGATAACCATAGAAATTTTACAGGTAGTTGCCCAGATGCTGACAACATATTTATCAATAATCTATGCTAAYATTTACCAAAAATATTTTATTGCATTTCTTATTATTAGTATTTGGTCTTTTCCAGAAGAAAATAGTAACAATAAATAAGTAATAATAGTAATAATACGAAAAATATGCAATACTGAAAGGYAATGCTATAAAATCAGAACATTCTTAGTCCTACAGTTTTTAAAGTAATAGTTATTTAGATGTGAAATGAATCAGAGAGAACAGAATGGCAAAAATCCTTGCTCYCTATGCAGGTAGCGTGTTACACATTTTAACATCTTCCCAGGGAGAGAAAACTTTCCTTGTTCCCCAGGTATGATTGACTTCTGCTTTCCTACTATTTTGTTTTTGAGCATTACAAGGCCCTTCTTACTTGAGTATCCTCATGATAATTTATCATAYGGGGAGAAGTTGAAAAGCAACGGTGACAAGAGCCCTGTAGGATATTAATTTGAAATTAAACCCAATGGTATGCAACAGGACTATAAGAACACCCAATATAATTTTAARATACATAAAAATATTATGAAGTATAAAAATGGAACCCTTCCTATAAGGCTATATTTTGATCTCACTCATACTACTGTGGCTGAAGCTGGTCACCATGGCAGATGTTGCTAGATAACTACAGTTAGARCTGAGACAGACTTACAGACACAACCAGCACCATGGAAGGATCAACTCTGATTAAAAGACGCAAAACAAACAAGTAAACACAGAGAGACAGACAGAGAGAGAGAGAAAAATATGCCCAACTTGTCTAAACATACTCTAAAACCACTCCAGTGCAAGAGAAAAAGTTTAAGGTAATTACTGATGGCTAATAAAGAAAATAATAAGATTAAATGATGTAATGAAAAATGGAGGGATTTTTTGAATTCTCCTGAAAGCATAAAGTCATCAGCTAAGCTTGAAAGAAAACCTTTTGGCAAATAGATGTCTGCAAAAAGTACGAGGAAACAAAGAAGATTCCAAACTAGATGGGAGATGTCCTGGCTCAGTGCTTCTCAGCATTTTCATGTTAATAACTCTTAGGTGGTAGTCTATGTTTTTTTCCCATAATAAGGAAAAATCAAGGAAAGAAATGTGTCAGTGATACATCTATATAAACACAAGCTCAGAGACAACGACAGTGCACTTGACTTTGTGTAAAAATTCTGAAGGAGAGGAAGCAGCAAGATATTCCTGTAACCAGAAACATCAAACTGCTAAGGTAGGCTCCACTTTGAAACCACAACACCTGCATCTAGGTCTCCACAGGCACACTAGGCGAGAGGGACGTTTAAGACTCATCCCAGCTGCTGACCCATAGGTGCCCAGCACTGAAGCATCCTAAGGTAAGGGTGATGGTCAGGTCAGCTCCTGCTCCCCAACTGCCTCAGCAGACCCAGCTGGCTGCACCGGGCTAATGGCTGTGAAGAACCAATGAAGTAGCCCACAGGTGCACCTCATCATCTGAGCAGCTCCACCACATGCTGGCTGTCTTTCTGCCTAAAGCTATTTCAAAAAATGCAGTTCTGTTGAGCCCAAAGACTGATTTGGTGCACCTAACTCCCCCAGTTTCTTCCAGTGATGTTCCCAAGCCCTGCAGTCTATAGAAACTTGTGAAAAGAGAGCCAGATTCAGTACCCRAGAGGCCAATTTGTCTGCACTACTTTTTCTGAAGTTTTCTACTCCAAAATCCTCTTTACTGATGTTTTTAATGTGCTGTGCCTGATTTATCATGGTCTTTGAGTAATTTATCATTTAATGCAACWTATGCTTGTATAAATACAGTTACATTTGTCCAATTCAGAGCTTTTTGCAAGCAYTGTCTGATAAATGTGTAAAGCCTTTCTAGATGGTTAATAGATACTTTCACCTTTTTGCCAAACAGCAATAAATTCTGAAAGTCTGTTTTCAGTTAGTATTTCTGCTATCAGAGAAACCACTAACAGACAACAGGTAGTATGAATTTATATCTGAATTATAGCTACAGAGCTGCAGACACATTATACAAATCATTTTGGCTCACCCTGATCGGAAATCAAAAAAACAACAGTCTATGCTAACCAATTTCAAACCAGCAGCAACTGCGCCCAGATAAATTATAAATTCCCAGAAGTCATTATTGTGTCCAGCTCTGAATGCAAAAAAGTAGCTCCTTTCTCAATTTCACATCAGTTACTTGCTCAGAGAAAGAATATGGACAGCATCGCAGGCAAAACACAGCTAACCATTTATTTTATTGGTTAGTTTTTTTGATTGATTTACATATTACTTGACTACCTAGGGATTTTGCATGAACTGTCCCATGCAAAAGTTTTCAACATAATAGTGACAATGACATTTAAAGTGATGTATCAAAAAAGAATATGTGTTACCATAGCCAAATATTTCATTTTTAATTAATTAAGAGCCTTGAAATAAACAAGAATGCTTCCTTTAAAAATGTTTTACACTGCTATAACACTGCTATAGTAATCAAAACAATTTAATACATCCAACATGTTTCAGACAAAGTAGGCTGGAAAAGTTCAAATCAGATTTCAGTAATTTCTGGGTTTTGCTATGAGACTCGTTTATTGTCATTTATTCCACCAGCACATAATAGGAGGCTYACTCTGAAGAAGGAAGGAGGAGATCAGCACTGAAGTAATAAGTGTGGAGGGGTGTAGATAAGAAGAGCCTCTTATAAAATTGCAAGCTTAATCTCCCTCCACCCTGTGCTGCCCTAGGAAAACACAAACAACAAGGAAAAGCATAAGAAAAAAAAACAAAAATAGGAGTAACATTTTCACTGTGATCTGCTAGACGACATAGRGGAAGTTTCACTTCTTATTTCTCCCTTTCAATTATTTAAAACTACCTGAATTATTTTCCAAATACCAACATTTAGTTTCCATGACTGTTAGTCCCACCCACGTAACTGCCTTCTACAAGCCTTAAATCAGTCCTGAACAAGAAATTCTTTTAAAACAGACTATATAAGCATAAAAATCTCAAAAACTGTAGTATCACGTCACATAATCTCAAAATGCAAAGTTGTAACTGAGAAACCTGCCCAGTTGGGAAGGACATAAAAACTTGCTAAATGCWGAAGTAACCTGCACCGCAATGCGGTCAACAGGCAAAACACGCCTGACGTTTCTGCTGTGGTCCCAGCACACTGTAAACAAAAACGCGAATATGAAACACTGCCGGGGATGCCCTGGGCGTCCCACCCTCTTCAAGCAAGAGTTTCTGCAGCTAAAGGAGAGCTATTGCTTACGAATATTTTTATTCACCGAGGAACAATAACTAGTGAGCCTGTAAATTGTTTCTTCGGGCAGCTTAGAACTTCAACTCCYGTTGGACGTGGTGGCCCGAACGCCCGGTGACCCGTCCCGGTGCTGGAGAGGTCTTGCCGCAGGGCGTCCTCGGCAGGTGGGGWCTCGGCGGCGCGCGGCGGTCGCATCGCATCCCGCTGCTCCCTGGGCCCAGCGCTGACAGCTCCTAACGAACGGCAACTGTCTCAGCTGGAGCAACCAAAGGAGGCGATGTTTATAAAAGGAACGGGTCACCCTGYGTTCTGTCAAACAGCTTTTAGCAAAAAAAGAGAAGAAAGAGGAAGAGCTAACTCCAAATACTTAAATCAAGATACTTCAGATGGATCGTACCAGCCCAATCCTTACACCCCCCAAAAAGTATTTTTTTTTTGCATTTTTATTCTTTTTTTGGGAGGGGAGGGGGATGTTCAGAGGAGGTGTTATGCCTCCGACTTGTCTCAAGTATATATCCTAACGAAAATAGTATGTAAAAGCAGTACTGTGATCCTCTGTGTTCTCTGCACCTGGAGTACAGATGAAGTTTGTTCTGTTTTCTAAACAGAAATACTCCTTCCCTGCCTCCATCCTTCAAATCATGAGTCCCACGAATTACCCTGGGACTAGAAATTCAGACTCAATTTTCCCCTCTCAACTTATCTCTCACCACCAATAACAACAATATCACAGGCCAAATCATTCACCCTGCTGCACCTGTTCAGCTGCAGCAAAGGCATAAATTCACCGACTTCCGAAAGAGCACATTGGTACAACGCAGCAGATCAGACAGTCAAAGCTTTGTGTGTCATTACACTGGCTCATTTTATTTATTTCATTTTGTGAATGTTCATCTGTTGTTGCAGGATAGCAATATATTTTAAAAGGTTATTCAATATTGTTTGCAGTAGCATTGAGTTCTAAATATAATATTTAATATTTGCCCATCCTTTAACTATAGGAACAAGSAGATAAGACTGACTTTCATCTGTTTTATTTCTTAGACAGTCGGGTTGACAGTGCCCTAACAGAAACTTAACCGTAACCACCYCCAAGCAAATATGCTTAAAAATATTAACGTCTTTCAGTTTGCAGGGAGAAAGTAAATCATACTGTCATGAGATCTCTTAATTTATTTGTATAGTAGAATTGTAAATGCAGCAGAAAACAGCTTACTGTAATGTAAACAAAGTCTTGCATGCAGCGCTAACAGGACAAGTTTATTTAATATAACGTATTACACTAACCCACCATTGCTACCTTTCAGTTTATACTTCTATGGTAACAAACTGTTATAACAAACAGAACCTGTGTGTTAAAATCCAATATGAAGTAGTAACACTGATCTTTCTCAAACTTAGCATGCTGTTCAGCATCTTATTCCTTACTTCATACTTTTGTCATTTTTTTTCAAAAGCCTATTCAAAAAAACAGTAACTCAAAGATTGAATTTAATTCTTATTCTTGAACTTGGATTAGCTGCAAATTTAGTGAAATCTGACTGCCATGGCAGATTATATAAAACAAAATAGAAAAACTACTCATATAATTATGTATATACACAAAACCTACAAATTATAATGCTCAGAGTGTGTTAAGGTATTCTAGAGCTCAGTTTCATTCTGGTATTACTTTAAATTTATAAGCTACAAAGGAAAATTCCTGAAAAACCTTATAYTGGATATCCAGACACACAAAACACTCAACTGCAGGTAAAATTAGTACTTAATAAAGTCCATGTAGAGTATTCAGCACTTGAAGTACCAAAGTACCTAAGCATTTAACTATAGAAACTGTGGGTATTTGTCATTTTGTGCTTCAGATTCTCATCTATAAGTCTAGTATAATAGAAGGAGCCATGCTAGACTGAAGAAATTTACCAGCCTGCAGAAGCTCAATTTGAAACCCATTGAAAAAAAAAGTGGATTTTCAACAGTAAATTAGTGAAATACAAAGGTAAAAACTGCAAGAGAGTTTGTAATGATATAATTTAAGATGGGCTCCAAGAATTCAAGATATTTGAGTAGCTAGTACGACAGCTGAACCCGTATTTGTCTTGARTATCAAATAGTCTTGGGACTCCAGAATTGTGCTTACGTTTTCTCTCCAAATACAGCTGAAGGAAGAGACGATTTCTCTCTTCCCTCAAAACAAACTGCGTTATCGTGACTCTTTAGAAACACCCTACATCATATATAAAGCTGAAGGAGGCTGCAAAGGAGAGAAAAAGTCTTACAGGAAGAAAGGCTTAGGGACAAGCTGCAGTTTGTTCCTGCTTTGCTTGTTCCTGATCTCCAGGGATAAAGCAAGAACAGAGAAAGGTTCCAATGTCTTAATCTGTTGGACAATTTGCCTCATCCAGGAGCTGCTGAGAGCATGRCCTGCTTGTTTTCATGTCCTTCTGTAGCCCCTACCCACAGGAGAAACCTCCACGGTGACCAAAGCTGAGGGAGCTCTGGCTGTGAAGGAAGCCCTCCTCACAGCCACCCCTGCTTAACTAGGTGGAGGTATTAAAGTGCCCTGTGGCCACAAACCAACAGGGCCAAGCTTCTCTAAAGGATTCCCTACTAGCCAAAGCGACTGCCCAGGCTCTAAGAACAGCTGTTAAAAATAAATAATTTATTTTTAAAAATTGCTAGCATCATGCCAAAGAAAAATGGAGGGGGGGAAAAAAAAGAGAAAAGGAGGGGAAAACGAGAGAGAAAAAAAGAAAAAGGGAATAGAGGAAAAGCACATGGCCAAAGGGATTACAATGTGGGGAAAAAGATATTAAGGTACCTTCCATTTAAAAGTATGAGACTTCTCGTTGGGATTTATCATTCGGACGTGTGAGAGTTGAACACTTAAACATATAACTGAAGAGCTAATTCTGCATGGGCTCACCTTTTTATAAAAAGGGACAGTTCTGGCCCTCTGAGTTCAGTTCTAATACTTAAGGAGAATTACAGGCCATCTGATGAGCTGAAGAACACAATGACCAACCTTGGGGTATGGGGGGGTAGGGAAGGAGAACCAACCTGGGATTCAAAACTGCCTTTCTTTTTTCCCCCTCCTCTGAGCACGCTGCAGGTCCAATGGCCACCATCCYCCCACAACGGGGCATCAGGACCCCACTTTATCAGGCGTTCCTGCTGTGAACCTGAAGGCATGGGTCATCCCACCTGCAAGGCCTGTTCATATTGGCAAGACGCCGACTACACCTGTCCACTCTGACCAACTAGATGTATTCAGTATTATTATTAGCAAATAACAACAAAAGCAATAGTCCCCATGAGGGAGATGTCCATAGACATCAGACTCCATGGGGAAGGCTGAGCCCGAGGTGGAGCTGAGCACCAGTCAAGACCTAGGCACGCTGAGCTGTCGGGGTGAGGGCGAAGTGCACAAATGCCAAAGAAATCGCTAACCACCTGCTATACCCATCCTGCTTAGTAAACACGTTTCAGATCGTATGACACTGAATAGTGCAGCTCTGCTCAGGTGGCCACCCCACCGGAACTCCCTGTGACAACGGCAGCAGATACCTATTTACTGACTGAGGCTCTGCCAAAGGGAGAGGTTTGCACARAATCAAGGAATGACAGTCACCGTCCAGCTGACTGCCATGTGAGTGAAAACCCAACCACCCCTTCAACTGAAGGCATGAAAACCTTTCTCTGCCTTATTTCTARCCTTGGAAACCAAGAACAAGGGGCATGGGACCAGACAGAAGCTTGCGTTTAGATATCCCCCTCTCCACCATCCTCTGCCCATTACACCTTACAAGTGGGCCCTGGGCTTCCTCACCACACAGCCTTCATCTCAGTCCGCTTCATGCACACTTGCAAGGTGTTCCTGAAAGTTCATGGCAGTACGAATAGCAGCTCGGGGGAAGAAAGCCTCCTCAGAACAGGGGGAAGTAACAGGGAGGAAGGAACTTACCCCACGAGCATCTGTCTTACAAGAGCGGCGCGAGAAGCAGACCAGCGGGAAGAGGGCTGCCTGCCTTGCTTTCCCACGGACCTGTGCCTCTCCTCCCACACCAGCACTCTGTGCCAGTTTGCACCAGAGGCTGAGTCCAGAAACCACAGCTGAGACCAGCACCCAGCCGTTCTCCTAGTRCTTTCAAGTGAAAGTAAAGCTTCCTCTCTACACTGTTAACATCTTTTTCAGCTTCATGAGGATGAGTTTTTAACCGCACAGCAGCATCCACTTTAAGTATTATTTCACAACTAGCCTAAAAGTTATTTCCTTGTTTATATTTGTTTTGTGTTTCTAAATTACTTTTCGATTTAATTCTYAAATGGTGATAGTCTTCTTAAACAACAGGTAATTCCTTTCCAGTCAGGAGAATATGTGGCTTATGCACATCTAGATATCACCTATAGTCTGGTCTCTATGTCTCCCTCCTTAAGGTCAAATAGGGTTGTTTTGGAGTTTTTYATTATYATTTTTTCCTGATAATACTTCTTCAGAAATAAAAATTCTAGCCAAAGATCATACAAAAATAGTAAGTTGATAATAATCTTCATCTCTCAAACAGGAAGCTTAGTTATCTCCCCTAATTTTACGTAGGCTATTTAAAGGAAGTGCTGACCAGTAATTCAAAGCTGGCCATGATAGCAACCCAATTTCTCTTTATTGTATGGGATGTATCAGACAGATGGGTTTGTGTTTTTTTGGGCAGCAACCCATGACACAAATGCCCTCAACCTTTCTTGGTGCAGACCTCTCTCTGCTTTTGAAGGCAGTTATACCAGTCATTGGAATCACTGCCAAAGAGGAGCAGAGGCAAAGGAAGAATTTATCTTGAGTATAAATGTGGTCCTTGGACTTTCTGAAAGTTGGACTGGCACCATTGAGCTTCACAAAAAACATWCATAAATCTCTAAATACTTCTTCAAAACTCTGAACTAAAAAAGCTGGAAAACTCACCAACTTCTATGGAGAAATCGATGTACAGCAGGTGTTGAGGTATGACTGCAGTTTTAAGTACTCATTACTCTACACAATACCAGGCACCAGTACTGCCTGCCTTTAGTCCAGAAACAGTTTGTAAAGAATAGCCAGGTTGCTTGTTCCATCTTCTGCCATGTGGGTCAGGGCAGAGGCTCATATTGCTGGAGAGCAGGGGAGAGCGAGAAACTAGCAGCAACCCACCCTCCATTTCTTCAGACTTCCTAGAATTGGGAGTAGTTCAGCTATGTCCAGACAGGAGGTGGCTTTTAAAGGAGCAGCAAACATTACTAGTATTAAAAGGCAACACAAGGAATAATAGTGACTTCATGTAGTGGCAAAATTCTACCACTGTCCTCAAAACATATCAGCACCACTTGTTAGGAATAATCTGTTGCTTATAAATAAAAGTGATTTTAAAAGTTACTGCTTTCCAAAAAGTGGTTCACAGTACTACAATACACTTCTTTTTATYTGGAGTTTGGTTTTTGTGGCATTTTTGTTTGTTTTCTGGAATCTTATAATGAGGATTCAACTGGTACTGCACACTGCTGCCAGAGGCATAAAAACTAGAAAAAAGACTTCATAGAGGTCTAGCAKTCCCCTCTTGTCAGTAATAACAAAACTGATGCAGATCCTTAGACTAAAAGGTCAAAGATTCAAGAGTGACTAGGAAAAAAAAAGGAACTTAGGCACAGACTAACATCCTACCATAGAGTAACTTAGATCACGAACTTGCAGCATGTTAATGGCAAAGTGCATGCCCTTATTCCTTAGTAAATACAGTCACTGAGGTTCTGTAATTCTGTAGGAAGGATATTTTCTACTTTTTTTTTTCCCCTAGAGGACAGGAGAAGGAACTCTTAATCCTWTTCCCTCACAGAAAAAGCCAGCCTATTTTACCAATATCTATGCAGTAACCAAATGCATTTGCACTCTGTTGTCTCTTCAGCCTTTTTAGAGAAAAGATATAATATTYGTTCTTTTTCCTTTGTTGTATTTTTAAACATTTGTGTATTAAAAAGGAAGCACATGCATTTTGCTCCTGCTTCAAAACCATAGTCCCAAGCAAGCAAGTTTATTGCAACAGGAGCTCTGGCAACATCTTTTATAAAAGAAATTTACTAAAAAGACATTTATCAAAAAATAACAAAWWTTTTTTTTTGCATTCTCATTTTCTTTGCATGCTTACCTGCCAAAAGTTTTTTATGCACTTGTCACAAAACTATTTTTTGAATAGGATCCAATTTCTGGACATGGACCTAAACCACCAGGTATTTGCCAAGGTCCCCAGAACATTTTACAGATGCTCTGGTAAATCATTTTTGACACACAGTTTAAAATTAGGCTAGACTAGCCTAAAAACAATCCCAGAAAAGTAATAAAGGAGTTGGACAGTTGCTTTGACAAAAAAAAATGTTTCTTGTTAAAACACCCTCTGGAAGAGAGATCTTTGCTCCTCCACCAGCATATAAAAGTCTTAAATTTTCCATAAACACATACATTTGTGCTAAATCTTAATGATTTGTGCTACATGATAACGAGCAGGTAAAACGCAGCATTACAAAGGACTCGCTGCCCTAAGGGCGCAAAGTGCCCTCCTTCCCGTCAGCAGYGGGATGCAACGCTGCTCTAGTGCAGGGAGAAGCGGACCTCCAGCACATCCTTTTCTCCACCACTCACCTCCCCTTCCACATCTCCTAAAAGCCCRAAGCTGCCCTTCAACAGGCATCATGAAAAACACTCTGTAAGGACACTGGAGCTCTAGGCATTGCATCTCTGTGAGCGTGCAATAGTCCAGGAGAAAGCCTACAGGTGACCTCCTGCCTCTGCTACAAATCTTGCCCTAAAAAGGCATTTCTGGACAGGCTGTAGCCGCTCTGCGCTTGGTCCACCCAGCTCGCCTCCAGCACTGTGCTGCASCAAGCATTGGGAGCCTCTCCCTGCTGCCCCCGTGCTCAACCTTGTATTTAAGGTGTTTAGAATTAAATAAGCCCTGAGCTAGAACTGATTCTCCACGTCTCCATTAGAAGTCCAATAGAATTACCGGTTCTTCAAAAATCATGCTGAAAATCAAGTAGATCGTGCAAGATCAGATGATCTTCATGATCAGATCTCAGCTTTCAATCCTAAATGATACAAGAACATAGAATAGGAGTTAAAACTACAACAAACACACAAAATATTTTGGTAAAAGTCAACCACCCTCATATACCTCAGAGACCATTTGTATGGCTTTCCAAGGTGTCAGGGATTTACTTTTATCAGGACTGTGTCAATACATATCTGGTTAACCAGTCATTAATATCATCACACAGTCATCTCAATGAGATGAGGCAATCTCATTTGTTAGCCACACAAACCATTTTAAAGTGGTCTTAATTGTGAGCTTTATCTTTCTGAAGGCCCTTAAAATGTACGCACCTTGCCACTGCTGCAAATACATAGAAAAGCATAGCCAGAATGTAAGATCGAGGTAAACTCTGGTCCCTAAGATAAACAGCAAGATTCCTACTGGCCACAACTGGAACCCATTTATCTTCCCTACTACAGCAYGAAGGAAGGCAGGCAGGCTGTTATCAGAAATAACGTATAAAGAGGAAAACACAGTTTTAAGTGGATGGAAAGCAATACCTTAGAGCTTAATTTTAAGATCTTACTAACTTCGTGGGTTTTGCCTTTCTTTCTTCTATGGTCACAACACTAGAGGAAAAACTCCGGTGCAATATTAGATTAAAATACCAACTTGGGAACGATCATTCCCAAATTGTAGTTCCAGCTCCGCTACTCACATTTTGCACCAGGGCAATTCAATTAACCTTTCTCTCTATTTGCTTACCTTCCTGTATAATGGGGATAATATCTGCAGAGAAGGGCCGTATAAAGCTTAATCTTTATAAAGCTCCCAAGATGAAATGGAAATGTGCCATCCAAAATACAATGTGCACAAACAAGCCACTTTATACTAGAAATAGTTGGGAAAAACTACAATTGAACAATTATCCACCAGAGATTTCTGGCATTTCTTTATTGAAATCAAAATGCTTCACAAAAATCACATTCAATGTACTGTCATTTAATTTCAAAAGATTTTTTTTGACATTTTTTGAAGAGTGTGTGGGCTTATTTGTAATTGGACAGAAAAAAAAATAAATGCTCCATAAATCCATTTAATTTCAATAGTTTTATTTTAAAAACATTGATCTGAGTTAACTATATGCATTACACACTTTGGAAATTTTAAGTTAAAAACTATCAGCTTTGTTTTAAAACTCATTCATGTTATTCTCTTTCAAAAAAAACTTTGAATAAAGTTCTTTGAATTCCGAATATATCATAAACTTCAGTTTCAGAGTGGTAACAACAAAAAAAGTTCAATTGTATGCTGTTGTTTATATAAGGCTCTTGTAAAAATCAAGCTGTAGCTTTACATATAAAAGCTATTCCTAGTAGATTTTCAAGTAATTACAAACTTTTTATACTTAAGAAATTATTCATTAAATGTAACATGCTAATAAATCCTGAAATTTTATGATGAATTAAGCCCAAAGGTTAGAGATTTAGTGTTTTCTATTTAACATTCATTTTAATACCAGAATATAACCTGAACTCATGTTAAATACTGTATAACTTTAGTTTTTCTGCTCAGCGGATATGTAAAAAAATCCCTCGGAAAAATAAAATTGCTAGAGTAAGTCATACTGATTTTTTTCTCTGTTAATTTTATCTGCAATAACAAGCTAAATCAGGGAGTAAACTGAAGAGCCTGTGCAGGCCTAAGAACTCCTTAACAAGTTACACACTGCGATTACCTAAGATTTCTGCAACCCATCATAAATTTTTACTGAAATAGGCATGATTATCTCACTCTGAARCACACTTATAAAAGTGTCATGATACAATGCTTTGCTCTACAGTTCCTCCCTAGGGGACAGCAAGGCACTTAAAATGCTAATTTTTACTGTGGTTCAAGGGCAGATTTTTATGCCTGATCTTACAAGGTCTAGATCAACAAGTGGACCAGAAGGAAGTCAGGTAGGTTGAAAACAGCAGTCTTCAAATATCCTGCCTACTTCCTAAGCCCTCCTGAGCTTTAGCTTTGCACAAGCCAACCTCCTCAGCTACCAAAACTCTGCTTCTRCACACACCTCAGGCTCAGGTTCAGCATAAACCCTCAAACTACRCCATTAAATCGAGCTCTCCCACTAACCACTTAATTTAATTAAAATAAAAGAGGAGAGGAAGAGATGGGTGCATGCTGCCCCATCTACTGCCCCTTATACGACAGCACCCTTGTGCTGCGCAGCTGTGTTAGAGGGCTCCCCTTCTCCTACATGTAAGCCCCGCTCCAGGGCTTTATCAAGTGATTGCCTATTCCTGATTATAGAAGTTTTATTTGTAAAGTTTCAATAGTTCCTRTTTTTATTGCAGTGTAGAACAGAAAAGCTTGCTTTTTTTCCCCTCTCCTTTTAGCTACAAAATTTGAAGGCAAAAATCTTTATCCTGCCCAGTTCCAATCTTTACCTGCAACATAACAAAGAAGAACCTACTTATTTTCAACTATCCAACTCTTGGCTGCATGCTATAAACATWAAACCTCTCAATATAAGACTGTTGAATCATTTTTACTGAAGATATTAATTATAACTAATCATAACTGCATCAGTGGAAACATCTGCACACACCCTTCTGCCTAAAGTTCACTCATTTAAGATTTTATTTAACAGGATGCATTTTAAGCCATAGAAAGATTTATTTAAATAGGAGCTTCCTTACAGGTGTGAGTAGGCCATTCAAATTATTTAAATCAAGCAGACAAAGGTTTATTGTACAACGAAGCAAGATCAGTGACACAGGGGATCAACACATTCTTTGGGGCAGAAACACTCCCTGAATGGAGTTAAAAAAAAATATATTATTACTTGCAGCCAGAATTGGTTGGACATTGATTCTGAAAGATCTCAGACACAAATTTGGCTTCTCCTAGCTTACTCGACTGCTGCCTGCCAGTTAATCCGCAGTAATCAGCCAGGCTCGTGCTTTCAGACCCTTGCAAATTCAAGGGGAAAATGCAGCTCAGCTGAACTATGTTAACTCGTTAAGCCACAGTACTGAAGCCAAGTGTTTTGGGCCTACAAAGAAAGCAATTCTGTGTTTATAAACTGCTATATCTTATTTATTCCTATCATTATTTTGTCATCTATTCAATTAGATCAGAAGAGTAACAGGAAAATCAAGTTTCTTGCTCTTGTCAAAAAGTATGACAGTCTGAAAAGATTTAGGGAGATGGAATCACCAACATTAATGAATTAATCCATATTCTTCAAAGTATGTTTTAAATCAATAATAAATACCTAATTGATGTTTTGAGCAGAACAATCCAGAGTATTAGAGAGAGAACATGGGAATATTCAAAATAATATACACAAGTAAAAATTACAAATTCAGTACATTCAGATGAAACACATAGTCTTTCTACATTTGCCCTGAATGGCTGACATTACTTTTAGGGCAATTTTCTGACCTGCATCCAAACACTCTTCTCCAAAACATTCAAATAGACCTCGCTATCATATTGCTGGGGAAGTAGCTTCGATCCTACTACCAGTCACCAAACAGCCAAACATGTGGCTTCTCTAGTGTAGACTCCTAGCTACCCAGAAACATGCACTGAAGGGTCTTTTTCTAAGGAACTGTTTGGTTTTGTGATCCTCTGGAAAGGAGGGCACCTAGGTGCGCATGCACATTCATAAAAGCCAGCAACCTCCCCAGAAGTGCTATTACTACCATGTAAAAACTGAGGTCAAAACACTTTTTTTTTYCCCCTTTCCTTTAAGGAGACTAAAATAAGACCCATACTAAGAATTTTGAGTTATCGCCAATAAGAAATAATAAATGATCAGGCAGTAATATAAAACATCTGGATTTTTAAAATAAATTTTAGTTTCCACAGTTGGAAAGAAAATTTTGAAATAACAAATATTTAATGTGAATGCAGATCAGGACCTTTCTTTGAAAAACTCAGTAAGAAGAAGCCAAGAGAAAACTATGATGAATCACTATTTTCTCCTGTTGTCAAAAACGCATGGATGAAGAGCTTCCTTGTGGGAGGCAGTCCTAGGGACGTAGCACCACCAGTTCCTACCCTGTTTGCCTGCTGCACGCACTCTGAGAAATTCTGGCTATTGTATTGCTTTCCAGAAAAGCTCAAGCAAAACAGCAAGTGAATCCTTTTTTCCCCTTATACCCTATAACCAAGGGGGGAAATTCAGTAAACCAGCTGAAAAGAAACTGAGTAATGCTCTATTCTTCGGCTGACTTCTGCTAGTGTAGGTATAATCTTAGGTATATTATAAGCCAACATTTTATAAGCTATTTTGGAAGATTAGATAGAATTTGCAATTTGCTCTTTGCCCTCTTCCCAGATAACATAAATTAGAACTCGCAGACGTCTGCAGAACTGGAAAAGTTTCCAGGCCTCTAGCAAAAGAAAAAGTAAGCTTAACCCGACATAACTGGTGCTCCTGTGATTCACACCACTGCAGCTATACATCAACCTGTAGTTTACATACACGTTGTTTATGAGATCGCAAGTGTGTTTGTATCGTACTGTCTTAGACCCAGAAGCCCCAGATAATACTTTTAGTAAGTGGTAACAGCAACACTGAGATGATCTCCTGGCCATAATGAAACTTAAATATGCCTGTCAAACCAATACGAATTCAAAGACTGAGCTGGGGACGGGGGGAAAGGGGACATTTTTCTGCTGAACGGCAGAGAAACCAGCCCCGGTAGCCCTCACAGCCGCAGCACAGCAAGGACGAACAGCAACCCATGCTCATGAATGCAACCCTACACATAAATCTGCTCAGTCAGGGTACTCCAGAGGGTAAGAGAATGATATCAACTATGTTCACATTTCACCCTCTGCAAGGAAACTGGATTTGTGCTCCTCTCCATTCCACACTTTGGACTACCAAGGGCCTCGAGTCTTTGCTTCTCAGCTCTACGTTTTCCTTGCAACTGATATGCTGGCTTCTTCAGTGGAGTTGGTTGTTTCATGAAGTGGGTATTTCCTTCTTCAAGCATTCACACTTCTTTCTTCAGAGGAGGAGCTGAAGATATTCCTGATATTTCGGCTCGTCTGCCCTTTCACCCCTCATCCCCTTMTTATGGTCAAAGACTGCTGGCTGTTGAAATGGCAGTCTTCTGCCATTACATACGTATGACTTGTATCTAAGAAGGTTTAACTATGTTATCTTCATTTATGATGCATTTTCCATGCTATTTTTCTCTGCAGTACTTCTTAGACTCTGTAAAACTCTTCCTTTAGTTTATTTGAAGGTTCTATTTACTTTTACGGAAAACAGCCTTACTTACAGAATCTGATGTCACCAAAAACAAAAAATAGGGGAGGGACTAAGTAGCCTCCTGATGTCCAGTCCAGCAGTATAAACAAATTACTGAGGAGATATTCAATGTTGCAGTCTCCATCTGTTTTCAGGCCTAAAAGGAACTGCTTGCTCAATAACCTGCAAATTCTCACATCTAGTTCATTATATCCACAGTAGAAGATTTTGCTGCTATACCACTTAAGTTTTATTTGTGTTCACATACGATTAGATTTTACCTTCAACTACTTCAGCTTCAGCTATCTAACAATTCATGCATCAGTGTCAAATAGATAAGCAACACCCATGTTCCATCTTGTTTAAGGAAAATATTCCAACTAGGGGATGTAGTAGTTTATTAAACAAATCACTTCATTTTGCAGGATATGTATACTCCTGTTTCTCTTTTTAGGTACATTATGTTCTTTTCTGAYGAGTTTTGGGAGAAACAAAACCACTCTGCAAACCCAGCATCTCTGTCCAAATCAAAAACACTGTTTATGGCAGTGCGTGTGCCTCCTTTCCACATGTTTCACACTGCTCCTTGCAGGCAAACTATTTGCATTTTACAGAGTCCTCTAAAGACTTTTTTCTTTGCCTTGCCTTTGTTTGTTTCCCTAGATTGAGACTATGAATGTTTTGAATAGAAAATTAGATAATGCTATTAGGTCAGAAATCTATCATGGTTGTCTTCTGCAATCTAGAATAGCCCCCCCTCCCCAACACACACACACACACACACACACACACACTCCCACTAGGATTTTCTTTTCTCAGATTGTGATTCTCAAACACCATCATGATTTGCACTCAAATCCTTCACAATCCTATTTTTCATCAGTCTCAAGTCTGTAAGAAACGCCACAATAGTTTCTTTGAGCATTTATATGAAGCTAACAGCACAAATCTTAAACTGAGTGCTGTATTGCTCATATTTCTATAATAAACTGAGATGTCTTGCTTTTCTTTGCTTAAGTGTACACTACCAAAGAGCTGTTGGATTACAATATACAAATCGTTATCTTTCTASTGATCTGCCCCATCAGTAGTTGTAGTTGTACTTATCTTTAAGCAGCAGCTTATACCAGAAAGCATTGACCAAGCAAGCAGTAGAACTAAAGCTTCAGAAATGTTTTTTTTTGTTGTTGTTGTTTTGTTTTTAGCACACATGTATTGATGATAGGAAACACCCCCCAAAAAAAAAAAAAGTGATAAAACAAATCAGCAAACCTTGGGATATACACTTTGCACACAACCCTTAGCTTCTGTTTATCTTTCTTCCTCCCTAAGGTGGAAGGATATAGAAAGAAGAGTACTAATAGCATTGCAATGTGATCAGTTCAAAAATATAGCAGGCTCRATCTTTAATCTTTTTAAGGCAAGAAGATTTCTATTTTGCTAGCACATTCAAAACAACTATTGAATTAATGTTAGCTGAAATAACTTTTATTAGTAAGAAATTACTTCAGAAAGTTCAGTGGTAGAGCTGCATTTTGACATTTTCTTTTCAACAGTCCAGAGACCACCCACCTCTTCGCAGATGTTGAGTGGGAATTGATGAAGGCAAAGTTAAACTAGGACTACTTTCTTTTTAGAGAACTCCTGTTCCCTTCATCAGACACACGGTAAAGCAGTGGCCATTCCCGTTGTGCTCATGTTGACATAAGCATGACCTGGGTATGAGGAGAGAAAGCTGAAGGCTGGAGAACATTTACAAACTCTAATTATTAATCCTTGCTGATGCTAAAATCTGAGGCTCTTTCTGTCATCCCACACTCGCCTGTAGTGCTAGAGCTAAAAATGCTTTAGCACTCTTCATTTTATTTTGAAAATAGGTCTGCACTATAGATGTGTTGAATTTTACTCTTTGATCTGGTGAGCCAATTGAGCTCTGAAGTTTTATTTATTCAGAAGTATATCCACTAACTCCTTGTTCACGTATTCTTTACAGTCTCTTCCTCCTTCTCTAACCCTTCTTTTTAGTGTGAATACCAAAAAGGTACCCCACTGATGTTCAGCCTAATCAAGCCACACCAGTTTATATATAAAAATATTTTAATGCAAGAATAACACTAGCATTTTCTTCCACAGCACCATCTAGGGGACACAGACTCAGTTATTCATACCCTTTCAAAATCCAAGTGTTGTAGATTGTGATCCCAAACACTGTGACAGGGGTCTCCATTTCTTGATTTTAGAACTTGACTGCTTCAAATACAGAACTTGAACTTACTAAGCAATCTTCACAACTCCTTTGACTTCACTATCACAGTTATTTACTACTTTGGTAAAATGTGTAGACAGCGTAATTGTCAATGACTTCATCTTTATTTCTAGACCATTAACAGAAGTTATTTTCAAGCTTTGAAAACATGGACGCTTTTTTGAACGGCTACTTTTTGAGATGTCAGCCTACTCTTAATCCATTTAGCATATGCTTTATAGATAATATAATTAGTGTAATAAAATGATAAGCATAGTCCCAGCTTCCATTCCTTACCTCTAGGACTACTTATGMACTTTATGCTAGAGTTTGCTAGAAATAATGCATAAACTGTTCTGGGAGCAAGGAATGGTAGATACTCTYTTCTGTAAGTGGTGGTGTGTGGACTGCAGATGAATTCATCTTCAGGATAAATTCTGCATCAAAAGAAAGTAAGMATACCTCACTTTTTCAAAATTATCATTTTCTAAGAAATGATAAAGTCATGCAGCTCCTGCCTCCTTCCAGCTAGCCTGGATAAGGCACCCTTCCCAGGAAAGGAGGAGCCCTTAAAATTTAAAGATGTTGTGAGAGGGGACAGAGCTTATGTCTGCCTTCCTCAAGAGTGCTGGTGACCCTCAGACTTCTCCCGTGGCAACCCTTTGCGTGACYCAACTTCCTCCCTTGCCGGCCTGGGCTGCCTTTCCAGGACCCACCTCTGYCTCCAGATGTTAGGCCCTTACCAGGACATCCAGCAATCCTAAGGGTGGCTGGCACCACGTAGAGCTTTAGCAAGTCTGAAAGGACTCAAGAGAAGAAATGTTTTCCTTTGTACTTAAGGAGAGAGGACAATAATCAGAAAGCTTCCTAATGCCTTTAGCTAGTGTCTTTATTTTTCCCATCCAGCGCACACTTGTTTGCTGCAGGCAGCATTTTTTCTTCTCCCTCCCCTCTCAAACCACTTAGTGTTTGTGGGCTTTTAAAAWTTTTTTAAATCACTTTTCACCTTGTTATGATGGGAATATTAGAACATCTGGTAAAAGGCAAATATTGTTACCTTAGCCACCAACCGTTTTATCRCTTTTTAATGAAAGTGGTCCTGAGTGTGCTGCACTCAGTGCTGAATCAGGGGGTACCTGGACATGCAGCATACTGGGCTTCTCCCTCTCTGCCACGGGGCAAAGCCACGTACGGACGTGCCTAGTTACGACTTCCAGACAGGCTCAGGAGCCCGTTCAGGGGTTGTGCAGAAACCCAGTGCTAGTCATTTGGTTTATACCATGGCATTTTCAGACTGATATCTAGCAAGCCAGACCACTTTCAGTTGAGATACCTGCACTTCAGGGGGGCCTTTTCTTCTTTGTACAGTGTCTTCCACTAGAGATCGAAAGTTTTGTCCTAAAGCAGAATTGTTTGAAGCAACAGTAACAYTGGCAGAAGTCAGGGGTGAGGGAGTCCCCCCATGGCTGGGAGATACCCTTATCTTGCAGGTTTTCAATTAAGGCGTCTAAGATATTCAGTCACCGTGATGTGGACTCACAAAACTAGTTACTGTTGAATTCATCTTCAGGATGAATTTTGCATCAAAAGAAGGTAGGAATACTTCACTTTTGCAAAATAAGTGTTTTCTAGGAAATGATAAAGACATTTCACTGTGAGGGAGCTTTAATTTCTAAACAAGCCAGAACACAAGCCATCCTCACAGCTGCCACGCATCATACAGATAAAGTCCACTGCGGGAGGCAGAACAGCAATTCTCATAACACACAATTACTGAGACAGAGATTAAAATGTTAATCTGAACTAAATGGACCTAATCTCATTCATTTCAATTTTTCTGGTGAAACATTCCTATTTCTTTCCCTATAAAATTTCAGGAAAAAAAACTAATTTATCCAAAAGAGATGTATTTCAAACCAACAAAGTTGACTAGTCTTACTTTAGACGACGAATACAACTGGAAGAATTACAAAAACAAAATTCCCAAACATCTCCTTTCCCTTATATCTAACAAATGAAAAAGCCCCCAAATCTTTTTTTAAACATTATTCATAAATTAGAAGATGACACTTTAAAGTAATAATTTCAAACAGAATGAATTTCAAAAAAATAATTTCAAATACACTAACTGAACCCATTATTTTTTAATATGACCCACTTTGAAGGTAGTTTTAGATATCACCTATGGTCTCAATTAGCTGAAAGTATAGATTATCTGCAAGTTTTTCCATTAAATGGACATACAATTTCTTGTTTCACAAGAAATTAAGCAAGCTAGAAGTATGAATTTCTAAAGAAAAAAAAAGCTTAAATAACTTTTCCAAATGTAYTTTCCCCAAGATATAAGAAACATCTTTCTTTTCAACTTTTACTCCATTCTACCTTCCAAAAATTATTTTCATTTTTCATTGCAYTGATGTATGCATTTTAAAGGAAATAAGTGATTCTGAACCAATCTGCTTAATATTGACAGTGAGCAGTAAGTTAAAGTAACATTTTAGTTGAAGGGGGTGTGTGCGTGTGTAGCCAAGGACAAAAGGCAAGAATAGTCAGGTCAGGTAAAATTATTTTCTGGCAAAACAGTTACAAATACAACTATACAGTGTAAAAAAAAAAAAAAAAAAAAAAAAAAAAAAAAAACCACTGTATAGGGGTGAGGAAAGATCTCTACCTCTTTCCTAATGTGTATTAACTGGTGACATCTCTCCAAAGCAAGTTTTATGTAGTCTATTCTTTTTTAAGACTAGCTAAATTAAAGAGCAGAAGCATCTCACTGACTTTACAATATCTCACCTGTGAATTTTTTAGACATATTTTTTAAAGATATATGAAGGCTTGAATGCATTACAACAAGAGGCTTTCATATCATTCCAAACAAAGTGTGTCTAGTAAATGAATATACCCATGGAGCATAATTATGYAAAACATTGTTGTACAATAAAAATAAGCAAGATACTCTACATCGTGTGAAATGGTGCAATATAACTCAGTAYGATTACTCTCAAGCTCCAAAACTGTAGGGCAATTATTTATCTGATGCTCAAACTTGGAGGCACGCTTAAGGATCTCATAGACCTATGTTTTGGCAGGGCAACAAGAAAACAAAAGTTTTGTTTGGGAAGTATTTGAGTGGAAGACAACCACAGATGTAATCAAATCTTAACTGGAGTGTGTAGTCACAAGTATCAGTATTRAAACAAAACTCAGTGAGCTGCTACACAGGTGGAAATTGTCTTATACATTTAAAAACAGGTCCACATTCATTTGTAACTAGACATCTGAAGTCATTTATAGGGAYGAGCCTAGCAGCAAAATTTCATTTTAGGCAAATGCATCAGTCCTGCAATTTAACTAAGTACTTTATGCATTGTTTCCCATTTTTACATATGCCCTATGAATGCTTCAGGGGTTACTACACTTCAGCAGTGCRTGAGGTGATCCTCGTAGTCTTTAAAGGCTCATGTGCACCAAAAATCTTTATGCTTCAACCATACCTAGTCAGTTTACAGCAGCAACATTCCTCCTACCTTCTACCACTTCATCACCCCAACATATGTGGTTGTAACTAGACCTGTATAGAAGTGCCTGTTACACAGTTTAGTCCAGTTTAAGAACTAGAATAAGATATAAAAACATAAAACTACTTTTATAGCTCTGAAATATTTCATAGAAGTACCTTATTTCAATAAGGAATAGTAGCAGGGAGGTTGGACTAGATGACCTCCAGAGGTCCCTTCCAACCTTACTGATTCCATGATTCTATGATCAAGGATTTCTTAAATATGTATCAGAAGGGATGATTAAAATGTAATCTATCTCCACAAATACTAACATTATGTACAGTAGATMTATTTCATAGATTACACGGTACTTCATACTTGGTCCAGCTCAAAACAGTTTCTGCTAATGATCTGCTAAAAGTCAGACATTATTTTACTATATGCCACAAKAATCATTCTCCCATTCACAAAAATAATCTAAGTCAATAAATCTTTAGCTTGCCTSGTGCAGCTTTTCACTTTTCCAATGGTATTTAATTAAAATAGAACTTCAAGAAACAAGAGAATTAAAGGGAAAAGGTCTGTGTCACATTCACACACACACAAAAAAACCTCATAACAAAAAAGTCCAACCCACTATAGGTGGGAGTCCCTTCCAAAAACTGAATGTATTTTTAGCTAGGTTTTGATTTAGGTGCCTTTAGTACTGATACTGTAGCTCTAATCTCAAATGAGGTAAAGTTTAGCCCAAGTATTCTTGCCTTGGAGCCCATCATGGTTTCAGAGTTTAAAAAAAAACAACACAAAAAGAAGTTAGAAAAGCTAAACACTTCTCTAAGAAAAACCTAACATGACGTTGAACAAACAGAATAAAAAAAAAAGTCTTGGATCTTAAATTCTATCTCAGTCCTTGCTCAGATGCTGCAGACTTGAAAGATTTTGCATTTGGAGCTGTACTAACAATTCTAAATCACAGATGGGCAAAATATTGTCTTGACTGTGTTACCTCTCATATACCTGGATAGTAAAAGTCCACCAGCTTCTCCTCTTAGATTTCTTTAAATATAGACAATGGGAAGAGAATTTAGTCCAACCTAAYAAATTTATTTGGAATTTGTTCCTATAGAAGCCAATTCATTAGTTTCTATTTGCTTTGACAGAGGAATAATTAAGCACATATTTTCCTCTTACATACTTCCAAGGATGGACCGGGTACAACATTCGTATCAGTTCCAGTTTCATTCATCTCAGTTAAGCATCTGATGATCAAAAGGATGATCGATTTATTTTTCACAGATCTACACTGAAAAGGCTATTCAGTATCCAGAGCGACAAATCAGTATCATTATGAGCACCATATGATTGTTTTACAACTCTCCGATCACCCATTACCTCTACTTGGCTATTGTTATCTGTGGCAGAGTAGCATACAAAACTTACATGCCATTGCAGGCACCCTATCTTCTGTCAAACATGAATCAAAAACCAGAGGCATACCAGTATTCCTAGTTAAAATCTATTTTGGTAGCCGATATCCCATAATATTTGTAGAAATAAATAAAAAAGATAGTTTTATAACATAATAGCACCTAAAAAAAGATTTGGYCCAGACCACAGTTTTTCTAGATTCCATACAGACAAACCAGCTAGAAAAGACCAAAAGGTGGGTGAAGAAAAGATGCAACAAAAGCCGATAGGAAATTATAATTTTGGGCCATATGCTTTTCTCATTATTTGGTTCCCACTGTAGAAACCAAGAGACACTGCATAACCGAGAGAAGGTTTCCGGTTCCTCAGTCTTCTCAGACTAGTATTTGCCCCATCCTGTTACCTCAGACAAATGCTAGCGGTGTTTTGCAATCAGTATTCATGTCCAAAAGAAGCAATGAAGATACAGTGAAGTCTTACAAAAGAAGTTCATAACCCCAAAATTGAACTTCAGCTTGAAAGCTGTTTCAGTTTACATTTCAACTCTTTGTTTCACCCACGAAAGTTTCCACTTGTTGCTTAAAATAGCAAAGAAAGAACATTTTTGTTTACTTCCACACAAGAACAAAATTCCCTGAGATATCAGGCAAGGAAGAATACATGTGCACAAGAGATTACAACAGCTTCTGTGATCTAATTATACAAGTACTTRATATATAGAAATAGTTATAGCTACATAAGCTTTTCTTGTTTACTTTTTTTCTAGAAGTTAAAAAAAAAACAATGATTGAGAAATTAATGAATGTTGTTTTCATACATGTTCTTCTACACAGTGGTGGAAGCCTTATGTTAAAAAATAAAGTTAATGATCCAAGCAATTTAATTATCCTACCTATATTCACCTGTAACTACCTATATATGCCCAGGCCTCTTGACTCATTCCATCATTTTTAAACATAATTATGTAGGACTCATAGTGGAAAAGAGCTCTTTTCCTCCTACTCCTCATCACTGCAGGAAAGCTGTCATCACCTATGAGCAAAAACCTCTCCCATACCATGCATGGGATGTGGAAGACAAGGAGAGGTTATAAGCTTGAGATCACAAAATACATCTAGCCATRTATAATTAAAACTAGAGAGAAGAGCAGTCACCATTTATGGAAGTTCCTGACACACTCCTGCAACCCTAGAGCCAGAAGTAGGTGTTGCAGAACTGTGCTTGCATACACGCATAYTTATTTATTTATTCATTCYCCTTAAAAGAAGGTATGAGAAATCAWACAGCTCCCAGGAATATAGCCTCTACTCACATGTAGAGTTGTTTGTTTGTTTAATATTTTCTGTTATGATTTCATTAGCAAAGAATTGAATTTGCTTTATGTCTTGGAGTGACTCAACTTTTAATCCTCTCACATCATTTCTTACATAAACATACAAGAAACTGAGTTATTAATCTTGTGTTTTAAATAAAACTGAAGCCAATTGATTTTCTTAAAATCAACCTTTTTGATTCAACCTGAATTACTATTGTTTGAGTTTTTCTGACAAAACAGAGACCAAATTGAACCACCTTCTGTCAAAACCCAACTAAAAAAAAAGGCATGAAAATAGATCTGAAAAATTCCTGCGCTCAGGAGTTACAGTGGTCACACAGGCTGAATGCGATCCTTCAGAGTCAGGATGGGAATTGAATGTGTGGGTTCAAGCGTGCATTTCTGACTTCCCAAGAATATTTCAGAGTTTGAGACCTTAATGTTTTCCCTGGCAGAGCTTTTTTGCAAAGGCTTTTAATGATGAACAACTTGGAGCGAGGCTGTCAGGTGCAGCTGTACTCCTTCCTTTGCTGCACCGACAGCTGAGCTACTCGTGAGGTAGCTCCAGGATTTCCGCATTTTTCAGTCGAATGCTTTCAAGCAGAGCAGCAGCAACATCAGCTCCACTGAAAACACCATGCTTAAGTGTGACAGAGAGCTGCTTGGCCACCACTGTGGTGGCAGCAGGGTAGGCAGCCATAAGCAGCACATTTACACATACTTACACACAGGTAAATATAGCTGGGTAGTTAGGTTTCTTGGCTCTTCCCTCTGCCACACACATACCCCACGCCCACCCACCACCCAAGCTGCTCCAGGGTAGTTCTTGCCATGAGAATCACTGGACCCTCCTGTTGTGTGTGTGGTATGAAATACTGGGAGAAGGAGAACATCTCACTTGCTCTCAGGACAGCCAGCCAGGAAGAAAGAGGGATCTGACAGCAAGGGCACAGTTCCTGCCCAGGTGGACACTAGCTGGTTATACATTGTGCACAACCTGCGAGCACTACAAACCAGCACAGCCCAACATCTGGGACAGTCTCCTGGAAAACGAGTAATACTGTGTTCAAAACTCCTTAGAACAAAGCATATGATACTAACCTGTATGGCGAATACATGCTCTACCTTAAGTTAATGATTTCCCCCTTCCTGCCTAGTGATGCTCCTCCCACAGGGCTGTGAATTTTGCAGCTACTTGGGCACAAAACTAAGGTTCTGCTAAGCATTTGGCMGAAATCGTCTCCTGATAACTCCTCCCGCACACACTTTTACGCTGACCCAACTCATCCCTTTTCCTGTTGCCCAGCCCTTGRGCTGAAAAGCACTGGCAAATCTATCCAGTCCAAAGAATTTTTGTCACTTGACTTGCTGAGGAAACAAAACAGCTCTCACCTCTTCTGTTTCCTCTTGCTATTCAATGCAACTGTTTTCTACAGTTAAAAGTAATCTTATAGCAGAAACTCTTCCATTTACCCCAAAGGGGATTAGGACTTCTTGGAAACCTTGTTTTAAATAAACAGTTCCCTTACCCTGTTTAAACAACGATTGTTTAAGCCATGGAGTCAAAATGACTCAGAGGAGTTGTACTTGTCATTGTACAACATTCAGCATGATCTATAACATGGCTAGACTGCTATGACCTGTATTAATCATGGGCCAAAGTATAATTAAGGTAAAATTAATGGACTGCAACAATCTGGCAATTCGTGTCCGTGTTCTCACTCTTTCTTGCCAGACTACCGTGCTCCTGGTGGAGAAGGGGTCTGCAGCGGATCCCTTCTGCAAAGGACAGGCTCTCAAACASAGAAGAGAGAGACTCTGTTTGTGTGAACGCAGGGAGCAATCCTGTCCACCCCAACTGCGGGCAGAAGGGCACTGACAAGTCTACCTGATTGAGAGCTGTTCTGTCACTGTGATTACCATGTGCTGGAAAATTTCCCACTGATGTAGTATGCTTGATTGAAATGGAGAACAGAAGTTTAGACTTCTGATCTGCTAAGTGATTTAAAATATTGTCTCTTTGAACAAAGAAAATTGATAATCTTCCAATATCAACTCKAATTCTACTTTTCTTCTCCTCTAGAGCCCCCAAAGCCTTCGTCCACACACACCTGCCCAAACTCATTCCTTCCAGTATAACGTCTCTTCTCTCCTGTGACATATTTACCATACTGAACACGGTCAGCATGGTAAAAGGCCCTCTCTAGCAGCACTGGTTTGAATTTGTCATTAAACACTTCTTCAGTAACCCTGCTTGGGGAAAATCTTTGACTAGTATAGGCGAGTGGGAAATACACTACAACTGCAGAAATAACCAATAGTGTCAAGAAAGTGTCTTCGACAGATGGCTGGGAGGCTGGAAATCCATTTCCAGACTACTTCCTCTAACAGAGCACCTGGAAAAACACTCCTCACTCCACCAGCCCTGTGGCCAACGCCCCATGCAATTAACTGCTACAGAATTAAGCAAATTCCTTAACCTCTCCCCCCCCCGCCCCGAAGGAGATTTTTATGGGAACTGATCCATTTTTCAGAGGGCAGAAATGAAACCCCCTTTGCATAAACCATTTKTTAGTACCCCACATTTTACAAGCTTGCAGGTGTATTATGCAGGTGTGAATGCTGATGTGTGTCCAAGTCAAAGGCAGGAGTACACTATTTCAACAGCATTTGCCATTACCTCACATCTGTCTTTGCCTCCCGGCTCCCACTCCCTCACAAACAGTCAACTTTTACTATTTCACAGCAACTTAAAACATCTWCCCAGATTTTCACGGCGTAACGGCGATGCTGAAGTTTCGAAACACAGCCATTTCAAGTCCCCGACTATTTGGAACTTCAATTTCCCCCATTCCCTCCCCACTGGTCAGATTAATTACACTCTTTTAACTCTCCTTCAGTGGCTAGCCTGTCTCTGATCAGCTAACCATCTTCTTGTGCTTTCTCAAATTTTAACTAGAGAGAAATAATAGGAACAGCAAAGGGAAAAAATCAGTAGCACTAATAAAATTAAATTCGGACAGCGTTGTGTCCATCTATTGCCTAAGCTAATAAGTTAAAATTCTTTGAGATTGAAATATAGCTGGAACTGCATGAGATCCCCTTGTCATGCCAGAAAAATCATTTAGTTCCTTYGACTGCAGCTGTTTGGATAATTAAAGGCTTCCTCAGAAGAGCACAAAAATTCCTCAGTCCAGAGTTTTTTCTCTCAGATTTCTGTAATGAMGCAATAAAGTTGCTTTGTAGCATATGAAGTTTTGTACATTTAAGCTCAACTATTATTACAATAGTATCAAAGAACTCCTGAACTATTGGATTGGCAGTCAACGCTTATGAATACCAAYGTGGGACTTCTCAACTCAAGAAAAAATATTGATTAAAATATACGAGAATAATTGGAATAGGCACTTGCTTTTCCAGTGTGAGAACTGCAATACTCAGCCGACATTTTTAGTAACCTCCACTTCACAATATCAAGAAAAAACATAGAAGGCAGAAGTACGCGATGCCAGTGGTGTGCAAATGGGTCTGTGCTGGTTCACAGCCCATCTACGTCATGCCTTTTCATGTTTTTTAACAAGGGGCCTAAAAAAAACCTTCAGCTAGAGCTATCTAAAATTCTCAGAGCCAGCAAAATATGAGCACACACACTAGATGTACTGTGGAAAATTGAAGAAGAATTTAGAGGAACTACAAATTGACATAAGTAAATGAGAGCTAATAGGACTTGGCTAATTTGTATCCATGGAGGCCACACTTCTTTGTATTAAGCTCTTCAATATAAAATGTTAAAAATGTATAACATCTATAGCTATTTTGCCATTTGCACACAGTATTTGCACTTGCATACAAAGACAAAACGTAGTCAAACAGACCGTGCACATCCAACCTTGTATCTTCTAGCAGTTTTCACTTTCATAATTTAATGAGTTTATACTTTTTACTTGCCTGAACCACAAATTTTAGATAAACTTTAYATTGCTATCAATTTAATTACTTCTCTCCTAGTTAACAAATGCTCARTATCTATTTCACTACATGTAGCTGACTGTGCAAAGCTTTAATTTGCAGTAATTTACCCATTCAAAAGCTTTCTGAGCTACTTTACTGCTGAAGCCACTTCCACATTCTTATGTGTTGTCCCAGTGACCTCTACGTTAACAGGTCAACTAGACCTAAGTTTGCACAAAAGCCAGGTAAAATGTACCCACCTTGCTACTAAATGGTACAATCCAGCAGTCTAAACTCATTGAGACACTGAACTTAAGCTGCTGAACAACGCTTAACAGGCAAAGGTTCATATGACTGATAAAATTCGCCTTTTTGTCCTATATATTATTCCACTTTCAGCCAGCGTTTTCTCGTTGTGAATCTTGCTGAAAAAATAAAGAGCCAAGACATCACAAAGCCRTAATTAATCCTATTCCTGTTATAGGAATACTTCAACAACAACATTTCACTCATGCAAGCTGATTCAGAATAAAACTTTCTTAGCTTCACATGCACAATATAGATGAGGTTTATTCTGCAGTACCYCAACTCTATTCCCTGCATGCCATTTTACTCAAGTTTCCTCAGTGACTTGTATGTCTTCATATTTACTTTCCAGTAACTCACAAACACAAAGCACAATTCCCTCACCTGAAGCTCTGAACAACAACTTCTGTTCTTACGATTTTATGCTTAATTAGCTGTTTTGAACATTTGTGCCAGATCCACAATTCTCACAAGAGTTCTCTAAAATTCTTAATATATATATGGCTTACTACTTCAGACCCAAACTTGCATATTACATACAAACAAAAACACCTGAATGAATTACAGAGCCAATCAGGACAAAGGAGAACGGAAATTTAGAAAGGAAATTAATGATTTTCAGATGAAGGRCCTTGGTCTGGTTGCTACTCTGAGCTCAGATCAGAGGAAGAATATTGCTTAAGCTTATCTTCACATGAAGATAGCTACACATATTATAGGTTTAATCTCATTTAAATTAATATAATTTAACTGCTGCAAATAGTTTGGGGATATTTATTTCAATTTATTTTGCTTAAGTTGATTAGGGAAGGCCTTGAAGTATGTTTTGTACACGTACACTCTACACATCTCACTGGCCAAAAGGAGACTGGCCAGCCGCGTATATCTAGAATTCCCATTTCTGTTCCATTTTGACCAGAAGGGGATAATGTCTTCTGGTAGGAAAAAATAAAAAATGGAGAGAGGTAGGCAAGGGGTGTTTTAAACTACTGTTATTGGAAAACTCTAATGTTATAAATTAAACCTCTAAGTAACACTGAGCAGAAAAAACTATATTCTTTCACTTTTCACTGTCTGAGTTTGAAAGGGAAAGTGAAATGCAGACTGAAGTGAAATATCAATTTGTCCAAAATACAGAGCAAAAATTCTTTCATCTCAACGTTGCCAGATTTCACCCTGCACCTATTTTTAAAAATCAACCAACCTTTGCTCTCCATAACAGCTATAAAATAGTAAGTCTGATGCAACTTAAGAGAAGGAGGGGAAGCCAAACTGTGTGGCTCCTGTAAAATACAAGCATTATTATTGGAAAGTGTCCTGACTGGGCAATGACCTYGGCAACCTGCTCCAGGCAACCCTGCTGGGGTTGGACCAGATGATCTTGAGAGGTGTCTTCTGACCTCTGCTACTATGAGTCTGTGAAACAAAACCAAAAGACCTGACCAAAACCAACTTACATAGCAATAAATGTCTGCAAGTCTGAGGCAGTACTACTCAAACAAACAATCAAACAGAAAACCCCAACACACCCAACCCTACCCCACTATTTCAAGAGAAATGAGCTGATGAGAGCTGATATGGAGAAAGATACCAGCCTCCCTGTGAGTCACCATGCCATGGAAAGCTACAAACTGATGTAACAAGGATAACAGCTGCCTGTGCTAACACTGGCAGGCTGCTGGATATAAGGTATCTGGCTACATTAAAAAGTACTCAGTATGCAACAAATCGTTTCATAAAAGTTTAATTCTACTATTTGCTTCTTTGAGAAAAAAATCTGAGCACTATTTATTGGCCTTTGAAGCTCTTTTTTCTTGACTTGCAGCTATGACAGCAAGTCAAAATTATATATGTGGGCAAACTTTGTGGGAGAGAAAAAATATATGGCCTTTTTGCAAATTATTTTGTTTTAATTGAAGCCTTGTTGAGATTATATCTGCTTTCTTAGGCACCAGCATCTACAGATGTACTCTGGATCTTCTCAGATCTCCACRGATCTCTTTACTGTTGCTGTCAGCTTACAAGAGTCATATAATCCCCATTCTGCTATTTTAGGAACCTAAAAGTTAGATTTGACAGTAATTCAAGAGTGGCTCAAGTTGCTCCTGGCAGCTTAAATCAGCAGCAGATTTGCTCACAAGTGCCTTGAACACCACTAGTATGTAATTCTTCACAAACGTTTTGCACTCAAAGTACCTATTTATTGAATTGCATTTCTGGATGACAGAGTCAACATACGCTCTTTAAAYGAGTGTCTGTGTGTCCTACATCAATTGGGTTTTTAATCCTAATTCAAAAGGAAGTGTTTATTACAAATCCATAAAGCTAAATCCATGCTTGCTTAGCCTTCCTAAAGGGAAAGGCTTTCCAGATTCATTACTTTCAACTTGTAAATCATCATCATTATTCGGGGAGGAAGCAAACTGACACACCCTAGTTAAAATCTTGCTGTCTATTCAGCTTCAAGATTTTATTCATAGGTGACAATACTTCCTATTAAATGTAGAAATTGATAGGACAATGACATTTTTCTTCCCCAAATTGGACAGATAAATAGCTTTAAAACTGTTTCATTCATTGCTTGTAAGAGTGTGCTTTTTATGATGGATCATTGACTTAGGTTGTGATTTTTTAAAAAATAAAAGTAACTTATAAAGTTTAATCTTCATAATAATGGAAATTAGAACCAAAGGAAACTTTTAACACAGTTTTTAACCTTTGAACATAATTGTCTGATATCTTTGATTTCTAAGACCTCAAAGTCAGTACAAAAACTCACCAGTTCTCAATGCGGTTAGAAGTAGTCCTTAAAGAGAATCACAGTAGTTTTCCCCCCTCCCCCCCATACTCTCACAAATTGGTATTGTAGCCCCAGAGGCGCAACTAAGTTATGCGAAATATAAGAGAAATTTAGCTATTGGCTCCTCCATCCACGAGAATTTAGCTCAAGATAGAAGTGCCCACACTAAGATAGCTGCAGAAGAAAACCAGAAGTTCCTACGCATGTTGCAGCAGAAAATAAACATGTGTTAGGGACTCAGTCTTTGCAGACATTGACTGAAGATTTTCTACGTGGTAAAAAATATGCAAAGTGGGTTTATCTCCTACCATTTTTCTTTCAAATAGGAAAAAAGCTTATTATTTTTATAAACCTTTTTTCAATCTTGCCTGCCTGTTTTTGCCTCTTTAACATTCCCTTTAGCAAACAAACACAGCTTTCATCAAGTTGAGTGAGAATGAAAATTACTGACTCAGTAGTGAACAGTATAAACACCGTCTGCTTCTTCTAAAAAGCATAGTTCATCTTCACAARTTTTCTTCATCCTCCATGCATTTGCTGTCACAAAACACAACTGAACTTTTTGGATGGAGATACAGAATGGGAGGAAAAGTGASAGTCACTGTTGTTTCTAATTGGAAGTCCTAAAGGGCATTATGCTCTTTCAGTGAAAACTCTGTGTACGACTGAAAAGGAAAATTCTGACAGTCAGAACCACATCCCTACGACCATCTATCAATAGACAAGCCAAATGCTGTCTCCACTTCTGGTGATGCATTCCCTTACCACACTGCACTCTAAGCCAAGAAGAAGAGAACCAATACCTCAATCTACCAAGTCATCACTAGCCATTGACTACAGAACTGCAGTTTCAAAAAACACCTACAAAATATTCTCATTTCTTTGCTACTTATAGTAGTTCCCTTTGCACTGTACATCACTGTTTTTGGCCACTATTTTCTACAACACCAGCCTCCTTAGTAGATTTAGATATCCCTGAATTTACCTCAGTAGCTCCAGGTACAAGATGGAACATCAAGTTTTCATTTCTTCAATGCTCCTCATGAGCTCRCTTTATCAATATGGCTTTGCTCATGCTCTCATTATTGCAAGATACCTTCCACGGTAAGAATTTTAGGAATAAAACTCAAGAGATCAAAYGCCTTCCAACAAACTCAGAGGTAAAAAGACACCCAGCATTTCTTCATTACAACCTTTCGTAATGCTCCTCTAGCTTTAATTACAGATTACAAATTTTCTTTAAGATTTCTCAGTTAACAAAGCTAGATTTCTGTGCCAATGAAAAATGAATAACCAAGAGATACAATCCAAAACTTAAATTGCTTTTAATATTTGTGTTCTATTGATTATTACTCACAAGGTTAACAGTCTGACCAGGAGAACCAGAAAAGGTGTTTTGGGGTGGATGGGTGGAATTAAACCTARGAAAACATATCCCTACGCTGTACAGAAAAGTCAGCCTTCTGAGGTTAAGGCCCTAGAAGGAAAGGAAGTCCAAGACAGCTGGTTAATATTCAAGCATTCCTTCCTCCAAGCTCAAGAGTGCTGCATCCCTATGAGTAAGAAATCCAGCAAAGGGGTCACGAGACCTGCGTAGATGAGCAAGGAGCTCCTGGCAAAACTCAGACAGAAGGAGAAAATATGCAGAATGTGGGAAAAGGGACAGGCCACTTAGGAAGAATATAGGAACACYGTCAGAGTAGGAAGGCTACAGCTCATTTGGAATTAAATCTAGCAAGGGATGTCAGGGGCAGCAAGAAGGGCTTTTTCATAATACATCAGTAGCAAGAAGATGACTAGGGAAAATGTGGGCCTGCTGCTGAATGGGGCTGGGRCCCTGGTGACGAAGGATTCAGAGAAGGCAGAGTTACTGTATGCCTGCTTTGCTTCAGTCTTTGCTGCTACGGCCAGCCCTCAGGAATTCCAGACCCTGGAGACAAGGGAGAAAGTCTGGAAAAAGGAAGACTTTTCTCTTGATTGAGGAGGACCACATTAGAGATCATTTCGGCAAACTTGACACCCACAAATCCATGGGCCCCAATGGGATGCACCCATGAGTACTGAGGCAGCTGGTGGRTGTTATTGCTAGGCCACTCACCATTATCTTTGAAAGGTCCTGGAGAACAGGAGAGGTGCCTAAGGACTGGGAGAAAGCCAGCATCACTCCAGTCTTCAAAAAGGGCAAGAAGACAGACCCAGGAAACTATGCTCCAGTCAGTCTCACCTCCGTCCTTGCAATGGAAGAGCTCATCCTGAATGTCATCTCTAAGCATGTGGAGGAAAAGGTGGCCTTCAGGAGTAGCTGACATGGATTAACCAAGGGGAGATCATGCTTAACCRACCTGATAGCCTTCTGCGATGGAATGACTGGCTGGGTAGATGAGGGGAGAGCAGTGGAYGTTGTCTACCTTGATTTCAGCAAGGTTTYTGACACTGTCTCCCATAACATCCTCCTAGAAAAGCTCAGGAAGCGTGGGTTAGATGAGTGGAGAGTGAGGTGGATTGAGAATTGGCTGAAAGGCAGAGCTCAGAGGGTCATCATCAGTGGCACAGTCTAGTTGGAGGCCTGTAGCTAGAGGTGTCCCCCAGGGCTCAGTACTGGGTCCAGTCTTGTTCARCTTACTTATCAGAAGGGACAGAGAACTCCCTCAGCAAGTTTGCTGAGAATACCAAGCTGTGAGGAGTGGCTGATCCACCTGAGGGCTGTGCTGCCATTGAGAGACCTGGACAGGCTGGAGAGATAGKCAGAGAGGAACCTCATGAGGTTCAACAAGGGCAAGTGCAGGGTCCTGCACCTAGGAAGGAATAACCCAATGCACCAGTACAGGCTGGGGCTAACCTGCTGGAAAGAAGCTCTGTAGAGAAGGACCTAGGTGTCCTGGTGGACAACAAGCTGACCATGAGCCAGCAATGTGCTYTTGWGGGCAAGAAGGCCAATGCTATCCTGGGGTGCATTAGAAAGAGCATCATCAGCAGGTCAAGGGAAGTGATCCTCCCCCTCTACTCAGCCCTGGTGAGCCCACAGCTGGAGTACTGCATCCAGTTCTGGGCTCCCCAGGACAAGAGAGACATGAAACTACTGCAGCAAGTCCAGCAAGACATTACTAAGATAATTAAGGGACTGGAGCATCTCTCTTATGAAGAAAGGCTGCAAGACTGGAGTCTGTTTAGCCTGGAGAAGAGAAGACTAAGAGGGGATCTTATCAATGTACAAAAATACCTTAAGGGAGGGTGTCAAGAGGATGGGGCTGGACTCTTTTCAGTGGTGCCCAGCGAAAGGACTAGAGGCAACTGGCAAAAACTGAAACACAGGAAGTTCCACCTGAATATAAGGAAAAACTTCTTTACTGTGAGAGTGACAGAGCATTGGAACAGGTTGCCCAGAGAGGTTGTGGAATTTCCTTCTCTGCAGAGATTCAAAACCTGCCTGGACCTGATCCCATCCAATGTGCTTTAGATGACCCTGCTTGAAGGGGGGGGGGGGGGGCTGGACTAGATGATCTCCAGAGGTCCCTTCCAACCTCAATCATTCTGTGATTCTGTGGTTCTCATCCACTGAAGGAATATTATGAACAAGCCACCAGCTGTATGAGGTGAACAGAGAGCCTGTCCAGTGACTTCCCTCCCTGAAAGCCTACTGCTTCCTTCCCAGCATCTGTCCCACAGGCATCTTCTCCCCTCATCACCCAAGATCCTATTGTTCATATTTCTGGGTTGCCCTCCGTCCTTTTTTTTTTCCTATTCTATATAGCATACAAGTTCCAGGCTCCAGGGCTTCTCCTTTGACTCTCCTCTTCATTTCCTTAATGCATAGCTTTCCTGCTATAAGCCTGCCCCATCCTTAGGCTCTTTCCTCGCACATCCTTCTTCCATTCCAATCAAC
>NW_028185450.1:1353663-1359860 GCF_003343005.1 Rhea americana
AAAAAAAAAAAAAAAAAAACCTTAGTCCCTCCTGAAAACATATAGACTTTAACTACCCCAAAACCTGTCCTAGACCATGGCACCAGTTATGGACTTGCAGTTCAAGAGAGGTCCCTTCCTTCACCGTTCTGCCGATATTTGGCCTCTTGACACCCCACTTACACCATCTGCTACATGCCTTTATGTATAACTTCCCTTGTCTGCCTATTATTGAGAATCTTGACAAGGTGAAATGCAAATAGCAATCCTCTTTATTTACATGAGAGAGAGGGATACTTCAGCTGGCCAGAAAGAAGAGACAAATAAGTATCTAACTCTGACTTCATGAATTGGGATTGTTTAATATCCAGCTATTCCTGAAGCCTACTGCCACACACCCACTGTTAAGGCTGAAGGAGAGTCATCCTCTGAGAGGAGACACAGTTTTAGGATGAAACATCATTATTACAGACAGATCTGCAGATTATTCCACAGAGTGATATATCTTTCCTCTGAAGAGATGAACAGTATGTTGTAATTATTTGGTTAGGACAAGTGTGCACCTTTGTACAGCAATTAGGAATGCTTAATAATAGGTAATTCTGAAAATGTTCAAGTTCTGTTCTTCCATGACAGTTTTGAGAGTCTGTGTTAATCCTTTCTTTAAAAGGAGAGAGAAAAAAAGTTCCTCATTCCTCTGAATAGTTCTTACTATTGTGCTTGTCTACACTGAGATTGAATTCTTCTACTAATTGTCTGCAGCAAATTTAGGAAGGATTTGTTGCTATAGCAATATTTTTGTGTTCATCCAAAAATTAATAATAAAAGCAGCAGCAATTAGTACTATTAATCTCTTTATTAAAGAAACATGTGAGAGGGCTGAAAGGCTTCTGGTCAAAACACAGTAAGTTTTTGCACAGGTGACTACCGTAGAGCTTGCAGCTGCAAAACTAATCCTTTTGCGTCATCAAATTCTATATGCATATTTCATGCTTCTSTATGTTCAATCTTGCTGCCTTAATACCCCAAAACAGGGTTTCAGAAAGTTCTACAAGGAGATGGGGATGTGTACGCTTTCATACATAATGGCATCCTGCTGGATAAACTGYTCTAGATTAGCATATGGAAGGGAAATTTAATACTCTTCTGCACAGATTTGACATTGTTATTTCAATGTTTCACAGAGGCCTTTCTTTTACAGTTTTAGAAGAAACAGCTATGTTGCTTCAGGATAATGACCTACTCTCTCTCTTCCATTCCTGAGTAATGGCCATAAAGCTGACAAAGATTTTCCAGATTGTATGAAACCAAAGGATTAATTAATATTCTACACTAAAAATCACTATTATCTTACCAAATTATTTGTTTTTACCATAGTCCAGTACTCTCTCCAGGGTATTTAAGTTTTTAAGAGAGGTTTGTCTCTCTATTTATTTTAGGGTTGATTTATTATTTCAATTTTATAAAGAATAGTAGGGCTCTACATTACTGTTTATAATGCAAGGTTGAGGAAGTACAATGCTTTGCTTTTTCACTAAATATTTGGTAAGATTTCTTAATAGTACTGTTTTACTGTCTTAATAATGTACTTCTGTGACTGGAAACCCAGATAACTCCTGAACTCAGTAGATTTCCGTATTTTGTAAAGGAAGTAGCATAGTTTTAAATTAGTGCCACATTAACCCTCATAGAGCTAACACATGTAGCCAAGCCTCTGCAGACCTGACCTGCAAAGAGGTCCCTTCAGAGCTCCTGCGGTGCTCCAAGGCCGTGGTGGAGTTCCTCATACTTGGCTTCTGCACACTGTCGACAGCGCTGTCAAGGGAGGCAGTGGGAGGCAGGATGGTACACCTGAACACTTCTGGCATTGGCATCTCTCCCCACATACCRTCCCTATTGCTCCTTATTTTAAAGCCAATTTTTTTTGTCTTCATCAAATAAAACACCGCCACTACAGTGAAGAATACTACAGTATTAGCAAGCTGTTCTATCACATACCTAATCCAGCATCCATGCATTCACTTGTACCCAGCAGGCAAACATGATGCTACGCAGCTGACCACACACCTTGAGATTAGATCATTTTCTGTAACAGCACCTCAGTAGAGGTATAGTAGAAGCTCCAAGTAAAYTTTATTAATACCTATTTTTCTGTCAAAGTCTTCCTCTCTCTATAAATCTATAGAGTAACAAATAAGTCTCTGATTCCTTTGTATTCTAAACTTTTGCATTTCTCTTTTTCCCATGTGGTTATTCTGGGAATACAGAAGGACCAATTGTCAACTAAGTACATGAGGAGATTATCCTTATGTGCCACCATACTGGTTTCTCATTCAGGAAAAGAAAAAAAAAATCAGTAGTACTCACTATAAAGCATAATCCTATCAATTGTTAAATGCGGCTGGACAGTTGAGTTGCTTTCACTGCACTGAAATGAACTTGCTACAAAGTAGCAAAGCAGTCACAACATCCTAGCAATCAATACCAGACATAACGCCCACAACAAAAATTGGGCAAATTAGTAGATGGTTGGTCTGCGTAGAGATCTCCAATACTGTGGTTACGCTGATATATTGCATCCGGCTAGGTGAACAAACCGCTATGCTTGCTGGCACAGAAGCTTTACAGAAGAAGCAATTGCTTTTTTGTTTTACTCCAACTGCAGAAAGAAAGTACAGAAAACAGACACTGACAGGTGGTTGCATTTGCCAATCACATCCAGCAAAAGGTGTTCCCTGTAATCTACAGTGCAGATGTACAAATGTTTCTCTGAACCTATCTCCATTTAGATTAATTTAGAGAAGTATCAAACTGCCTCTAGCTCTCATTTCAATTACTGAATAGTTGCAATTTGTATTATGAATTCCTTCTTTTCTCTTAACGCTTAAACATATCTTCCTTTACACTAATTGATATCTTGACCATGCAATCACATACTTTGAATATGTGAGCAGATTAATCTTCTATCCTCTCCTACTTTTACAGACAGTAATTTCAACARTTTACATTCAAGAGAATGGCTTCTCCCTACCCTCACTGAATCTACTAGCCAGACTTGCATTCTGAAGGCAACTGCTGTAGCACTCAACCAAAACACAAGGAGCAGGAAGTGCTGAAGCATGTATTTATCCTCTCTTAAAACAAAAACAAAACATAAACAACTCCTGGAGCATGAATTCCCAATCTAAATACAGTATGCAAGGTTTACACTAAAAACACTTGTTCAAGAGCACCCACAACATTGTCAGCAACATATTCCAGTTTATATTCTGCAACACTATTTATTTAATGAACTGTGAGTCACACAAAATGTTTTTGTTTGTCTACAACTCCAGTCAATACAAGCTTTACCAGCAACTTTAATGGACAGAATTTCCCACTTTACAGCAAACGTGTAGTCTGAACTGAACTGAAGTTCCTCTACTGAGGAAAAACATAGAGCAAAGTCTAGGAGGATGCAGCAAAACTGTTGAAACTGTGCAAATCAGGCTACTTCTAGTGTTAGGAGACTCTTAATTACTTTACTAGTTTGGAAATAAAAACAGTACACTTCTTACACATTCACAAACTAAGGTACTTAAATATAGCTGAGGGTTTTGATAGTGATGGCATTGCATCTCTCTCCCCACATATCATCCCTATTGCTCCTTATTTTAAAGCCAATTTTTTTTGTCTTCATCAAATAAAACACTGCCACTACAGTGAAGATTACTAGAGTATTAGCAAACTGTTCTATCAYATATCTAAYCCAGCATCCATGCATTCACTTGTACCCAGCAGAGCTTTCATTGCTTTCAAATGCCTCACAGATATTTTGTCTCAGCCTCAAAGCACCGCATCTCTTCTGAGTACAATCCTCTCTTACTAGCAAATATGCCATTATTTCATAACAGTCAAAATTACTTAGGATCATCCAAATCACTTCAAACTTTCTTCTATCGTCAGACACCTTYTGCAGCAGTTCCCCTTCCTTTTTCAGCAGCATAATATTGTGTAAGTACAATAATTGCCAACACAGAAAGTATGCGCTTAAGCTTTCTGTCTGCTAAAATCAAGGCTGACGGAGGAAGCAAAACACAAACATGAGAACCAAAATGTTTTAATATCTATGTGGGAGAAATTTTCACCTCAGTTATCGGAAGATTTTACTTAAGCATTTCAGGATTTGGTCCTGTAAACATATATAGCACTAACAGGCTAAACTCAAATATTAATGCAATGAAAGTGAGGATAAAAGGATAAAGCAATAACTGTGACTTTAGAGTAAAAACTAAAATAGGCATATAGGAAACATTTATTTTTTAAATCAGCATATAAATTAATGTAGGCATCTGCATACTTAACATTAATATATAAACCTGAAATTTAAGACACTCTCAAGTACTGTATTTGCAGTGTTTCACATGGTTATAGTTGGTTTTCACCATGAAAATCTACTTCTGAGACCACTACTCCAGAATATGTGATAAATTGGTAGATGAAGATTCTCTTGCTAAGAATAAGATGAAATTTAAATTTGTTTTAGTAATAGGAAAAAAAAACATATTGCACTTAATGTTACACAGTTATATGATATAAAATATGTAATTCAGCTCCTTCCAGAAAGTTAGTACTCATCTATGTAAAAGTGACTTGAATTTGCAATTTCAGTAATAAATTAGGTTGTATTTCTTCTGAATGACCCATGGAAACTGAATTTCTGTATTTGGTGGGGGACCTCAGCTGGCAGAAGAGACAAAGAAAAGTTGAAACCTGTTTTGATACAGCTGGCAGCAAATCAGATGAATTTCGTAATAGATTATCCCTGGAGTATTCCATTGCCTTGCTTCTATCATCCAGCAAAACTGTAGTATTCAAAATAGTCCAAGAGAATGGTCGTCAGTGTTTCAGTTCAAGTCAACCAATTCTTCGCTAAAGTTGAAGCCACTCTGTTAGTAGGCACAWGGCTTTAAAGTGAAAATAACTTACTTTGAGACCAAGAACTAGAATGCGTAGTCTTCATATTGCTCTGCAGGGCGACAATCTACGTGYCTCTGGTAATTAAAGAGCTATTTTCCCCCAAAAGAATAAAAGAAAAAAAGAAAAAAAAAAGAGAGACGGACAGACAGAGATGGAGACATCTCAGGACACGCAACAGCCGAAAGCCTTGCAACGCTGCTCTCACGTCAAGGAGAACTGCTACTGTGCGAGCGACTGCCCTGCTTGCATGCTGAGGCACCTTTCTGAAAGCTACCAAACTGGGCTTCCTTTCTGGAAATAGCAACATTACCTACTGCAAAGCTGTTCCAACACAAACAGGCAAACTAAACACTCAGATTAAACATACAGATGGAGATAAAGCAAAACCAGTATGGCATTCACTAACTTTGATGCATTAAAATAAAAAATAAAAGTGGGAACGTCTCAATCGATGTACGCTATAGACACATCGACACACGTCGCCCCGGCAAAGACATCCTCGGGACTTATCTATCATCGGCACCTTCCCGGCTCTTCTTTGCCTTTTTTAAAGTTTTTCGAGGTGTGTCAGCAACACCGAAGTTGCAGTTCTTCGGTCGGTGACTACTTCTATATATGGGCAGCGCAGATATTGACTGGGATTTGCGTTTTGCCCGAGGCCACCGCAGGCAGTCGGCAGCCCGGGAGCCGGGGAAGGAGCCGCCGCGAGCAGACCCGCGGCTCCGCGCACCGCAGTAACACACCCGGGCGCCGCTGCCCGCGGCTGCCGCGGAGCGGGGAGCGGGGAGCGGGGCTCGCTCCGCCGCCCGGCGGCGCCCGGGCCCCCGCGGCGCGGCCACTGCGCGCCCCGCCGCCCGCTGCCGCGCGGCGCCGCAGCCCCCGCGCAACCCGCGCGCAGAGCCCGCGCCGCGGCCGCTCCGCGAATCCCCGACGGGGCGGACGGTGCCGCGCCTCGGCGTCCCGGCAGCGGCCCCCGGGGAAAGCGGCCGCCCCGCCGCGGGGGAGCGACAGGCACCGGGCGCCGCGGCCGCCGTCCCCGCAACTTTTCCCCGTGGGCAGCCCCCGCCGCGGCTCCGCGCACACGAGCACAGCAAGCCGTGACACCCGCCCAGCGCGGTGCTCCCGCTCCTACCTGCCTCGTCCGCCGGCGCCCGGGCCACCTCCCGCCGCCGGCACCGCGCCGGGCGCTCCCGGCGGGCGGCGTCCAGGTGGCGTTAGGAGCGCGCTTCCCACGGGCGGCGCGCCCCCGGCGGCCGGCG
>NW_028185450.1:1360280-1383529 GCF_003343005.1 Rhea americana
GGGGCCGGGGCTCGACCCGCCGGGCGCGCCTCGGGAGCCGGCTTTAACCGACGTCCTTTGCCCTTCGCGAGCTGCCCGCGGCGCCGAAGTGACTCACGGAGAATGCGAGCGCGGAGGGGAGCGCCCCGGGGTTCTCCTCGCCTCCTCCTCGCTGCCGGTAGCGCTTGCAGCACGGTTGAAGCACGGGCGCAGCTGTCGCTTGAAGACCCTGTGCTGCCGGTGGAAAGTAAACGGCCTTCCGCCGCGTGTTGAGTGTGCCTCCTGATGGGCCGCGTAACACAGACCAACTCGCATTCATCATACAGCCCCCTAATATATATTAGCGCAGCATTGATTCGTTCCTTGCTGCTTTTCCAAGATCTGCTTAAAATGCTGTCCCCTTTCAGCTGATGAGGACGTGCTGCACACCCAGACAAAGCCAGGCGGTGGTTTCATGTATGTTCATGCACAATTAAAACGTGTTGAGAGGAACCACAAAAACGCAGGAAATCTTTCGTATTTTAAAAGATCCCGCGTATGTATGTGGTAAATTATTGCAGCAAGCTACAAGGTCTTCCATTTCACTTCTGTCATAAAAGATTAGTGCATTTAACTCGAAATCTTTCAGCACAAAGAAAGTTGACAATTTAGCACTTCGTGTCCCTCACTGCTTGCTGTAAAATTGCTGGGGCACAAGGGAGCAGGGTGTGTTCTGTTTGTTAATGCCGATCATGGTTACATGTAAGACATAAGTCTACAAAGCGGTACCCTAGAAAATATAAATGAATCATTAACATATCCTTTGGGGGGTTCTGATGCTCTATTAATTTTGTTAYTAAGTTCTACCTTTGAAAAGAAATTTTATAAACTTGGGACACGTCTTGTGCCTCGCGCATTCAGAGAACGAGGATTGCTGGCTTGTCTGAGATCCCACCAAATCGCAGCCAGCTCTGGGGATGGAGGTTTTTCTGTGCCGGATACGCTGCTCAAATGACAGCCGTGTAGTAGAGTTACTTGAGCCAGAAGCTATGTGCCGCACCCTGAGACCAGGATTTTCACAGAACGTGCCACAGGATCCTTAACGACAAGCAGGCATGATCAGAGCCTGTGAGATGATATGTGAAATTTTGCTTACTAGATTTTCAGCACTTAAAAATACATATGAATTTTCTCTTTGCTGTTTTTTTAATTCAATCGGTAATTCTTATTACCTAAAAATATCTGTTGGCGGAAACACAAAAAATAGTTTCACGAAAAAAGATTTCTTGGTGTGAAAAGATTTCTCTGTTCTTGAGCTCTGCGTACATTCACTTTACCTCTCATCTATGCTTTTCTTTTTACCTTGCATCTAAAAATAGCATCAGAAATAACCCTGTACCCTGTGACATTAAGCTGGGGTTTCAAGCTAACGCTGAGCACCAGTGATTGAATCATCCCGGGCTATCTATCCTTCTGCACAAAGGTTGTCCTTGGAGTTCCCACACYTCGGCTTCCTCAGGGCTCCGTGACACTAAATATAGGACAAACAATGAAGCTGCAGGATAAAGCAGTTTATAGTTTTCAAGAATATATTAAAAACAGAATATTTCTTTTAATGCCTTTGAAGCTGTAGCTTAAAAAAATCATAGCTAATTTGACTGTCTTTTCCCCTTTGTTTCTCATTTTAGTTGTTTCATTTGTGTAATGGCTTCTTATTCGGGAGCACACGCAATATAGCTACAGTGAGCTCCTGTTGAGRTGGATAATATCTGAACTCATAGAGCATTTATATGGGAAGAATAAATCCCAAATGGTAAATCACAGTRTGTTTACACCAGGGTCAAAAAGTTCACAGCTTTACATCTACYGTAACCTCATTCGTTTCTGGGGTTGTGGCAAAACATCATCTACATATATAATGCAGAATGTATTTTAGGGAATACATTTTTTGGAGATCTGAATCGAGCTGAGGTCAGTTTGGCTTTGAATTTGCCTTCCTTTCAGACACATATCAATACTTTATAAATCAGAGCCCAGTTCTGATTCTGTAACGTAAATATATTTAACCTTGAGCCATGCAAAACGAGCCTTTAAAGCAAGCATATACACATTAAAATCAATGATCCTAGAAAACACATATTGGATAATGTCCTGTATAAAGAAGTGAGTGTCAAGAGAGTCAAGGAGCTCTTTAGGGAAGTCTGAGGTAGGGGAATAAATTTTGCAGTGACACTGCTAAATAATACCCTTTTGGGAAAAAAATCCATTGACTTTAACAAGATCTTTGGCTGATCAGAGCCTAGTGATTCGGACTTGCATATTTCAGCTACTAGATAAAATACAGGTCTTTACAATGTTTTTTTTAAGAAGCAACAGAGGTAAAGATTGATTAGAAGACTATATTTTAGCTAGAGAAATATCTACTGATTGTCTTTTATGAAATATGTATAGGAATAAGATGCAAATCCAGCATTGAAAGTTGCACACCTCTGAATTACTTGGTTTGTTTCTCCTCTCACATGAAAATGTAAAACTTACTGCAGTGTGGGACTCCTTGGGGACCAAGACCAAGTTGCTGTGAATGCAGGTAACTATGCTGGAAGAAAGGGAAGGAAGCACAGTGAGCATCTTGCAGCGGGATGACCCGAGAAGTTTATGCAGTGCATTACGTTTACAACTGTTAACARCTGTGATGACTGTTACACCTGGAGGACCACCGGATCTGTTGACCCTGATTCTGCATTCTTTGCCTCCCACACTCTTCTTGCCTGTGTGCATGCCACYGTTGTTCAGGAGAGCCTGTGCAATCTTCTTCTGGGCATTTGTTGTTGTTGCTATTCTCAGCCAAGACCCAAATGAGTTCATTAGCAAATCAACCTGGTTAACTCAGTACAGCATTCCTTGAAGGTATCCTTGAGGGATCTTCTCAGGCAGCATCACTCCTCTTTCATACTGAGATTCATCCCATAGATCCATGTCTCACAGTTTGATCCAGAAGGTCAGATGATTAATGTCATTGTTTATTTTTTGCTCCCTCYACTTCTCTGGGACTTCAGAACCACATTGCTCTAGTGGTTTTGAAATTTCTCATTTTAAGCCTCAATTTATTTCTGAATACTTTATACTCATTTGTCTTTCCTGACAATATTGGCCTTTGTAGCTAACTCACTGCTCTCCGGTGTTTAGAGAACTTTATTGTGCCCCCTCTATAGTTTTTCTTTTATTAAACTTGGACTTTTTTAGACTTGTTTTGTAAGATGGGTTCTCTGCTCTTCTGCTTATCCAAGCTACTTTTTTTCTATTCTCTTTAATTTGATTGTTTCCTTCAATATGAGTGAAATTRTATACATATTCTAGATTATGAACTAAATAAGGCCAGTTAAATGACATCAATACTAATGAGAACACCTTGAACTGTAAATTGGTGTTTCCTTTGCCATTTTCAGTGCTCCGTTGCATTGCTAGCTATCAGCTGCACTGTGGCCAAATAATACCATCTTTTTTTTTTTTTTTTTTTAAAAAAAACCCTCTTTTGTTTCCAGGTGATACACTCCCAGCTCATGGCAGAAATTCTTGTCATTAGCTCCTACATGCATTATATATATATATATATATATTTTAATCTGATCGCCAGATAGTCCTCAGCATTGGCAGTGTCTCTGAACACTGATCTCATCAACCAGCTCAGCTGGCAGCTCCCTCCCTTCAGTCAAGGGTCAAGGACAGCTCCTCCCTGAGGAACTCCACCAGCAATATCCATCCAGCCTGGTGGTTTCTTTGTCAGCATAACACACCTCATTTTCTCCCCTTTGACCAGTTTCTAATCCTGTACTAATCCTCATCCTCTTCAGTTTAACTAAGAATTCCCAATGTGACTCTGTGGCAGAAGCTTTATTGAGCTCCAAATAGATGAAGTTTGCAGAATTACCCTTGTCTAGAGAATTATTTATCATCTTGTCTAAAAAAAAAAAAAAAAAGATCAAGTTAGTCTGGGGCACAATATACTCGTGCTGTATTTTATCTGATTTTCCATGGTGTAAATCTGTATGAACCATATGCCATTCATAAGGGAGTTCTCATAATGCAAGCAAAATCAAAATCATTTTATTGGCTGATGATCAAGGTCATCATTAAGACTACTAAACACATCTGAAAGAAAGAGTCACAATTTTGGAGTTTTCTACTTTTCAGAACCTCTAAAGAATACACTTTGATTCACATTTTCATAATTGTTTAAGAGAAACTCAAATAAGGATGTCAATGGTTCACCATTTTCCAAATTAATAGACTATTGCCAGGTATATTAACATGTAACATTTGACACTTTTTCTATAAGAAAACATATACATGCAGAGAAGTGTTCAGAGGAAGCCTTGTCAATGTGAAGTCGGTCTATTTGAGACTTAAATTTTGGTTCCAGGCCTACTATTTGGTAACATAATTTTATTTTTATAACMCTTTGATTTCAAAGAATGGAGAACACTTCCTGAATGATTAATAGATCCTTTCAACACCTCTGTAAGCTCAGTGTCATTACTCACAAAATTTGAGATGGAATAACAATAACAGCTCTAACAATGAGTAATTAGAAACAAAGTTGTCTTTCTTACAGTAATACAACAAAAACATACATACCCCCCCCCTTCTCCTCCAGTTAACACCTGGCAGAAGTACAAAACTAATGCACAGTCTTTGCAGCAGCAACTATTTTCTTTTAAAACCACTTTTTCTATACCTCATRTACCTTAAAAGGTTGCCCAAGTTCCTTTGCCCTGCTTGTTTCTTTCCCACCTCTTCCAAAGGTGGCAACCCAGGAGGGCAGCTGGGACCCTGGACCGCGGCGAGCTGCCAAAGCACAGGTGATAGCAGGGCTGGCTCTGCTCGAGCCCAGTCGCTTCATGACAGCATCCCATACCTGCACTCCTTATTGATATATTTTTTTTCTGCTTTCTTATGTACAACATTTTTACTTTTATTCCTCTTTACTTGAAATTCTGGTAAGTGGCCCTTTTTCTCATAATGAGACCATATCCCAGTGGAGACCTTAATTCATGTCAGCGATCATCATTCAGAGTCAAAGGAAGTGACAAGGGAAAGAAGCTGAGGGAAGAGGAGAGCTGGGCAGTCTTTCTCAGGGAACAGTCTTCCAGCTGTTTTATACAGCAGTTAGCAGCATTCGCAATTATGGTGAAGGAATATTTTGCTTTCACAATAGGGAGAAACTGGAAAACCATTTTGTCAGCTGCATTTTTCATGGGGTCTGACTTTTGTATCCCCCCCTCCCCCCCCCCCGCAGGAAATATGGTCCAAAATGTTTTCAGTAGATAAAAATATTTTAAGTGAGGTAGATTTTTTTTTTTTTGATATTTGGAAACCTTTCTCAAAGATAAAATGAAATTTGTGAAATTATATGAACCGTAAAAATTATTTTAACTTCTGGGCAACTTTGCAGAGTTACTACAAGATGTAATGAAGTGTATATCAAAACCGCTACGCATGCACAAAATAATGATGCATGCAAAATAAAGAAAACAATTTAATGAGGTATGAAGGCTCTCAGTGCCAATCCAGAAGTCCAAAAGATAAATCAGCATTGGAGTCTCAAKTCATCTACTGATGCAAAGTGAGTACACACACAATACTTAGAAAATAAATGATACACTCGAAAGGTGATTGAAGCGTGCTGTTCACACGCAGAACACTTCTTATTAGCATGCAAAGTTTGCAGGGCTTGAGAAAGATTGTCACGTTTGCTCCCATCAAGGCAATTCTGTTAGTCAGACTATAAAAGGCAACAGATCTGATGCCTCATTATGCAATTGTGATGTACTTAAACATTTCTGGTTACTACAGAATGAAAGCTATTTAATCTTATTGCAGAGTAAAAAAAAATACGGAGTTGAAAAATAGAACGTCACTGTGGTAAAAGACAGATCGGTAACTCTGTTATGACTCAGTAGCTCAGGCTAAATTATTTAAACCTCTTGTGCTCAAGAATGACCTTCTAGCCATTGCAAGACAAGAAAAATATTTTCCCTTTTTTAACCTCCACAATTCAAATAACAGTCCTGCCTTCAAAATCAGGTGACCAAGATTATAGAACTTCATCATTAATCTCAGACTTGAAAGTACTGAAAGGCTATCAATGAGATATAAATGATGACATAATAACATAAAAGTTACGAGAGTATCAGCTGGGCAGAAATCAGAGAACTAATCATATTGCTCAGCGTTAATTTCTGAGAATTTACAAAGACGAAATACTTTAAGCTCATAGAAATCCTTCAGAGTGTTCAGGTTTRGTAAGGTTCAGAATTTAAAACACGTGATATTTTAATTGATTCTAAATGGTACAAGTAAACATTGGATAAGTATTATGTCAATGCTTTATATAAACATTCATTGCAAACTGGAAATCTGTAGACCAAGCTCAATTACTTAACAGTATCTAGATACATATATCCCATTAAAATCAGTTTAAGTACATTAAATGCTGTGAAGAATCTAAATCTGAGTTGTCTCACACTTCACCAAGCACTGTGGCAAGCCAAACAACTGAATGTATCCAAGCTTCTGGACCACTCATTTTTTTGGTGATCTGCTGTTTTAAAGAGATATATCAAACTGTGCCTTTAGGATTTTATTTATCAGTGAAATTCTAAGTGCTTCTGGGACATCACTGTTGATAGCTATCTATGGTGTTACATATGTGCTGCATGGGGAAAACACAGCACATCAACTGTCTTATTTGATTCTGCTTTGGAAGACATTACTTTGGAAGAATGAAGTTTAGCAGATATTTTGTGGCCCAAAGTCAGTATTTGCAATGATATGAGTAGAGACAAATATCTGTTCACCTGTCCTTAGTATCTCCACACCTGAGTTATCTGTTCTTCTTAATCCAACATGAATTTCATTTTTGACAGGTTTAAAGAGAGTGAAATGGTGTTTCTGCTATGGGGAGTTAAAATGACTTTTTTTCAGACATAGCTTTCCCAGTAATGGAAATTGATTGAGACCCGGTCTTACACAGAGAACACACTGAAGAAATTCTTCCATGGAGTATCAAATGAGCTGGAAAATGTACTTCTTCGCATTGCAACAGAGACAAATCAGCACTTTGTCAAATCATCTGAGATCTGTCCTCGGCAGTTCATAAGCAGCTTCACTTTTAAGATGTAGGTAATACTTTGGAACATTGACCCGGAGGCATTTCAAAGAGTATGTGTTTGCTTTCTAATATTTTTTGCTAGAAACAATGAAAAAAAAAGCTATAAGGATGTTTTGAAAGTGCAATATCTTGCACAGAAATTGGAAGGAGCAGAAGTGCCTGTAGAGGAACTAGTTTGGAACGGGTACTACAGAAAGTACATGCCCAGCTGGTCTGTAGTTATCTGGCTGTGATGTTAGCTGAGATTTCAGCACTTCTGCAGAGTGTTCAATAATAGCACTGGGTTGATTTTCAAAACTCGAATACTTTTCWCATAAGTATCCAGAACATAGTACATGAATATATGTACTATGTATATATGTAAAGTGACTAATTTTTAGAATCTAAACATTGATATGCACAGACCTTGAAAGGCATATAATTTTAATAATAATAAATAATACTAACTATTTAGCACTCATATAGGTCTTCAATTTCCATTTCCATGCTCTCATAATAGCATGACAGCGCTAACTGTGAGCACTGATGCTGGACATTGAAGGCAACATAAGTCTGACAAGCTTTAGGSAGTGCAACCAGTTCTGAAGAGATGAGAGTCTAAGAAGAATAGTAGGATGGGAAACCAAAAATACTGAGAAGTTCAAACCCATTTTAGTCTGTGTTATCCACGAATTACGTAAAGGGTAATGGGAAAAYCGCCTGCATGTACTTCCAAGAGCTGAGAACAAACTTGGTAAAACACAGAGCATATTAAATTGCCGTTAACGTTTGTTGCCTGCCCACCCCAGGCTTCAACCTCCTGTGYGGTGTCACCTGGGTCTGAGTGAGGCTGTTGCTGACTGCTGGACGCCTGGAGCCTGACCTGAATATGTGCCTGCCTGAAACAAGTTTCACAGAACATGTGAGACTAATTAATACACCTTCAAGAAATATTACCTGGACACATCTGGTATTGCTTCTTGGCTTCCTAATCACAGAAGTCAAAGCAGAGATTCAGAAGAGGGAAACTTGCTGCCTGGCCGCTCACAATTTTTGTTCTCTTTCTCCAAAACAGGGCAGTGTAGAGAACAAGAGAGGTAGAAAACCCACTCGCTGTGGTGCCTCCTTCTTTCTCCATGGGGATTTTCTGCAGGGCCCCTGAGTTTTGCTCTCCCCGCACAGGAGCGTACAAGCCAGTATAGGGAGGGCTGGAGCCAGTATGGTGTGCTCTAGCAGTACACCAGCTGTCTRTTATTCCAGAAATGTTGTAAAACATCTCAGGGAGTCTGTGACTAACGCAGTTTCAGTAATGATCCAGAAACAGGCAATAGAGCAGGAGTAAATTAGCAGCCACCCAGCAGTACCAAAGTGAAATGGGAAGAGCCTGTGTTTAAAACCCCACGCCTTCTCCCATCCACATAATTCACATTCATCACTCACTGGAAATGTGCAGGCACTTAATGTTTGATTCTCCAAGTGCAAAGCCAAAGTGAGGCAAGTCTTTTCATTTGCTTTGTAACACCAGCTGTCATAGTGTCCTTTTACAGCTAATTAAAAACACGTGATTTTCTAATTCACTCAAAACGTGTATTTCTGTGCCATATCATTTCAGCAGAGCACGTCATGCTGTAGACTGGAGAGCAGTAAGTATGGTCCTGTAGAGACGTGAAAAGRTTAAACGTAACAACAGTAACACTTGGCCTCTATCTGCCGCGGTCTGAACAAATCCTTGTAGAAGTCCCCTGAGGTGTAGCCAGGTGGCACCTCCGCAGCACTATCCCTGCCGACCCGCGGGGCWGCAAAAGGATTTGGCTGCTTCCCTAAGACCCTTGTGCTGAAGAGGAAATTGTCCATCGTGGAGGTTTGCTCTGTACCGCTSACGTCCTTTCCAAATTTTGCCTCTGAGGAAGACTTGAGGCTGGGCAGGGGCTGCGGGAGAGGTAGCCGCCTCTTGAACGAGAAGGTGGAATGAGGCAGGAGCAGGGGGACCATTTTCTTCGTTAGATGCTGGTTGTAAATAGATGAATATTTGTGATCTATTTGGAGGGCTCTCTAAATAAAAGTTGAGGCATGAATAACCTATGAGTTCGGAAGTTCCACTCTTCTGAACTTGCGGTATAATTAATTTTATGGAAATTATGCAGTCAAATGCTTCACAAATCAAAGTTTTTTAAAACAGATTTCACTATGAGGCTAATTATCTGCCTCTCAGAGTAGGTAGCGGATTTTTCATACTTCTTCTATATTATTATTCATATCCATATGCAAAAGTCATGCCCAGAAAACAGTATATTATTTCGGGGCATTTCAGCAGATGACATTATATTTTAGTCCACTAAGATAATTGATTGAGAAACACACAAATTTGAAAAGTTATTTGTGTCTGTGTAGTATAACATGCAGATAGAGGGGGGTGGCATATTTTATGTTAAGAAAAAGGCAAAAGAGAATCAGAATTTTCTCCCTTTTATTTTTTTTTTTTGTAGATTACTCAATATATGATTTTGACTGATCCTAACTTCCACTTCCCCTTACGTTTTACTTCTCCTTATCATGATCTCTTCTCAAAACTTTGTGTGCACATTTTTCTAGAGACAAATTATTAGCAAAGGAAGCACCTATAAGAGAGGATAGAGTGATGATTTTCTCTCTCTCTCTCTCTTTTTTTTTTAATTCCTGATGCTACTTACACTGATGTGAATCTATTACACAGCAGTGTTAAATATGAATCACACTAACATATGGAAGATTTTACTGTGTATGTTTTGTAAATATTAGATTTCATTATTTAGGTCAAGGCCTAAAATGTATGTATTTATACTAGTAAGAATTAATATATTTATAGAGATTATGGGCATTTAAATAAAGAGGAAAATGAGCTAATAGGAATTTACAAAGTAGTAGACAGTGACTAGTAGACATGGAATGCTAATATAAAAGACTAAACGTAGTTATTGGATTAACTGCTCTGTTTAACCTTCTTTTATTCCATATCCAGAAATTTTATAAAAGAAAAAACATAGACCCTTTCAGAAGGATTTGAAGAAGTCCTCAGTAATTCTGGATCTTAAGGTAGCAAGTGTAACAGAATTTTACAGTCCTTAGAAAAAGTACATTTCATTTTTTTCTAGAACTCTCTACCTCATAAACTTTAGCTGTGCTGCTGCAATTTTAAGGCCTTAACTGTAAATATAAACATTATTATTTAGTGTAATATATTGCTAGTTATCTTTTGGCATAGCAAAAATATTGTGAACTCACTTGAGCGAAAAATGWCCCCCCAAAATCTCTGACTTTGTTGCATACCCAAAGAACTTCTGCCAATAGCATGCAAATGCAGCCACATCAATTTAATTTGAGAGCAATGTATTTTGACTTTTTATTATACAGTGTGGAATGCTATTAAAGTACTTCTGAAAAATAAGCCTTCTGGAGATCAAGGTGCAAATGCCACAGAAAACACAAAGGAAGCAATTACGRAAGGATGAGTTGTAAGAGGTATCTTTTTATATCAGCTGCCTTAATGCAGAACTTCCAGAGCAGACGTTTAGAACAGGCTGCATTGCAGAGTTTGTTCCGTCTGTACTTCTGCTACTATCCTGTTATTTAATCTTTATTCTATTAGTCAGCTTTTAGGTTTTAAATGGTATAATGTTATATAAAAATAGTATAAAATATCATTCAGAGAGAAAATAAARTAATAACAGCTTAGTGAATATGAGAAAGCAGGAAACATCAAATATGAAATATATCGGAAGTAAGAAATTGGTTTTCAAGGACARAAGTTACAAAGGTAGTTTAAGGATCTTATCCTTGTATGTATATGTAGGGTTCCTTTTATATTAAGGATAGGGGCTTATTTATTATACAAAGATCAATTTTATGTTAAAACTAACAGAATATTTGCTCCAAGATGAGGTTTCCCAGGCACTGAAACAATGTTCAAACTGAGGATCCCATCTGCACATATGCCCAAACCTTTGAAATTTAGTCGTTGAACATAGGTAAGGGTTTTTTCCTTCATAGGGTAGCCAACTTTTTTGTATTCTTTGAAGAACAATTCTACTTTTGAATGTATTTTTTTACATTTATTTTCCTTCTTATTTATGATCTGCTTAGTCATAATTTAAAAAAAAATTCTATACCACGTCCTCCCCTGTGATGCCGTTCCTCATGTAGTGTATTACCTTTGTAAGTCRCATACTTCTTACTTATCACTGTGAAAGTCTGTTTTGGAGTGGGATGGGGAAAGGTTCTTTGGAAATTCTAGCTCCCATTTGGAATCAAACATTTGGAAATCAGCACCACATTATAAAAGCAGAGATCTCTGCTACTCTACTGATAAACGTTCTTGTATTTTGCTCCAGACTTGTATCCCAGGACTCAGTAAAAGCCATATGCCTGTGTTCACTGTTTTAAAATGAGCCGAGAAATGTCTGTGGTGGGCCAAAGAATGTACCATAAAGCAGTTTGTTGCATGTTTTCAGAAATGCTGCTTTGCAGTTCCTTATGGAAATGAAAGAGAGCAATCAGTACTGGCAAACTACTTTTTAGGATGAAGCTGTTCACTCAGAGCAGTGATAAGAATTCAGAATGGTCATCAGTAGTGTTTACCTTCAGTTTCTCAACCATATGATATACCAAAATGGACAGACAGACAGACATACCGTAAGAAGCTTGAGGMTGGCTTTGAGAGATACCGTAATTTTTCCTATCTGTGTAGACTAAGGAATTGTTTCAACCCTAAGTTCTTATCAACTCAAGAGCCGGTATGGCCAGAAATTCCCCTACTGGTGCTGGGCGCAGGCCAAGGAAGTAATGCTCGTGCATATTTGCTGGTTTGCAAGCAGTCAAGCAAGTTCAGAGGTGTCGTTGCAGCRTTTAAGATTCTTGGATAGCCATTACATGACAACCTGTAAATAGATACTAAGAAAGCCTCCAGAGAAATCTTTTCCCTGCACGTCAGTTTGCAACCCACAAGGAAGGTATCAAATGTTGATATGAGGTGTTCTGCTCTGCTAATAGTTCACAAGTGTGACGAAGAGCTGCTTTCGAAAGTTCAGGCTCATCCCTTTCAGGACTAGACTCCTTTTTCTGAAAAATTCTCATCAGTTCAGATAACTTGAGTATCCCATTGCATTTACATAAATGTCTTTCTTTTCTCTTTTAAATAACCCCTTTGCCTAAGAAATCCATTTTTTCTATTATCTAAATAATTATGTAAAAGATAATTGCTATGCAACATCATAACTATAACAATAATAAAAAAAATTATCTAAACTGTGGCAAACCTTAATCTATTGTGTACAGAAGCTGCACAATAATTTTCAGAAACTGTCAGAATGGTTCAGAAAGAGCTTCACTGAGAGGCTAGAATTTTTTATAATAAAATAAGTTTTTAAAGATTACATGATTCATTTTGTTTTTATATCACAAAATACAGTGCTCTTGGTCTATTTGTTGYGCAGGATTTTTAAAGTAGTGATTTAGGGAAGAGACATACCGTTTTCAGTCAGCAGAAATAATTGGTTGGGCTTCAAGTGCCTGATTGGGCTTGTGACCTTACAATAATTGGTCTAAAAGTTTGTAATATAGTAATTAAAGGAAATATTTGATGACAAATAAAGAAAAAAGATTTAAGAAGCTATCAGAACAAACCTACACTAYTTCTAATAAATGTAGTTGTTCTTGATGAGTTACTTTATGCAGTTTGAGAGATGATCTAATCTTTCTTCTTTTTGTACTTTCTGCTGTTTCTGTCTTTCCAGAGTAAGTACAAAACATTCAGAGAGGCAGCGATTCAAATCCACTTAGCTGTACCTGACTGCACAAGACAGTCAAGGATACAGCTCACTATCTTAAGATTTTCTCTACATGAGAAAATTGTAATTATTTAGCTGTGGCCGTGAAATAAATAGTTTACCCAACATGGATCCAGTAGAAGCACAATAAAACAGGAAAAAGAAATGCTTTTGAGGTGTTATAAATTATTCTCCATGTTCTGTTTATGTACCAAAGGTGTAAAACCATAGTGGGAACTGGGAATAGTTACTGGCTGTCTTCTCTTTCTTAAGAGCTTTGCCTCTGACTTGATGAAGCCAAGAAAATATTAAGCTGACTGCAATTTTGGCATTTTTTTATACTAAAATTTAATTTTGATAGTAAAAATTAAAAAAAAATAAATAAATCTGTGTTTTTGACCAGACTTTTTTGCAGAAAGTGTTTTTGTTCCTTRAAGTTATTTATTCTCGATAAGAAATTTTAATTGAGAACTTCATCTTGCATTTTTAACTTTTAAAAAAAAATCACTATTTTTTGACATAAATGTTTGGTGTTTCAGTGTTTGTATGTTTCCAAAAAAATTCAGTGGAAGAATCTTTTTAATGGGCATTTCCTGCAGGAAAACAGCACACCATTTTGCCAAACTTGACAGAGAAGTCAAGAGACTAACTCAAGGTCATGTTGCAAGTCGAGGGCAGAACGGGGAATAAGACTGCTACCTATCAGTCTATTGCTTTAAATTTGAGCTCTTAATCCCAGATACTTTCTTACCTTCTATYTTCTACCATTCTTTAAGTTCAACTCCTGTTATGTAACCATCAATTATATTCTTCTCTGTTCTCTATTTTCTGTTAATAATTTATCTTCACCATTCGCCAAAGGCTATAGTAAGATTCTCATAGTACGTGTCTCCCATGGCYACTCAGACTTTACTGAAGAAGTTCTGGGAAATGCTGCCTTATATCTTTTGCAGTATCTGGTACTAAATTATATTACACAATATTAAAATTCTACAATTCCTCTCAATATATTTATGATGCTCTTTAGTATCTACATTCTGTATTAGTGCTGGAACACACAAAAGCTTGCTTGTTTTACTGAGAACGAGGAAGTTATACTTGAAGGTGTTATTTTATGAAATCTGAGCATGACAAAATACACTTCCTTGTATTACTGCTATTGTGGAAGAATGTAATTCATTGTAAACGTTGAGTGCATCTGAGTATTTGAAGTCACAAAAGCCTGCATATCTCTCTGTGTGCTTATACAATTCTTAATGTACRCCTGGAAGCATTTGTCATTAATCACTAATCATTAATAAGTTGCATTAGTCTTAACAGAGGTCCTCATGTTTGGTCTGACAGCAGTGAGTCCTGGGAACTTGAAAGCTGTATTGTCCCGTGGTAGAGAGCAATTAGTATTTTGGCATTCCTGGGAAGAAACCTGCCAATATCACTCACTTGACTTTATTAAGGCAGCAATAATGCAATAAAGCAATAAAGAGGGGGGAAGAAAAGTTGTTATTGTTTATTTTACTGGCATGAAAGCAAGGAAAGCAGTGCTGGGGTAGACTAAATGTTTACTCATGAGCAGGCAGCAGGAGCATTTCACTGTCCAGGGACGTGAATGCGATCGCATCCACTTGCAAAACCAGGGCTCAGGCCTAACCTGCCACACAGACAAGGCATGGATTAACGGTTCTAATCACTCTTCTGACTTGCTCATGTTAGAATAAAAAGCAATAAAGAACAAGAAGAAARCTAAGCAATGCTTCGTTTTAAAAGCAAACAAAAAGCTGGGACCTTCCTGGTGTAATGAAAACTCCATGAACAGGTTTTCATAATAAATCATGGCTTTGTTCTTTTGAAGAATGCYTTTCTTCTGAAGGAAAATTCCTGTAGCAGTCTACATCTCAAATGATGAAAGCTGGAGATATTTCAGAGATGTCATGTATTTTTGTATTTCGTCCTAAGATTAAAACAAATCCTTTTCATATCAAGTAAGAGGAAAAACAAAACAAAACAAAACAAAACAAAACAAAACCAACCCAGCTAACAACCTGATCATGAAGAATGGAGATATTTATGTTCAATTTCTATATTAGTTCAGGAAAAGCAAGGATTTAAGTCTGGCCCCCATGATCCCCCTTGAAGAAGCAAGCTACAGCTTTTCCTCTGTTTTTCCTTCTTTTGCAGAATAGGAATCGTTTTACAGCTGCTGATGCTTTTAGAATGCAATGCTCTAGGTCCTCCAGATATGCAGTACCCGATAGAAAAAGCAGTTATTGAATTTCCCCTTTAAAGCTCCACGTTTTGCTAACAGTAGGTAAAAACTGAGTGAAAAGGAAATCTATCAGGAACTGGATCAATACATTGCTTTTCTTACTGAGAGTAACTTAATTCATACTGAGAGAGTGTCTTTGTTCAGACAGAGCGTCTGTAGCACAGACAGAGATAGCCGAACAAATAATGTTTGTTGCACAAATTGTGCTGAGGAATGCGGTACTGTTATRTAGGGTTTTTTTCTCTTTCTCCACACACATGCACATGCATACACATGCGCACACACATACGTACCAATATTGCAGTTGTATTTTACCAATACTGCACGTAAACAGGTGCACATGGAAATCACCCCAGTCTTACAGAACTCCCTGAAATCACGTGCCTGGAGGGTGGCRTGGGGAAAGTCAGACAGCTGTGGAGGATTGATGCACTRTCGAATCTGACTATTTGAGGAGTTSTCAAGAGAAAAAARAACATTAATTCYATTATTGAATTCAGTGACAAAACAACAGAATCCTTCCTATTCCAATAAGACTTCTAAAAGTTACTGAATATGAGAGTGCTAAATATAGAATCCAACTCCTTACTTCTTCAGATGCCATTAACTTTTTGATATGAGGGAAAAAATAAGTAGGAAACAAATAAATAAAAAGTTTTCCTTGAGAACTCTGAGGCTCCAAATTGGCTGGGAATCTGTATGTGGCTATGCAGAGATGCYTGACCATGACAATTTATGCCACTTAGTTCATACGGCTAAACTAGCTCTAAAAGCTGAGCTGATAAATCCCCTAAAAGGAGAAATCTGAGATGTCCTCCTGATAACTGCGATACACATCCATAACAGATGCACGCTGTTCCCTAATAGTTGTAGGGGAATGCTGAATGCCTAAGAAACAGACTTGAACAAACTAAGATGCTGAGCAGGAGGAGTCACCAAATGAGGAGGTCATTTGTCTGGCTCAGATCTGCAGTCAGTTCAGATCTGTTTGATATGAACTATCCCTTCAAACTGGATGACTAAGCCATGTTTTCAGAAAAATAAAGCAGGGGCTGGGGGAAAAGGGCTTTGGCAGGGAAACTATCAGCCTAGGACTAACTACCTTTCCAACTTCCACTTCGTCCTGTGGAGATTGCAAATGGACTGCTGTATTGGGTATTTTGGTGCTGCGGAGGTAGAAAGGGGTTTTCTCTGTCCTTTCCCCAGAGCAGTTTCCCTTGGGGCTTGAATTTGACTGCTGAGAATCCCAGGGAAGTGTCCGAGTGGCTCGTTCCTGCATGACGGACCTCAGTCTTCTTGTGGCCCCTGCGGTTGGTGCCGTCTGGGATCTCCCACCAGCCTGGGCTGTCAGAGGCGAGGAAGCTCTTACTGGGAATCCTGCTCCAGGCACCAGTGCTTCAAGCCTCAGCATCGCCTTAATTTTGTATGTGGCTATTGGCAGAAACTTAGTCATTGAAGGGTTTAGGAAGATTATGGGTTTAGGCATCAGCTGAGAAAGAAGCGTGAAAGATCTCAATGCTGTCTACAGCAGGATATGGGCAAGTAAGAAGCTTGCTGTATTGCTTTGTAGATTTTGCCCTAAATCACTATCAAAACTAAGATAGCATGTRCCACCTAGTCTTTAATATTATCCTTGGGAAATTCCACTCAACTTTCTTGTTGGTAAGAGTCTCATAGTTTCCAACATACATACTGCGTGTTTCTTGTCTATTGTTGATGGTGACGCTTTCTAAGTTTTTCATTAGCATGTGAAAACATGAACTCTGTTACATAAATCTATATGCTACATCTTTTCCCATGGTTTTTCCAAGTGAACCGTTACCAAAGAGTGGTACCAACACCAAAAAGTGTCTAGCTTTTTCCTACAAATGTTGTTAAAATCATTGGTAATTCCAAGGTTTCTTCTTTTCTGCTTCTCCTGCCTCTTCCCTTGTCCCCCTTCACTTAAAAATACAATAGAAATAATCACAGAACTGGTAAGGTCAGAAGGGACCTCTGGAGATCATCTAGTCCAAGTGCCCTGCGCAAGCAGGGTCACCTAGAGCATGTTAGACAGGGYTGCAGCAACAATGACCCCCYCCTTGCTGAAAGCCAGGCTTGAACCAGGGACCTTTAGATCTTCGGTCTTAATGCTCTTCCAGCTGAGCTACTTTGGCTGGTTAATGTATTTATAGTTCACCACTTTCTACTCCTGAAGGATGCCAGTCATTATAGAGATTAAATATTTTTATGAATAAGTATTGGCATACACAAATAAGATGTATGAATGAGCAAGCTCATTGTGCTGTATTGTTTAAAAATTGCTTGTTCTAAGCCATTACCTACCTAAGATCAAGCCCTGGGGATGTCAGTGGACAATACTGCTCGTTGACTTTTTTGGTAAAGCCTGCAGAATAAGTGTTTGCACTTTTTATATGCAAAGACTTTGTTTAATTTGTAAGTAGAAGCTAGAGAAATTGAATCTGAAAGATTCCTGGGAAAAGCACTGGAAATACAATGCTGCATTAGTTTTCAGAAGACGAGTACTTATAAATGCTGCTCTTCATATTCAGAAGAGCTCTAAACTGAAGCTGTTCTGGAGCTTTCAAAATTTTCATCTTTTAAAAAACAACAAAGTCCTACTTATGCTTTAGATCCCCTACTGTGCTTTTAGCGCTGTGTCTGCCTGATCCTGTGTGCATYCGCCTGAACTCTGTGATGACTTGTTTCAGGCAGGTAGTGATCTCTTTCTGATAAGCAAATTCTGTGATCCACTGTATCACGCTGGAAGCCGGGAGTCCTATGTATCTTTTGAGTGTGAGCTACATATCCCATGACAAGTTCCTATTACTTACATCTTTAATGGTTTGAGGCTTACTTGATTCCCATTTATTTATCTCTTGAGTTAACAGGCATTTTTATTAATCCTATTCTGATTAGGAGTTTTTGATGTACCCGTACACACTTGGCCTTTCTAAGGACAGTACTTAAACTCCCCTGCAGTATCTGAGAAGCAGTATTTTTTTTTCAAATACAGAACTTCYTGCGTTTTGTTACTGAATAATCTCCAAACTGCACAGTATTTGGAGAGCAAATTTTAAATTGATACRCTTAGAAGACAATGCATTCCCTATCTTTTTCATACATTTGTAGGGTAGGGAAATAACATAGGAAAGTTCAGCTGTCATTCCTCTTTTCAATGAGTTTTCAGAATCTGTTGAAAAACTAAAGTTTAAAATAGCCAGGTAGTAGCTTTAAGTGCAGGAGTTACATCTGCTTCCCGAGAACTAACAGAAGTGAGAAGTACGTGAAAAAACTGAAAAATTACAGTTGAAGGAGCAGGCAGAGAAATTGTGTGATTTCCTATGAACTCACTGGAATTCTGGCACACAATGGGCATGATCACTGGGATAAATATTAATTTATTATGCCACAATTTGCTGTCTGATTGCACAGCGATTTTCAAATGTTCCTGCTTTGGTGGTAGCATTTACATTAGCATAAATGATACCCCAGAACACAGCACAAAGGAGGATGTCCTGTGTTTCATGAATTCCAGTACTCTATCCTAATCACAAAAGCATGTATTTTTTTCTATATTAATAAGAATAAATAAAGCCCATAAATAAGTTTTATAGGCTCTGCTTCCTGCTAAAAAATGACTACATTATCATTTAAAAGAAGTGCTTTTAGTTATGACTTGGAGATATGTAAAGTTCTACTGTAGTTTGAAGATTGTATGACTGAGAAAACAGTCTGAAGCCCTCATACCCCCTGAAGCTGGATAGTCCTACACCCTGCTTCTTAACACTGTTTGGTCTTGTTTTCCACAGTACCTAAACAATCTAGTCCACAGTAAAATCTCATATGCAGACAACTTTTCATATTCAGGAGTATCCATATTTCTTTAAGAATTTTGCAAGCATTCCATAGTTAAATTTTAATTTTATCTTATCAGACCTTGAATCCTAGCAGAAGAAAAAAAGTATCAGCGAAGCATTAATATTTTTGGTTGCCTAGTCTTACCAAAGAGCAGGAATGGTTCAATAATTAATGTCTGCAGTATTACTAGGAATAATAATTGCTAATTTATGAATCAATTACTTTAGTAACTCTTGTGCTATTGCTATTTCTATAAAATCTCGTGAACATTTTATAGATATAAATCTGAAGCCCTTTTAATATTCATGTAGAGATACAGAAAACTCTCAGATTATCACTAATGTTCGTAATAATTGCATCAGAGAACCAGCTCGTGTCTCAGTAATGAGCAGAAATATACTATTTGCAAGAGATGTTTTTCTTTGGTGGAGTCTTGCTAACTTTCCTAAATGATAAACAGAAATTAATGCAAGCTTTGATTAGACCTATCAGCTTCTAAAGGAACTATTAAAAAGCAAATTAAGCAAACTACTGAGGATAGCATCACAAAAGTGCTGCACTTTTTTTCAAAAATAATATTTTCTGAAATCTGCAGTAATATATATTGCTGGAAAAATTCCCAAATAAACTTCTTTTTTTGTTGCTCATCTTGAATAGATGTCATTAGTATAACCATATATTTGTAGCAGTAATCTAGGGAGTATCTGAATCTATTTTCACAGCTGAGTAAATAAGGAGTGCTTTGCTGATAACAGTTGCAGGACTAAGTTCATATTTATTATATGATATTGATATATTATTAGTCAAGTAGTATTTAGAGTAACAGCTGCAAGAATAACTTTTCTTCTAAAAATCAAGTGACTTTTCTTTGTTTCAGATATCTTCAATAAAGCAAGTTAGTTAGGGAAACATGACAGATGACCATACAACCTATCTTCTGTGGCTTTGGTATGTTCTGAAGCTTTGCTGTCCTGACATTACTGAAAAGCTGTTTCAGTTGATTACTATGCAAATATGGCTGGAGAGATGTAGCTCTGCCTCATAAAATGATTACTCTGAATTTAACCACACAGCTTTCATTAAGGTCACATGAAATGATGACTACATTTCTGATAAAACTTACGATAGGAGACTATGTCCTTCACCTGGAAAATTTTCAAAATGATTTCAAGAGTTTTTCTATTCTATCTGAGTGAAAATTTTTAATTGTTTAGGGAGAGAAAAAGTTTCACAGGAGGAATCTGCAGCCTAGCTGGTCAGGAACCAAGTAGCAACAATATTTCTCTACTAGAAGGAATGCTCCTGGCATTCGGGCCACATGCATATACAGAATTACATCGGAGCCTGCTGTTCCTCCAGTTATGCACCATGAATAGAAGAAAATAATCTCTTTGTCATGACAGTGCATTCAGCTGTCTCCACAGTATCTAAAATATTAATTAGCTGAGACCAGAACCCTAATTTAGCTTTTACTGTATTGGATAAAGCAACTGTACCTTCCTTATCGCAGAAAGCTGTTAAGTGCGTTTGAAAGTGCTTATTTCTCAGCCAATAATGAATCAGTTTGCTATAGTGATGGAAGAAACAAGTCATCTTGCCAGTCTTAAAGCTCCTTTTTCATTTTTTTTATGAGTTGGCTTTCTGTGATGAAAAACGAAAACTCAAAGAAATCTAAGTGGGATGAAGGTCTCTCCCAGAATATGAAAGGAGCTGTGGGTTCATGGACACTCATCCTCAGCAGAGCTATATTTAGATATAAATTATCCTTTCTCCAGATTGTTAAGTGAATTTACTCTCTCTGGAAGTCTTCTTCATTTAATTTGTTCTACTTGATTATATTCATTAATCTACAGAAAATCTGTCACATGTATTTTTCAAATGCATTGTCTTTATACTTGAAGTAACTATGTTGAGTCCTCAAATTAGCAAAGTACCCTATTAGATGCTCTTAAAGTGCAATTCTATTCCAAGAAATGACTTTGTAAAAATGACATTGTGGATGACACCATCATTTTCTCTCTGAGAATTTAAGATAAAATAACTTCCACTTACAAGTAGAAAGTTATCTGCTTTCCCAACTTCCAGTTCAGCAACCCCTAGACACCTACTGGAATCATACCGGACTGTTTCTGGCTCCCTCATTTCTGGCTCTGACTTCTGCAGTCAGATCCTGAAGGACAGTTTTGATGTGCCAGCTGAGCTGCTGCCCAGACCCATAGAAAGGCCAGTGCTTTTAGTGCACTGCCCTTCCAAAAGCAAAACCAAAACTCCTATTAAGCAAGTGCTCTYTAACTGACCACTTTCAGGCACTAGATCTGCGGAGCAGAAAGCAAATGAATTTACAGGGACACTTTCAGACTGAACCAATTTTGAAACAACAGCTTTTCATCTGCATAAGTCAAGTTTTGCAGTGACAATTTAATGTGTTTAGGACTGAAAAACTGAATCAAACACAGCATAAAGAGGGATGCAGTAATGTTTCCTGATAACGTTTGCAGAATACTTCATTTTAAAGATAGAGGAAGTTAAAATACAGCAATATAAGTAAATACAACATTCCAAGTAAAATCCAGGCACAGGGAGATCCACTGAAAGTGAAGAGGATTAAAACTGTTCAAACATTTCAGGGTCACAAGTAAAGCAAGCTATTGAGGAAAGTAATAGCTATTTAGCAATAGAGAAGACGAGCCAGGACTCCACCATGCCTTTGTAGCATGATGTGCGAGCTGAGCTATGCATGTGCTACGTGGGAGTGTTCCCAGAGGTAACCCAAAGAGTGAAAGTACAGCTCATGCAAATCCACATGACTTGAACAGGAAACTTATTCTTGACAAACAAATTAGATTTTGCTTTTGGTTAAAACTGCARGTTTATTTAATAAGTGTATATTGTATGAACCTTTAACATTGTTAGACAATTTGACATGTCCTGTGTGATATTTTGCTTTACAAAGCAAACAAGCCTATATTCCACATTATATGAATTAAAAATCAATTAATTATATAAAAAGAGTATAATCCCTTCATTATTGAGCTATTCGRATCAGTGCTTTTGAGTAACACTAAAGGGGATCTGGAGAGAATATAAAATGTCTTTGTCAGTGCAAAATAGTAGAATGCCCATAAACCAGTAAAATGCTGTATGTTGGTGGGGACAAAGCAAGTACACGGGCATATCCCAGTAGAAACTCAGATGTTCAAGAGCAAAGTTCAGACTAGCTGAACAGCTGCACATAAATTCTCACTGCAGTGCTGTAGCCACAAAAGTGAACAAGGTCTTTGGGTATTTGGAAGGAGTAGGGAGATGGTAGTCCYGTGCTGTAACAGTGAGACTACTGCTGGGTGCTGTGTCTAATTCTGCCTACTCTTCAGAAAAGGATGCCGAAGAATTAGAAAAGTTCAGAAGATTGGACTGAGGTCTAGAGAGAATTGAGAGACTCAGGGTAGTTAGTTAGTCCAATATATGATGTGATCATGGCCTTCAGTGTACCTCTGTGGAGAGAAGACTTCCTATAACGACTTCTTTAATTTAGTAAAATACAAATAATGAAATCCARTGACTGGAAATTGAATTCAGACAAATTCAGAGAGAAATTATATGCAATTTAGTATCAAGAGTAAAAACYACTGTACCAATTTACCTAGAAAAATACTGGCCTATTTTTACCTAGAAAAGTGTATCTCCATTCTTTAAAGCTTTCAATTGAAAGGGTATTTTTTTAAAGATATGCTGAAGTTTAAACAGAAGTTATAGGCTCTATGTATAAAATATCAGGAACCTTCTGTGGCCTGTTTTATTCAGACTAGATGACTTCAGTAAAATTCACAAATACTAGGAGAAAAATCATTTTAACGCAGCTTGTCATTTGGGCTATAATTGCCCTTGTAAATGTGAATGGACAGTGGGTGGGCACGTGCACTCTTGCACATAGTAGTCTGGATTCATATATACCTGCTGCACAGGGAATGCCAAGTGTGAAAAATAATGAGGCATTCCTATTTATTATTATTATTATTATTATTTTGCCTTTATATGTGTTAAAAATAAAAAATTTTCAGCTACAAATAGGTGTTTTGTGATCATTAGCGTACACCCACAGGCACAAAGCTTGTCAAGAGTCCCATATGGTGAGCTGTTTTCATTTTATTTATTTTTGCAAGGTTGAGGATATTGTACTTGTTTATTTCAGGAATGTAATTTTGGGTTGATTAATTTT